>NC_054059.1:80715838-81082713 GCF_017639655.2 Falco naumanni
CAGTTCCTTAGCACTGATTAATAGTTAATACCATCTCACTGACTGACTTACCTAGACATCAAGCCTTTGCTGAAGCCCTTTATGGTATCAGTTGCACTGTCGATAAGCTTGATATACATGGCTTTCCTCTCTCAAAAGAATTTTTGTGAATTATCTTCAATTTCACCCTGGAGGGAAGGAGACTAGGGTGGGACCTTATCGCACTCTACAACTATCTAAGAGGAGGTGGTAAACAGGTGGGGCTTGGTCTCTTCTCCTGGATAACAAGTGACAGGACAAGAGGAAACAGCCTCAAGTTGTGCCAGGGGAGGTTTAGATGGGCTACTAGGAAAAATGTTTTCGCTGAAAGGGTTGTCAAGCACTGGAACAGGCTGCCCAGGGACCTGGTGGAATCATCATCCCTGGAAGTCTTTAAAAAACCACATAGATGCGGTGCTTAGCGACGTGGTTTAGTCATGGGTTAAGGGTTGGGCCTGATGATCTCAAAGGTCTTCTATAACTTCAACGATTCTATGATTCAAACAGATACTAGAATCTTGTTTTATGTATTAGTACCAAATCTGGCACCTTAAAAGTACCGTGCCAAACAGTGAAATGCACCACTTCTTATCTCATTGCGTACAAACATAAGGATTTATTCCAGTTCTCCAAATAGAACTTTTGCGAGAAACATAGAAATAATGATGGGAATAGGTGCTTTGTTTTGTTTTGTTTTTTTAAGAAACAATGCTGCCTTTGTATCTGACTGTGGGTGCATTTGTCGTCTCTCTCAATTTCCAACTTCAGAAAAATACCTTTATTTCTGGTAAGTCTACTTGTGCAGATAAATCTGCTACAGGCCGTTTTACTTTTTCAGTCTCAAATGTTGGACATACTGATTTTCTGAATTCCCATTCCAGTTTTGGTGGTGCTTGCTTGTTTTTTTCCTTCATGTCATTGGATGCTAGGTAATGATGAATCATGGCTACAGCAAATTCTTCTAAAGTAGTGGACCCCTTGCTTTGCAAAGACAGACTGGTTCAGCAAAGCCTGTCCCCATTTCTCTGCTAACTGTAATCCATAACCCTAATTCTTTCTGATGGGGAAAACCAGAAAAGAAATAATGGTTGCTAAATCTTTACCACATCACTGACCAGGATGCTCTATATCAGGTGAAGAGCACAAGTGAAGATGCACAATTGACTTTTATGTAAACTAGGTGTCTGCAGTCCTTCAGTACATGATAATACTCTCTGGGTAACATAGCATAAACATAACATAAATGGTTAGTGTCCTTAATATTTGAATGAAAATTCATGCTTGTGATCATCACTTCTTATCAGATGCTGTCTAAAAATGTTTGGTTTATGCAGTTATTCTGTACAGGAGTTGCTACAAGTATATGACAAAAAATTTTTATAAGCTTGATTGAATTTATTTTCTAACCAGACGTAGTATATTTTTTAAAAATCTGAATAAAAGATCCATTCTTGCAATGATTCCCTTTGAAGGCTATGTAAAATCTGTTTTGTTAACTCAGGAGGCTTTATTTAGCATAGCTTGATTACGTTTTTCCATTCTTTTGGTACTGGCTGTTAAAGACCATTATATTTTACACATATCAACATGTTGGTATTTAAAGGTTTATTCAAAATTTCCATTCTTGGATCATTATCTGGAAAACCATTGCTAAATTTCAGTTATTTACATTTTCCTATTCCTTAAATTTTGGCATTCAATGAAGTCTTAACTAACCTGTAAATAGTCTCCATCAGGATATTTGGAAACCACCCTGTAAGCACTTTCAAGCTTTCTATTCATTTTGGTAGTTTCAGATAATAAAGAGCGCTACTTTTATTTTTATGATGCTGTTGCATGTTTCAAGGCTGGCATTTATTTTAAGTGGATAATAGTACACCACAGGTTGTTAGTTTTTCCCCTTATGATGCTGAACAGTTGAGTATGTTGGTCAATTGCTGATGGAAATATCTCTTTGATCAAGTTGTGTGTGTGGTGAATTTTAAGACAGAGAAGATAATATCCCAAAGTAAGAGGTTTTTTGTTCCAAAAAGGCCTCCTTCTTAAGACATGAAATGAATCTTGCTGATTAATCATTTGTTGATATTTGGTTTTGAATGTGTTGCTCTCCACGACAGAAATGGTTTGGAGCAGAGAGTGTTATATAGGAGTCACAAGTTCTGTGGCCAGCTTGAGAAGGCTGGAGATTGTTTGGATTAAATATTTAATTAAGCAAACACTTCATTTCAGTGTTATTAACTGGAATAACAGTTTTTATTTTCAGCAGGTTTACCATAAAGCATAGGTGAGTATAAATACCTTCTTTGAGTGAAAATCATTACCTAATAATCTTGATCTGTTACTGTTTGTAGCCAATGGAATGAGTCAGCATTAGGAGACTTGAGAAAATTGCAAGTAAGAAATGAATTGTGGAAAGTTCATTTCTGTAAAACATTTGAAAGGAAATGCTGGTCATTTTTTTTCAAGATGTTCATGCACCTTCATGGCTGACAGCTAAGATTTTGTACCATTTTTCAAGATCTGGAGTTGTTTTGTAACACCTGCATTTCCAGTATTTTTATTGAGGATACCTGCCTGTTAAGGAAGGCGGAGGGTTATTTCATTGTAGCTTAGTTATTTTAACACTTACAAACATAGGGATGCACTGACAGAAAAGGGGTATCTTTGCATACTTTCTGAGAGACTTGACCAATAAAGAAAATGTTATCTGATCTATAGTAGCAGGACTGGTACCGGTGTATTTTAATGCGTACTGCAGGTAACACAAGGCATTTCCCTGTATTAGAAAAGCAGTTCTAAGCTAGAAACATGTGTTTAAGTGCTTAAAATATATATAAAATGCTCTGCTTATCTACTGTTAGAGTAATGTTATGGGAAATGTAAATAGCTAGACAAGAAAATAGATATAGTCCTGACTTTTAAATTGTAAGTCTAAAAAAAGCCATGTGTAGTTAAAGTATTAATAAACTCCAGCATTGGTGTGTTTTTGTACACGTGTAGTACCGGACATTGGAAACAAACGGTATCCTATGTATAATATGGATGTATTTTGTTTCATAGCACCATGTAGGTCTAAAACAAAATTGTGTATTTAATTTTTCCATTAAAAATAGCAGAAGAATATGATTATATATTCTAATAGGGATGTATACTGTATGTTAAAATGATAGCTTACTAAAAA
This sequence comes from Falco naumanni, assembly GCF_017639655.2. NCBI lineage: Eukaryota > Metazoa > Chordata > Aves > Falconiformes > Falconidae > Falco > Falco naumanni. The sequence goes on from NC_054059.1 coordinate 80,719,038, forward strand.
GTTCTTCTTTACTCACAATATGTATAAGGTAATTTTGTCTATGGTATCTTAACACTACCCTTTAATTTCACTTGTTTGCTACTGTCATATAAAAGTTTGTATTGAAGTGATAAGTAGTTTCTAATAACACCAGAGAAATAAAGATTGATACATGGTATTGGCCATTGAGAGCTTGGGATCCCACACAGATGAGGGAAGATAGTGTGGTTAGAACAGTCAGTGTAACTGTGGTTCTCAAAGAACCTTATTTCTACATAATGAAGGAAGTTTAGGTGGAGGAACAGAAGTTTTTTGTGAAACAGAAGTGTTCCAAGATTTGCAGCAAAAAAAAAAGGTTGTTATTTGATGTGCTAGAAAGCAGCAAAAAGTCAAGATGAGGAGCATGGATATTTATAAGCATAGTTCTAAGAGAATTTATATTTCTTTCATTGCCTTAGCTGTAATTCGTAGAGGCCACTGCTGATAGTAATTAGGCAGGTAAGAGGACGTGATAGATTATTCCTTGATATTAACAAATCTACCTGTTTTCCAGTTATTTTCATATACCCATGTATTCCCTTTTATGGCTTTATTATGTTTTAAACATATATTGTGGGACTTTTTGGCAGTCCATGTATGGTTTGTGTCTCTGCTTGTTTGTACTTTCAGCTGTGGACCCTCAGCCCAGCAAGCCAACCGTGCCCTGGGCTGTATCGCCAGCCATGTGGGCAGCAGGGTGAGGGAGGGGGCTCTGCCCTGGTGAGACCCCCCTGCAGCGCTGCATCAGCTTTGGAGCCCCCAGCACCAGAAGGACATGGACATGTTGGAGTGGGTCCAGAGGAGGCCACCAAGATGGTCAGAGGGCTGGAGCCCCTCTGCTGTGGGGACAGGCTGAGAGAGCTGGGGTGGCTCAGCCTGTTGGGGAGAGGGCTCTGGGGAGACCTTATAGCTGCCTGCTAAAGGGGGCTAATAGGAGAGGTGAGGACAGACTTTAATAGGGCATGTAGTGACAGGACAAGGGGGAATGGCTTTACCTGAGAGAGGGGAGATGGAGATGAGAGATGAGGAAGAAATTCTTCCCTGTGAGGGCGGCGAGGCGCTGGCCCAGGCTGCCCAGAGCAGCTGTGGGTGCCCCATCCCTGGCAGGGCTCAAGGCCAGGCTGGACGGGGCTGGGGGCAGCCTGGGCTGGGCGGAGGGGTCCCTGCCCGTGGCAGGGGGTGGGAACTAGATGGTCTTTAAGGTCCCTTCTGACCCAAATGGTTCTGTGATTCTATGATCCCTTTAAGTCCTCATTGTTACTATAATACAAAAAAAACCCCAACCCCCCAAAAACCTCCCAAAACCTACACACACAAAAAACCAAACCAAAACCCCAACACAACTAACACCACGACCCCTGCCCGCCCCCCCCCCCCCCCCCTTTTAGAGAAGCTGTGCCTGGCATTTTGAGTAATGGATTTTCAAACTTGCATACTTTACATACAGTACTTCTGTTTATGCAGAGTTATTACAAGGTATTTTGAGGCTGATCTGCCTGACTTAGAATGCATATAATAACTATAGATTTGAATTTCATTGTAATTAAACTTCATTATAACATTTCAATCCTTTCAGTGAAGATTTCATTTAAAAGTGAGAAATGGTTTGTGTCTCCTCATGTTACTGTCACTTTTTCATGGCTGGCTTTTTCTGCTCTTATTTCAGGCTCTTGGACATTATCAATTAGAATTTGTTTAATAAAACACATTTATAAATTTCTGTTTGCTTAAATTTAGACTGTTTTCCTTAGTGTTTTTCTTTTTTTGCCACACAGCCTGTGTGTGGTCAGGAAATTTTGAGATTGTTGTAGGAAGTGTGTTGTTGCTTCTAAACTTCTCTGTAGTTGTATGTTCATTGAATGGCTAGATACTGTCACTATGAGCCATGCACCTTCTTTATACAAAGCTTTAGTGTTCAAAATGTATTCTTGAAGTTAATTGCTGTAATTATATTGGCATTTTTCTGCGTTTTAAAGGTTTAATTTTCAGCTTCATAAAGCTTTTGCTAATGTGCTCTTGGCTTGCTTAAATTTGTTATGGTACAGCAAAGTTTAACTTAACAAATTATGTTAAGTAGTATGTATGACAATGTTTTTCGTTCATGTTTCTGCAACATCATTTCATCAGCCATACTTTTCAAGTGATTAGGAGGGTTCATAAAAATATTGCACTTTTGGTATAGCAGCAGATCAGATTGGTTTTCAGACTACAGGTATACGGGCAGTAAAAAAAGGATTTAAATTGCCAATCTGAAAAGACATGGGCTTGCCTGCATGCTCTGTTCTCTACTAGGATGGATGTAGATGGTCTGGGGCACCTCGTTTGTTTGATATCTGGCTGCCTTGCTTTTCAAAGGACAGATATACTGGCTTTCACAAACACTTTTGGATTTATGGTAGGTTGGGATATAACGTAGGGCTTTTGGTTTAATGTATGTTGAGATGTTTTTTACATGTAAGCCTGTTTGGTAAGGTGAGGATCATCCTTACCTGTTAGTTGTGAGCCACAGAATAAAACATGAAAAGGAAACAAAATAAAAAGTGCCAATATCCCGTCAGGATTTTGGTGAAGCATCCTGTCTTACAGCTTTTGTATTACTTATTACTATTATTTGTGTAGTCATTTTAAATAGCTAACTAGGAAAAAACTCTCCAAACCCGGTGATAAACCTGGAATGGGAATTTTCAGCATGATAAAAGTATATATCACAGGATAGTTGAATTTATATGTATTGTTCTCTGTAAGCAACAGTATCTTTCAGAGGTGCTGAGTGTTAGGTGATTTTTACTGTACTCTTAATCTTCACTGTAAGCATAATGATGTCCATTGAAACTGGGCTCTTCTCACGTGTATTCCCTATTGTGACTAGCTACAGGACCTAACAATTTAAGCTAATTTTTGTGTTGTACCTTTATAGTCTCTAGCATTCTCAGAAAAAGGACAACATACCTTGTTTCGGAAATCTTACTGCCCAAGCTGACCTAATAGGCACAAAATCCCGTCACCTATCAAAGAGAAAGTAGCTGAGTAAATCTGCCACTTACGGAGAGTGTAACACTCCGTGGGTGGGTGACTGTGATTTCCAAGTCTTACTGGATCATCTGTACATGACCTTCTAAAATAAAAATAAAGTGTGTTTTCAAGTAGAAACAGTTTGTTAGACCTAAGAGTATTGTGTGGGAGTCTTCACAGAAATGGTGAGTCCAGAGTGGCCAAGGGGAAGGAAAGGATTAGAAGTTTAATATGGAGAAAGAATAGGACAGAAAGAAAGTGTTGAGCAGGAGGAAAGTTTCTGCAGGAGCATAGTTACACTGTGAGAGAAGAAAAAAAAATTAAAGAAAAAAATAGTTTGAAGGTGAGGGTAAACCTTTGGAAAAATCTTTTGCTGAAAGGTTGAAATATTATGATGCCTTGAAGTGATAGCAATGTACAAGGGTTTCATCAGCACTTGGAAAACTTTGAGTAAGATAACAAGCCAGAAGAGATGTTTAAGGAGGTTAGGTGGAAAAGGAGTTGTGTATAGTTTGCTAGTGGGGACAAAGACAGATGGATTTTTGAATATACAAATAGTTACTATGCTCTATTGGAAATGAAGGTAGAGCATTTCAAATTGCAGCTGGCTTTGTAGTTTATGTTTATTTGCAATGGCAAGACACTGGACTGTGCAAATAAGTAGGTTTCCATTAATGGCACTCATAAAGAATGCTTGAGGCAGAAAAATGGAAATTTCAATATGTGAACTTATGGATTGCATTAATGAAAAATTAACCTCAGTATTAGGCAAAATTTAACCAGCATGAGTTGAGATTTGAACACTGAAATCCACCTAAGGTTTAGACAGCAGTTAATTCCTATAAGCCTTTGGAGGTTACCCAGTCTTTTATATCATTTATAGAGTTTAGCACCCCCTATGGAAATTTAAACAGAATGATGATCAGGGGTCCTTTCCAACCTAAATTATTCTATAATTATGTTTAGCTTGATAGCTTACAGCATACTTAGCTTTGCTTCCTCAACGTATGCTCAAAAATGCCTATTTTGGAGAAACGCACATCTGTCTCCCATCTGTCTCCTACCTACAATTGGGTTTAGAAAGACACTTGAATTCTGCCCCTATATTCTAGATAAAAGTTAAAGCAGTATGGGCTATATTATTAATAATGCCCATATTTTTCCAGGGTGCCCTCATGGTATCTGGAAGAAGTTGTAGCCTGGACTGCAGCGAGCTGAATGGGTCTTGTGTCCTTGGGGTTTGCCTTGCATCCGCAGGATGGGTATTGGCCCCAGAGGGTCTTTGCAGTTGCTCTGTGCCTTGATTCTGTTGAGCTGGACCAAGGTGCCACCAGGGATAGAAGTCATAGATTCCAAATTGAGAACCTGACCATTCATGGTGTGCATGTTTGTGGAGAAATTACGGAAAGCTGGAGTTTGATACCTGTTGATAGAGCTGTTTTTTATCCAGCTATGGGATCAAGTGAATATACTGCTGTTTGGTAGGGAGGTGGTTTGGAACAAGCTTGTAACCTTTCCCAGCTGAATGCCCTATGCATCTAGGGCGGCAGGTTTGGGAACAGGATTATCTCACTGGTGTGGAATAGTCAGAGGGCAGAAAATTATTAGAGGAGAAGACAGAATAAATGTAATGAGCAGGTGTGACACTGTAGAATAAGAAGCTACTGTGAAGATGAGTGTGTTCTAGTTTTATTCTCTGTAGTGCAATGGCTTCTTATAAAAGTTAATCTGTTATTGTTAACTCAAATTTCTTCTGAGATGCTGCAATTTAAAAATCATTGGGTGGTGTGTTTCATAGTCAAACATATTGTAATTAATAGTTGTAGTCTGATTTATAATGACATCTATTTTTCATTTAATTTTAACGTTTGCCTTGTGCATGATATCTCTTTCTTCCTTTTCTCTTTAAATGCACATTTCTTTTAACGTCTACAGATCTTACTTCAGTGCTGACTATGTGAAATCTTACTTGCTATGATTTCAATTGTGGCATCATAAATTAAAGTACTGAGAGGTTACCAATTTTATTTTCCTGCCCAGGCAACGTACTGCAGAGAAAGTAAAACAAATTTAACAAATAAAGAAATTTAAAATGCATAGTTTTCTGTGCTGTTAACATAATTTTTGAATGTGAGTATTGAAGTTGAGACCTTCTCTTAGTATATTGATGTTGGAAAATGAAGAGTCTGTGTGGTGACTGAATTTCCATTGACACTTTTTTTGCAGTTTCTAGCAGTACTTACTTCAAACATTGAACGTTTAGCCCCTGTTATTTCAACTGTTCCTAGAAAATGGCTACTTCAAATCAATATTAAAGCTACGTGTCTCATGCTGGCCTGTCACGTGATAATGTCATTTATTTTCACTTTTTAAAATCGCTGATCACAGTGGAAAATAACTTTAAATACATTTTTAGCAATTTTATTATATCTATAGGTATTTTTACAGCTTAACTCTCTTAAGAGGGGCAAAAGAAGAAACTGATTTTGTCAAGTACTGTTTTAATTTTTGCTATTAATTTAAATAGGAAAGTTTTGCTCAGAAATGCTGCTTCTAAGTTTCATGTATTTTTATTTGAAATGCATTTAAATGAGACTTCATAACAAAACCAGATTTTTTGTCTCATAATAAAAACATACTTCAAAGATGGATTAGAAATACAGTACATATTGATCCAAATAAAAAAAAATAATCATCTTTGCTCACTGAGGAGAAAAATGTTATTTAGTGATTATTACAAGATAGAAAAGCAACATTAAGATTTGGCTTGGCTTTCCAAGTTGTTATTTAACTGTGAATTTATATATTTTTAAAATGTGAAAATTCAAAAAAATTTAGGGAAGTGGTTGAAGTTCAAAATGATTGGGGAAAAAAATGCTGCTCCTTTGTAATAACTTTTTTTGAATTTTGGTGTTTCAGCAACATAGAATTTTCAGTGATTTGACTGTATTTAACTTACCTTAGCAAGTACCCATGGAATAATTTTTTACTAAATCAAATTCAAACATGTGGTGGAACATTTGCCAAGATTATACTATAGTAACAGCTATGGCTACCTTTGAGATAATCCTAAATTTTTGAAAATAAATTTAATGTAACTTTTATTACACCAGGAAAATGTATTTTTTTAAAAAAAATATTTAAGCAGCCTATTTTTCATTTTCTAAAAAAGTTGTCATGAAGCAGAGATGTAGATATACTGATCCGACCATCATTTGCCAGTTCTCACCCTTTCTGCGCATGGAAATAGGTGCCACCTTAGCTTATTCTTACAAACTTCTAAGTATTAAATGCTATTATATGGATACCATGTGTTTAAAGCTGTTGATTCTGTTTCTGAAATGAGTGTATTCTAAATATTATGTTCTTGGAAATAGATGAAGCTGAATATATGAAAGCACTGTCTTTGGGTATTGGGCTGATTTTGTTACGGATTCGGAGAGGCATGATCCCTTCTGTTATGCCAAATGAAACCGGACTGGTCGCCGCATAAATGATACCCCTTTCTTTTGGCATCTGAACATAAGTTTCAAGTATGTTATGCTGTCTAAAAGTTATATAAAAGGTGACATGGTTAACTGGTTACAAATAAGTATAGCAAATAAAATTTTATAAAGATTCTATGTGTGGAAAATCAGCAATAGGGTAAACTGATGAAGTAATTTTAAAATGCAATTGTCTTTAGGGGCGTTTATCCAGTCACAGCTTAGTAATGGAATTTTGTTCAAGTTGTAAGGTTACTGAACTGAGGAAATCCTTGTATAAATTTTTCAAATCAGAAATCAAACAACTGAAGTGGCTTCAGTCAGCTGCAGATGTTTTGGGGAGTGTCCTTTGGTGAAGCCGAGGAGCAACACATGAGTATGTATGGAGTAGCTGAGGAAGCAGCTCTTTGCTATTTTAGAGTTAATTTAAAAATAAGATCACCTTGGAAATCAGCTTATTTTGGTGCTTTAATCGGGTTTTCTGCTTTGTAGGCTAGCAGCGTAAACTGTATGAAATTGATAGTGTTTTGAAAAGTAAGCATCTCATAGGTGAGGAGCCCTAGTAAAAAACACTGTGTAGTTATGCGTATTTTAATATTTTTGGAGTTTTTATTTTACACATTTGAATATAATTCAAACACTGTATCCCTTCTTATTACAAATTTTTAAATGTAGCTCTTGAAATCGTTCTTCTTGATACAACTCAGAATGCCAGAACAGTGGAACTAAATCACAACTTATTTGAAATCCGAAGTCAATAAAACTGCTGCTTTGACAGCTAATTACCCGTTTCGTATTTTTGAGACGCTAGGTGTTATGAGTAGGCATTTTTATACTGTGCATGATGGACTCAAATAACTTGCATAGTAAAGTATATATATTGAGGTATGGGAGGAATAGTTCATTTTCCATTGTCAACTGCCAGGCAAGTCAAATTCCGAAAGAAGAATGTTATTAGTTACACATAATTTTATAGTAGTCTGAAAAGAAGCAGTACGTTTACATAATCTACATGTGAATATAAGTTTTGAGCAGTGTCCTTTTCTGAACAAAATTAAAACAAGAAACTGTAATCTGTTGTAAGTTAGCTCAAGGCAGCTTGCTAGAAGTTAAATAACATTAATGTTTTAGTTGGAACTCGTGTAGAAGAGGTATTATTTTAAACAAAAATGAATTCTACAGCTATCTGGTTGTGAATGTCTCTCAATTACAGTGGCGTCCGTGGATCTTGGATCTGAATGAAGATTTGGCTAGAAATTCTCCACATCCTTATTCTGTGTTTTTCTCTGAATAAGAAGTAGCATGTGTGAATTACATTTACTATAATCTGCTCCATAGAGGAGGATAAAAATTCTGTGAAAAATGATTATGCATGGCTTAAAATTGTTCTGATTGTAGTGGGTAGATTCCGTTTTACTTAGCTAGTTAGAAGTTAAAGATATTTTGAGAAGTAATGCTGAACGGCTAGCATTTTAATATTTAGCTAAACACAAACCTATGAATAAGAAGTAACTGCAGTTGCAGACAATCGCATTCCAATGGTGGTGTAACTTCCTGCATTTAACTGAACATGAAACATTATTCAGTGAAAAGGAAAAATACCCTTTTTCCTGAGTGTGCTACCCAAGCAATTAGAATGAATTGCTACCACTGTAAAGTGGGGAGTTACTGAATGAGATAATCTGTATTTAAGCTTCCCATAATACAAGCCTACGGAATAAAAACATGTTCTCTTTTGCATCAACTTAAAATATTTTTACAGTTGTAGCTACCAAGTTTATAGAGAGGTTTCTCCTATTTTCACAAAAACGGAACATTTTTTGTATGTTATGGAAATAAATTTCAATTTAACTGCTCAAAGTGCGGTGACGCGTACAGCATTTGCAAAGGAGTTACTAGCTCCGAAGATAGACCCAGTTCCTCACTTTCCAGTTCCAGTCAAAACAAGGACTTTTTTCACATTAATGCAGATAATAAGAATACAATCAAATAGAATTGATGGTTGTGTGGGCGTTTTCAGGGGAAAAGATAGAGCTCGGTGAAAAATTATCTATTTCTAAATTTTTTAACTATTAGTAGTTTTTTAAAAATGAAACAGCATGAGTAATTTTCAATACAATACTGTTAGACTAGAATCAAAGAGTACAATTAAGACAAAAATTTAAAGCTATATATTTAGTGCTTAATTTCCAGTTTCTTGTTTTTAGAATACAATGTGACCTTCATGTGGAAATTCAGTCTAGTATTGTAATTAAAAATGGCATTTGCTCAGTTTCTCATTTAGAACTGAGAGAAGGGATTGTCTGCGTCTTGTATAAGTAATATTCAGTATACATAATTTTAGCTTGTTTTTTTTTAAAAAAAACATAATGAATAAACTAATGATTGAGTAGTAAAGTATTCATAATTCCTGATACCACCCCCCCGCCCCCCCCCCCAATAATAAAAAGTCTGAATTTGTCTTCGTTCATACGGAACCACTTAAGGAAAAGGTGAAATTTGGTTTGTGAATGTCCAGTTTGGGCTGTTAGCTGAGGAGGTTACTGAAAAAAAATAAAGTACTCTTTAGCTTCAGATTCTAATTCATGCAGAAATATTCCTTCTCAGATGTTAATTTTGAATTAAAAAGGCTAAATTGCAGCTTTTACTGCAATTATCTGTACATCTTGGCTACTAGATCAATGAAGTTTGTCGTGAGAGACCACTATCTCAGAACTGGAAAGTCTCTGGTGAATAAATACTACATAAACTTGTGTAAAAGAAACGCAGAGAGAAAATATTCATAGTAGCTAAGAAATATAATTTTCAAGGTGCTGTTTCCACGTCTCCCAGCAAATTAAAGAGGTCAAACTCCTGGCAGCTTGTAAACCAGAAACAGTTAGCCCATGGCCTCACATAAAAACGTAGCAAGCTATTGCTTATATTCCACCTTTGCATTTAAACCAAGAACTAACTGCTATTTGTATTTTTAAAAATAGAACTCTGTTTACTTTGATTAAGCAATCTTGTGAGCTGCGAATATATTTGACCCTCTCACACCTCTCCCGTATTTTTTCTTTGGTAGACGTAATGAATTTCATGGATTGTGTTTGGACTGTCAGTGAGATATAATATAATTTACTTTACTGACTGGTTCCTTTCCAGATGCCTATATGGGTTGAAAAACTGGATTATGGTATTTAAGATACAAACTGTCTGCCCTTACTTGTCATAGAAAAATACTTGTCAGTTAAGCCACAAACTATATAAATAAGACTTTGGTCTTAGAGCAACATATTTCTTAACTGATCTTTGAAAATATGAGTTCAAAAGCTCTGTTCTGCAGAATTTCTGATTTATATATGCCTTATGTGCTTAACAGGTAACAGTATTTTATTTATGGAATTTTAAAAGACAAATAGGGAAAGGGAAATAGAGATGTTACATACTTCATTATTGAAAGAACAACTGTAGCATATCTGAGGAGAAATAAGAAATGAGTAAATACGTGAGGGGATTAGTTAAAAGTACAGATTTTAATATAGAAGACATTGTTCCTAGTATTTAGCCAAAGTAGATTTTACTTGATATATGCTACCTTAAAGTTGTAACTTAAAAAAAAATTGTGCACACGTTATCTAGGCATTTCTTTTAAGATATTTCTTGAAAATAGTCATAACTAGAGTAGTTAAACAGTAACACACCTTTATTAGTGTTTTTTTAAATGCTGACTTCTGCTTGATTAGAACTCATCCATACTTTCATACTGTATTAGGTATTTAATATGCTCTGTAATTTCTGTGACCCTCAAAGAAGAAAAAAATAATTTGCTGACCTTGCCAACATGTTAACAAGATACTTATTTGAGAGTATTTCTGCTATTGCATTTATTCTGTGTCTGTGTCTGTCCTTTTAGGAAGCTTCTCTGCATGGTACAAAGATGCATATGATTAAAAAATAAGATTACCCAGACATTATTTTTGCTTCATCCTGTGAAATATATTTTTTTTTTATATTGGATAGTCCAGCTTGTTCTCACTGAACTACAAAATATGTGATTTAACTTTGCTTAGGAAACTTGTTCTGTTTGTTGTTAAATGGTCTAAAAGAGTGGTAATTCTCAGAACAGAAATACATAAATGTTTCCTATAAAGAACCCAGCCATGGTGTCAGTCTCACTCCTGTCAGGGCCATTGCCTGGATGGAGGTTCCTTGACCTACTATGGTTCTTCTGTTTCAGTAGCTTTGCCATACTTCAACCATTTGGATTGAAATTCCCACTGAATTGAAAAGCTCGTATGGACAGATGTCCCCAAAAAAGGCTGGTAGCACATACCCAATGTTAGATTTTCAGCTGGGCAGTAAAATGCTCTGTGTTGCATCCCTACTGAGCGCACTTGAACTGGGGGCGGTTGGGGTGTCGTAGATACTTTTTCTGGCAGCTTGCAGAGGCTCTAAGTGATACCTTCTCTTGGTGCCCCAGGACCAGGGAGAGAGATTAAAATGGCTAGGGCAATGAAAACGGAGAGGATATTAAAAGAAAGCGAGGGCAGGCATCTATGTTATGAGGAATGGGACCACACTTAAGTAAAGACCATATGTAAATTTGCTGGACCAAAATAAATCTTGTGCAACAGAACATACTTCCCTCCACGATGTGAGGGAAGAGCCCAGGACTTTAGTTTAACCCTGCGTTCTTATAATTTCTCTGCTGTACGCAATCATTTGTGAAAGCTGGAGAGGGCCTGGAGGGGGTGAGTCACGGATTGGTGGGGCAAGGCAACCACACTTTGCTGGATAAGGGGAGAAGCTGGGGATGGCATGGCACACCAGGCCCTGATGGCGGGCTGGGACAGAGGCAGGCATTCTTCCAGTTGAAAGGAGAAAAAAAATACACGTCATCTTAAGACAAGCAGACCATCTTAAGACTGGCGTTTCCCAATTTATGAATGCAGGCTTTTGCAACTTGAAATGCTGTTTAATGCAGGTTTTGTGTATAATTTTATTTGTTTGTGTTGTGGTAGCACTCAAAGAGCCCAGTCATGATTATGGTGGCTTTATGCAGATAGGGAGACAGACCCTGTTCCAGCGGGTTTGTACCGTAAGGCTTGGCGTCCGCCAGATGCTACGCGCAAAAGCCGTTCCTTTTTAAGACGGTGGGTGTGCTTGTGTGAGCTCAAATTAAGCAAACCTATACGTGTTAGCAGGGTTTTAGCCTTAAGAGCGAGCTGAACTTCAACACTTGGAGCTGTGCCAGTAAATTCTAACGAGCTGCACGTTATTTGCTGTTACAGACCTGTGTATGCCTTTGAATGACTGGAGCCCAAATTCTTCTGTGTACGAATTTTCTAGTGAAGACTTTTTTAATTTTTAGGATAGGTTCTTGTTAAAATTGGGCAGTATGTGCCCGCTGCCTGTTGTTAGAGTGGTGATAAAATTTCCTTTCCTTCAGAGGTTAGAACATTACTAGTACTGGGCATGCATGTTCAAGAGCATCAAATTAAGGAAATGATTATGTAGCACTTAAGCCGATGTTCAGTACCAAAGAGCTCTTCAATGCAGCATATAAATTTCATTTATTCAGCTTTTTCAGATTTAGCTGCAGCACTGTCCCACTGCTTCTCAAGAATCTGCTCAGGAAATTTTGAAGAGTATTCAAGGAAAACTGTATAACTTACTTTCTTAAATTGTAAATATTGCTGACAGATACTTACTGTATCCGGAGAAAGGACCAATTTCTGTTGCTGCCTGTTTGGTTTAAGCAGGCATATTTCTAGAAGCCAAATGTCTGAATATTCTTTACAAGAATTAAGATTTCTCCTAGTTTGGTTTTATGGGTTGGGTGGTTGGTTGTTGTTTTTTTTTTTTCTTTTGTTATTTTTTAAAATTTGCTTAAGGTGATTTGAAAGAAGTAATTGGATTAAAATTTTTTTTGTTTTGTTTTAAAGAGGAAAAAACCAACCAAGGCTTAAGTTAAAGAATTCAAGTTTTCCATTGAGAAAGCCTCATAGCAAATGGACTGGAAAAGCCAATGACTTTCCTCTTGCTCTATCTCCCCTCTGCCTGTGCTGTCTTCTATTTCCTTGTACTAGTATCTACACTCATTCTCCTACTGTACTGGTTCTGAACCGTATCTCCTCCCCTGCTTCCTGGTAAGAAATAAGGCAGACTTGAAACTTCTTTTTCTGTGATATTCCCGGTGGCATTCTACTACTCAAATCTTCTATGTTTTTTCTTTTAAAGAACATTTTTGTAGTTAAGATAAAGGTTGGACATTTGCTGCACTTCTCTCAGTATTTTTGTGAGGGGTATACATTTTTTTCACCCTGCCTGTTGAGTGTATAACTTAGTTAACTACAGCTTGTAGAAGAAAACATTTTCTTGTGTAAGAGTGCAGTACGTTACAGTTAGAAGCATCAATTTTTTCTTTCTCTGGGTTCAGTGGGCTTAGGTTGTATCTTTTACTACATTAAGAATTTTTTATTTTTTTCTTAGCATATCAAGTTGTGGTTTACAAATATATTTTATCCTTTAAACCTGTATATAACAGATGGACAAACAGCATTGTTTCTGTGTTAAATTTATTTTTTGTGTGCCTTAGTTCTGAAGATGATTTAAAAAAAATCATGTATTTCAATATTATTCTTCATATAAGTGCAAAAGTAGGTACTTAAATTCTGAATGTGTGGATATTTGTAAACTGGATGGAGCATTTTTTGAAAAGGAATGAAATGATTCCTTTAAATAAATTCGATCAAACATATATTAGCACTTTTGCCGTTATTTGTGTGTCTCAAATAATTTTTCCCTTTAAAGTCTATGCGTAATGTTGCACAACCCTTTTGAGTGGCAGGTGCAGTTAACCACATCACAGCATTTCAGTTCGATGTTTACAACAGGAATTTTCCTAGTTAAAATTATACTTCACAAACAGTTAAAATTTTAAACTAATATTTTTCTTCTAATGAGCAGTTGTGAAAGGTTTTCCATCACAAAGCATAATATCTGGTGAAAAGTACCTGCATAACAGTTTTTGGGAGAAAAAATTAAAAAAAAGGCCATTACTGCGTGTCCCCGCTGCTCCCCACAACTAAAAAATTCCCAATTTTACAGGTAACTCTATAGTAATGCAATGTGATGTGCACATCAGTTTATTCTTAGTTAATTAAGAGAAGATTCTGTATTTTCTCTTAATCTTTTTTTATGCAAGACATAATTTTAATTCTGAAATATTAATGATGGAGCTTGACTTTTTTTAATGTTATGTATCAACATTTAAAAAGTAAATAAAAAAAATGTAAGGCCCTCTCTATAGAAAAGATCTTCAAGTTAGGCTAAATGACAAAAATAAGTGCCAATTTGTGATTTCATTTTAGACTAAGTTGTTTTTTTTTTCCCTGTCATATATTATAAACCAATCAGAGAGCACAAAATTGCTATGGTGTGTTCTTAAAATAAATCTGAGGATGCATATAAAAATATGAAGGAAGTTGGGTCATGCCCAGCTGACACTGCCTGGGGTCGCAGCCTGTTCCCGTGTCTGCTGCTGGGATCCTTTGCAGGCTCATGATATTCCATTGTTATTTCTATTTGAGGCTTCAACTCCCAGCTTGGGAAGTTTTATTTGGGTCAAGTACTAGTGGAAATGCAGTACAAGAGAAATTTATCCATTTCCATCTTTTGGAGGGGGAAATATTTATCCTGGGAGTGTTTTAATCACAGTATCCTACTGTCAGAAACATGTAGTGTTTCAGGTTCAGTAAACGGGAAAGAAAAAATATCAAGTCAACAGCAAAAAATGTATCTGATGGTATGTAATGTGTGGATTTTAGCCAGTGTGTTACGGCCTGGTTGGACAAATTTTTACTTCATAGTTTGACTGTGATCATCTTACTTCCAGGGTTTTTTTGTTTTGTTTGTTTGTTTGGTTTGGTTTGGTTGGTGTTTTTTTTTTTTTATATATATGGCAGATGGCAAAATTATGCATACATGTCTGTAATTCAGTCAGTTCACTCGGAAATTGATTTCTGCCAATTCACAAAATGTCTACTCGGGCAAAAACTCAGAAGTGTATGGAATTGTTTTAAAGAACACAAATATATGCCCATGCTGCCTCCAAACTGGGTGGTTAGTAATGCTTGTAGTAAGTAACCTCTGTACCAAAAGAAATTCCTCCCCAGTTATAACAAGTTGTATATATTTTTAGGTTATCTTTATAGCTACAAGTGATCAGAAAAAAAAAATAAAATTCTCTCCATCCTTTATAAAAATACACACTTCAAAAGGATTTGTTGTTGTATAATCGTGGATTGTTGTGTTTTTTTATTTATTTTTTTTTAGGACTGTCCCTTCTCAAAGGTTGGGGTTCCTGGTGTTAGGCCACTGATAGACTGTTTCTATTGCTATAGTCTGCTGCTTTTGATCAAAAGGAATATTACCTGTTTCTACTTTTAGTTGCGTTTATGTCAGGATAAAATAGTTCCCAAACAGCACTCGCAATAGATGTTTTTCTTAGTGAGCTCACTTGAATTCGCACACGCTAGGGCTGAAATCTCAGCCCCATTGACTTTAAACTCCCATCAGCTTCCTTGGGATCCAGACTTCTTTCAAGAAGTGTACTTCAGACGAAAAAATATTGACATTTCCTTCAGGTTTTCAGACTTTTGATGTTCATCAGAAGAATGTAATCACATTTTTTAACATGTGTACTTTTACCTTTACCTAGAAGATCCTTTGCTGTTATGTGCTGTGTTTCTTGAAATAAATCCATGTAAAAATATGATATTATTGGACTACTTAAGCTTTTAATAGAAATATGTACATAAAGCTCCAAATATACGAAAGTATAATTGTGAAGGGTTGGATTATTTTGAAATGACCTGTGAAATTGAGGGAGGGAAAGAATAATTTGTACATCTCATTTAGTGATCGCCTTTAAAATGATTTTGTCAAAAAGTAATGTGCCTTGGAGTATTTGAAATCAAACACACTAATGCAAGAGGATATCTAAGGTGAAAGATGTTTGTGTAATGCTAAACATAACCAAAGAAACTGTGGTTTTAGCAAAGGTACCATGCTCTATTTTATCAAGTGCCAGAAGTTGCATAATGAAAGTCTTTCAGTTAAAAAAAAATATAAGTAAAGAAAACACAAAAATGCCACCCAGCTGGTAGAGATCTTCCTAATTTTTACCTGATTGTATTTCTGAAGAAATATGGCAGGGCCCTCGTAAATTTTCAACATGAACTGCATTTTTGTTGCCAATTTCCATATCCTTTTAAAAGTGCTGAAGCGTGCATTTGCTATTTATGTTTGCAGTAGACTGAGTACACTTTTACTATTTGTGGTTTCAGAAATTGGAAACAACCAAACAGTGGTGCTATGGTCTAAAAAAATAAATTTTAAACAGCTGTGGGACAGTATTTTTAGAATGGTAGGAGTCCTTCTGAAGACAGACTTGTAACTGTGTCTCTGTGCACAGGAATGCTGCAGAGGGATTTTAGAAATCAGAATTGTCTTCACACCTTTGGCTGTATTGTCTGGGGTAATCAAACTCTGGGACAAATAGAACTTACTCGGAGGAGTATCTTCAGCCCTATATTTTCATGCTATCTCTATGGGTATTCAAATTACTTTAAACAGTTCTTATATCAGATTCTGTATATCCTATTCTCTCTAGCTTAACTGTTCCTTATAAATGCCCTACAAAATAGATAATTACTATAATTTTATTTATAAAGATAATAAAATTTTGTATGAGGCCAGAATCCAGTGTTAGAGTTCTTGCTTATTTTGGCATGCCAGTTTTATTTGTTCCCTAAAAGTTGTCCTGTATAGTAAATTATTTCTTCAGATATAGCAGCATTTAATACTTTTAAGTAATTTGATTAAAATGTTTAATTTCTTTGCTGTTTAAATAGTGAATGTAGTCCTGCCACAGAGAATACCATTCTAAGTTTTGGATGGATTGCTCTCCAAACAACTCACTATTCCAATTTTCTTTTTTTTTTTTTTTGTAAACAGATTTTTTTTCATAATGATTGTCTCCTAACATTTCAGAAATAGCAGGCATAAGTGTTTCTTTTACTTAACCCAAGTAACTAATTAAATCATATACTTAGTTTAGCTCAATGGCCTAGAAAGAATCCAAAATGATAATATGGTTTAACCCTCTGTATAAGAACGTCATTGTAATGTGGCAGCTCCTTTGTGGAGGCTGATGGATATGCAAACTAAATCATAGTGTGTACCATGGGTCAATGATTTCATTGATTGCTATATTTGATTTTAGTTATAGCTTATTTTTGATCTAGGGTTTCTTGGGTGTTAACTGTAATGACTTAATACAAATTTTAAATCAGTTGAATTCTGATTTGTTAAACTTCTCACACTTCAACTCTTTCTAGAACTTGAGGGGTGACTATATAACCATACCAAACTTTGCAAAATCTTTTTCCAATGTACAGAAGAAATGCAGTTATGCTTCTGATCTCAGTGATGCTGTTGAGTTCTGTTCTTGCCATGGTTCTGTTCTGCCTACATGGAGCTCTTTCTGCTCTTATCCTGCAACTGAGTGGGTTATTTACTTTTTCTTTTCTTTTATTCCAAAATTGTGTGGAATTGTTGGCTGTTGGATCCAGCCTTCTAGCTTTGATTTTAGGTGACCATCCTTGCATTTGGATGTGAGTTTTACTGAGGTCTTCTGTTCAGGTCAGTTATTTATCTGCTGTATTTTGGGATCCACCACTAAAAATTCTCTGTGTAGTAATTTTTACAGCATATTCTAATTTATTTATACAAATAGTGAATATCAAGGATGTTGAAATGGTCATGTGTATGATTGCACTCAGTAAAGAGTGAAAATAAAGCATACCACTGACACTTTATGAGGTTGTGAATTACCTTACTGTAACAAAATATTGTAATTCTTAAAAAAAATTGTACCCTTCTCATTGTTAAAAGTTGAGGCCGATTTAATATTATTTTTAAATTCTGACAATGAATGGCACTGCATCTGAGTTCCAAGAAATACACTGTGCGTTCAAGATATTTGCTGTCAGTACAGGATGAAAGGAACTGTTGCAATTTTTTGTTTGTTAATTTTAAGAAATAGAGGGAGATACAGCATATTCTCATGTGAGTTAGAGCACTTCGGTACAGTTACATTTTGAAAAGTCATTGAGTACTACTTGGGAAGAAACAATTATAAGAGTCTGTTCAAAAATGTTTTAGTTAGTAAGGGGTTATTGTATTAAGCTGTGAGTAGGGTTAGGTAGTTTCACGCTACTATCAGGGTCTCCTTATAACCCACATCGCTACTAAGGTGTGATACACCAGGATTGCTTTCTTCATGGCTTTCAGGCAGTGCTTGTAATTCTTTGCATCTTCTGCTTATCAAAGAACTCTGCTGCCAGAAATAATATTGTGATCGTAAGGTTGACCATTTTGTGTGGAACTTGCTTTCTCAATGAACCTCCTAATGCCACTTCATTAAGTCCTTATCATTGCCCCCAAGATATTAAAAATAAAAAACCCCTCAGTATTTAAAGACTGCATAATCCATCAAAAGATTCAAAAACTACTAGGTAAGTGTATATATGTGTGTATATGTATACAAATACATATGTATATGTTACGGAGATGCTAATACTTTCAGATGGAAAGCTGTTGTAGCAATACATTAGAAATAAAATGTAAGTGGTGTTTGTCATTAAAAAATAATATAAATTATTCACATATGGAAATGAAATAATAAGGAGACTCCAGAAAACTATCTTGATATCAATTAATGTAAATAATGGAAAGGCTTTCCATAAAAATGGAAACCACATGTAGTATGAAGTAGATACCTGGTGTACCAGCTTTAGAACTGGTTTTGACAAAACCTTTTTGCTGCATTTCCAGGTAGTTGTGTTAATACATTTTTTTATGACCTTTCAGATGGTCAAATATAAAAATAAAATAAAAAAAGTTTTGGGGAGATTCATTTTCAGAACAGCTGTGTTTTGGCTACTGTTTGAATTATGTTAATTTGTACTCAGACTTGAAAGCCAAAATCCAGACATTCTTGAATTCTGTAGACTGACAACTAAAGTTGGATTGTGAGTTACAACCATGTCATTTACAAAGGGCAGTGCTCCTCTAGTGTTAAAAAAATAGCTGTTAATTGATTATTTTTTTTAAAAAATCATTCTGACTGGATTTTTCAGTTAAATTGGTATATTCCCTATTTTAGAAAAATACTTAAAAATTGAATATACTATGAAGATTAATATAATCAAAGTAACTTTTTTGTTGCTATGGCATTGCTGTTTTATTATGCTATGTTTGAAAAGGTTTAGATGATCTTACACACTGTGAAAATCTGTTTTGTCATGTTATTGCTTCAAAAGAAAGTCTTTATATTCAGTAAAAACTCAAGTGCTGTTTACATAATATATTTTCTATGTCTAATTATAGTTGCCAATTAGTTACATAGCTGGTATTTAGATTTCTGATACAGAGAATTGGTATCTTAATAGGATGTACGTATTTTAGATTAATGTGTGAATATCCATTATCGTTCAAGGTAATGGTTATGATAAATGGATTTTATTCCACTGTTACAGGTAAGGCAGAAATTTAGCAGTTTGCCAGATGCGTGATCCTGACAGTGACCCTATAGGAGGACCCAGCGTTAAAATTTTTAGCTACCTGTGATTGCCACTAAGATGTTATGGTCCTATAGTTCAGCTAATCTGCTTTGGTCTGGATCTGCTTTGAGTTTAAGCACCAAGTGGACCACAGCGTCTGTCTTTGTAAAGATTGGAATTGTTGTGGTGATTGAAAATTGATTATCCCAGTGGTGTTCAAACAGTTTTAAATATTGAAACAGATCTTATCACAGATCCTGGTCTCTGTCCTAACACATCTAGTTAATTGCTACTTTTTTAGGGGGTCTTAAATCTGAATCTAGCAATCTGGCAAGTCTTGGTTATCTCAAATCATGGTGATCTCAAAGTGGACCTTGCTTGTGCATTTGTTCTGTGATGTATGCTATAATTTTTGTCATATTCAAACAGGTAGGGTTCAGAAATGTGTTCTGTCCTTGGGCCAATCTGATAAATGCTAATCTGCAGGTCAGTTAACTATGTTGTTTTAGGGGGTTTTAAGGGCATTATGTTGGTTCCTACTCACTAAATAGAAAGCATTCTATAAATTCTATGTTTCTTATCTCTAAATTCAGAAAGGTATTTAAGAGTCAATATAGACTTGCATCTTAAAAAGGGTCTCAGCTTTAAGGACCTCAGTTAGACCTGCCATAGTTTCTTCTGGAAAGAGTGCTGTTTTCTTTGGTCCAGAGGACTTCCTCTTTAAATTTCTGAGCTTTGACCAGTTAAAATGTCTTTGTGTGGTCTGATGCCTGAGGGTTTGAAAAAGGAGGAAAAAAAAAAACAACCGAGAAAAAAGAATTTGGTCTTACTTTTTTCATAGGAACAGCAGCTACAGACATCCCTTTTCCATTCCCGTCTTTGTAGTTATTTGTACGTTTTAGCCAGACACTTGGTCATAGGTGGAAGTTTTAGGATCATTTTTAATAGTGATCAATTCTTCTTTGTTTAAATTAGTACCTGGCAAAAATGAGAGATGGCTGAAAATATAGCGGTGTTTCTATAGTTATATCAGAGCCTTGTTTTAGCATTTGAGACCAAATTCTAATTCAATTTATGATTAGATTGGTGAGATTTGATCATATCTTTCTCAGTTTAAAAAAACAACTGAACCAACCTCCCCTCCCAGCTCTCCGCTACTCCAGACTTTTCACTGGTGAAAACTCCTGAGCACAACACATGGTTTGGTGGTGAGAAACAGGAGCAGAAGCCATGTGCGTGTGGCAGGGTCCTGAGCCTGCACACAGCTTCCCATGTTGATTAGGCTTCAGACTTAAAAGAACTGGTAATTCATGCACTGAGAAAATTAGGTAGTGACAGAGAGGGCAAGGCTGTATAAAAGGAGAAAATAGAAACTTTTTTAAAGCAAGTACTTAGCATCCAGCCAAACTTCATATAAATAACCTGCCTGAGGTCCAGCAACGGAAACTGTTACATAGGAGATAAGATGCCATATGGTTGGAGTGGTGGCTTGGGTGTCAAGAGAACAGACACCCAGTCTTTACAGCGTTGCTGGTGGTGCTACTGGGTAATCTTAAGCAAATCTTCCCGCTATGCTTATCGCAGTTTCCTGCTATTTCTAAAGTAAGTTTATAAGTACCTGATAAGCGCTAGATACAAATTAGAAAGCATGTAACACTGATGATTATTACTTACAGATAACATAAAAGTGTAATTAAAGGAAATTATTTTATTACTGAGTGTTGAAATTCTCTTCCGTGCATGATGGCTTTAACTAAGGATTTCCATTCTAGTGTGGTGTGCTAAAGTGATGAATTTGTTCAATTACACTGTCTTGCTGATGCCAACTAAAACCATTGGTGTGTTTTAACCACATTTAGCTGAGTGATGATGATATCAGAGATACTAAATTCCCCCCTCGTAGGCACAATATCTGGGCAGGGAGCAGTTTGTTCGGCCCAGCAGAAGCTGGGAGGTCAGTGTGCACCTAGCAGCCGAGTGGTACCAGCTTGCCGATGCATTTGATGTGGCACACGCTGTTTCTTGCCTCACAGGCAAAAGGTAAGGAGCCATCTGGCAGGGGTAGGTGGATTGATAGCTGCTTATGCAGCTGGTGTGTCATGGGGTCCACTGTTTGAAATACCAGAGAAATGAAAGCCCAAGCAAAAACTTATATGCTTAAAAATTAGGTTTCACCACTTTCTTGCTTTGCCTCCGGGATTGGGCTCTGTGGTGCAAATAAACTTCGTGCTCATCTTTTTTCTGCCTTTAAGTTGTTCTGTTATATTGTCATTAATAAATATATTAGAGACAATGAGTTAATTCTTCTGTAATCTAAAATACTGTCCCAGAAGACTGGTTTCACAAGGGTATCAACCATAAAGTTACGACGCGTCTCTCTGAGAACTGTGGTATGTTGGAGATGGCTTGTGCCTGTTGTGTCACTTGCAAGGGCTCATGGGATCCTGCTAAGAAGGTAGGGTTGCACCTGGCAAGATGCAAATATTCCATGTCTTACTCAGGATCTCCTTCGAGAAGATCTCTCTGGCAACAGATACTGTGTCTGCAAGAGCTGAGTACCAGAGCTGGCAAGGTCTTTGCTGCTTTGCAGTGATGGTTTTAAACAAAACACTGTCGGGGGTGGGGGTGGAGGGTGGTGCAGGTTTACATAGCAGTGATATGAAAGGAGCCTTAAGAATTGTTTGTGATTTTATACTGAATTTGGGTTTTTTTTTGCCATTCCCTAATCGCCTTAATTAGTCACAGTCATGGCCTATTTCCAAAACTTTGATTGAAATAAATTAGGTGATTTAAGTGATCATTGAGTACTTACAGAGATCGATTTAAGTGAAGCAGGATTTGTAGGGAGAGGTGATTTATTACATAGACTGAGACAGCTGGTTACAAGTGAGGGGCTTTTGAGTGCTTAAACTGTTTTTCAGGACTACTTCATGCTGTTCTCTGGGTGATGATACATGATGAGCGATGCAGATTGTGGATTTAGGAAAAAGATCTCCTTGAAGAACCATTCTAGGTTTGTTATTGGGCACACAAGCAAGAGATCTCTATCTTTCCTCCCTGTCCCACTCCAAAGATTTTTTTGATGCTCTGCTATTTTTCATTCTAAGCTGCAGTAAGCTTTATGGATGTGCATCTACAAAAGGAACTTCTAAAAACCAAGTGTTACCATACACAATTATGAAAAATTGCTCCAAATCTGTATCTCTGAACTTCTAAACCTCACGGGCTCTTTGGGGTAGTCAGCAGTTTATAGAGCAGAGTCTCGTGGCTTGCTCTGGCTGTGGTTGCATGCCTGTAACAGCTCACTAGCACTTTCTTTATGACCCTCCCCTAAGACCATAGCTTTACTTCCTACATTGCCACTGTTGCAATTTGTGCTACTTTCACTTCTCTGTAGGGGTTTTGCTTTTACAGCAGTGATTTGCCGCAGATCCAGAAGTGGATCTGAAATAGCCAGTGCATAAGACCTATAACAATGTCATTTGTTGCCACTGTTCTAGCAATCAAAATCGGTAAGGATGGTCATGGACAAGCTGGGAAATTTTATATTTTGATGAATATGGGCTATTCAATCAGGATAAGTACTCTGAAGCAATATTTTATCTTTTGGGTTTTTTCTGATTACACCTCTACTGTTGTGAAAATGATGTAAATTATTTAACTAAAAACTTCTAGTACCTGTGAAACTTTGAGAAGATGCCCTTCAAAACTTGAATCTTTGGAAGTCCTGCAATGACCTCTAAAATAATGTAGGGAAATACTTGCTTCAGTGCACTGAAATCAGCAGCCTTGGTAACTGTCACTAAAATACATCAACACAGAAGAAGAAAAGGGAGATTAGCTCTAACCTGTGGGCACTTAACAGTTTAAGCTTTGTAAGGATTTTGTTGCTCAGGTAAATGTTTAATATGAGAGCAACGCCACTTGGAAATGTGGAACATCCATCCCACTGTTTGGGGGTACACAGATTCATTTTCAGGCAACCACTGTGCCACTGAGGGTACAAGCAGCGCATCTTTTGAAGTATGGGCTTGCTTTGGATGTGGATGCGGTTCTCTATGAAACAGTTTACTTAGACAAGCAAGCGTTGCTTTAAACAAAAATTTTAAATACATTTGCGCAAATCTCAACAATATACTGTGAGATAAAAATGGACAGAGATAATGGATCTAAAAATCAGACAATTACTGGAAACAATTTTCAAAAAATAACTCTTGAAGCTGAGAGTAGAGGCACAGTATTTTTGGGGTGCACCATAATGTCTTCTCTGTAGTAAATCAGGCCTATGATATAACTCCCAAATCATTGCTAACCATTATAGTTTATTTTTATTTCCTCTGTTTACAAAAAGGTACATTGATTATTGATTGTTTTATAGGACCTTAATGGCTCTTTCTGTACTGTTAAATAATATCTTCATCAGAAAAAAACCCCTGAATTCTGACTTTCAGTCAACCTTTTTATCACTTCTCATTTGTAAATTTTTCCACCAAGGGTGCTCAAATCTTGCAAGTTGTATAGAACCTCTTGCTTTGATATTTTGAACCTGTGATACTTACATCTTCAATAAACACCAGCAGGAGCTTTGTAATTAAGTAGTTTATAAGATGCAACTGTGTTGAGAAGGGTAGGTTCCCCTGTGTCACTCAGGTGGTGTGTGTCTCATGAGTAAGTAGTAAAATGTGTGCAATTTTATTGCTAGCTATCAACCAAGCTATTGAGATAGTCCTGTGACCTATTCTGTTCTCTTGATGAATTTTACATCACAAATTCTGATCCAGACACAAGCTTGTGTTTACTGTGGACCCAAATTTCTTGAAGCCTCCCTTGAAACTGTTACCTCCACCTGAGATGTTTTTGTGGACCTAGTCCCTGTTCTTTGCTTAAAGCAAAACTCTTGCTCTTCTTCCTGGAAGTTTTGCTAAAAATAGGAGTGTGAAAAAGGTTATTAAAAATCTTGTTGGTCTTATCATGGTGTATTTTTGGCAAATGAAGATTGTTTTGGAAAATTGATGTTACTTGCAATTGAATTTATTTTCCTTATTTTTTAGTGATTGTGAAAAATTAATTTCATTTACTTTCACAGCACATTTCCCATACTTCACTGAGGATAATGATTGCTCACCTTTTAATAAGTGTTTTCCTAATCTACAAAACATTATTGAAATGTTAGATACAATCATTACTATTTCCTAATAGTATTTTTTTTTTTAATAAGGGAGGGGGGGAGGGGAAGAGAAGTTATTTCAAGTACATAACCTTTCCAGTAAAATGTAGTTTCCAAGACTTGCAATTTTAAAAAATTAATTCCTTTATATTGACAAACATGCAATGTAAAAATATGAATTGTAGCATGATTTAAAAACTGTAGAAAGCAATCATAAGCTGTTTTAGTTGAATTAATTTTGAAAGTTCCATACAGTGTGCTTTAAACCTTGGAAGCTTGAGGAAACTAAACAATGAAATGAATGATTAGGATTTATAATTAAGATACATTTGCCTTTGGTTTTCTACAACAGCATTTTTGTAGCCTCTGTGTTGAAACCATATTCATTATTTTATCAGTAGTTGTTATCTTTTTCAGATGCTGTACACCTCAACTGACTTCTAAGACATGCTAAAATCCCCTCTTCCCCAGAAAAAAACAAACCAAACACAACACAGAAAGACCCAAAAAGCTGTTCATTACTGAGCTAAATTACAGGCAACAGGAAAACCCACCATAATTCACTTACATATGCAAAAAGTTGTGTTTTCACCACCTAAAATAATATTTTTAGTTTCCAGTTCTGCTATGCTCTGCAGAACCCACCAATTTTGTTTGCATCCATTTTTATAGACATGCTTTACATGAAGACTTTTGTTTATAGAAATCTGATTTTAGAGTAACTTGCAAGTGCATACTTAGATATGTGAGTTTGCTATCCTTTTTTTCTTTTTTTCTTTGGCTTAAAACATTCTGTCTGTGCTACAAATGTAACATGAATTAAATCATAACATAAACTTAGTTGTTAGTATACATGTCCAGGTCATTCCTGGTAAGGGAAGGAAAGCTTAGCACAGGGTTAATGAAGACAGATGTTACCAATTTTTTGTTTTCATGTCATTGTCATTTTGATATTGAGAAAAAAACCCATGGACCTCAAGGAAAACATTGATTTTGAAGCAAAAAATAATAAATGGTCAGGTGGTTGAAATTGTTAACTCAGTTCTGAAATATACTAAATTAAGAAAGTGAAGGAAATTTTTGTTTTCTCTTATGGATGTGGGATGTTTACAGGCTAAAGATTGTAACAGAAGAGCCAGAAGATACAGAATGACCTGTGTATAAAACAAGGATCTGCACTATGGTTTTTATCTCTGGATTCAAGCTTAATTCTGCACTTAACACAAAAAGAAGGGGGCTTAAATAGTTGGATTTGGTGTTCTTGCTTTAAAGTACATATAGCTGTGTCTATATCTGTATCTATTTGAAACTTGGGGTTTGGTTCCACAGGGCTGTGCCGTTGGCTCTGTGCTGGCTTCCATGACTTTCCTGCCCAAGTTTTACATTTTTAGATTTATTTGCGCAAAAAGTTTATAAGGAAGTAGATTAACATGTAAATTTGCAATGATTGCGATGGCCACATCTGGTGAGGACATTACCCCCGGGGGGGCAAGGGAATTAATGTTGAGTCGTAATGGGCTGTAAGTTTTCCTATGGCTTATTCCTCTGCGATTTCTCTAAAAGGACAAGTGAAGAAGCTAGCAAGAGGTTATGTTAAAAAGAAGCAAGTGTGTTAACACTGTGTATGGAGATGCTGCACCGTATAAATCTGGGATGTGGCTGTGAAGCAGGTTGTGTTGTAGAGGTGTGAGGAATGTTTGTGTTATGGATTCATTAAAGTAGTAGTTTAATGAGTTTATACTACCCATTGTCATTTCTTTGAAGTAACATCACCTCTTTTAATCAGTTCCTTCATATGATCCTGAACACTTCTCAACCTTTATGAATATATAACGAAGTTCAAAATAAGCATCTTTGAGGTTACATCTATGGAAACAGAGTTTAGATATTGACTGGACACTGCTGTACTACCAAGTGGGGTAACAGGAGCAGGACTTCCTCGGGGGAAGCTGCAGGCAGAGGATGACTAGAAATAAAGAGCAACCAAAAACATCTTCTCTAGTTGTTTTATTTCTGACAACCCTCCCCAAATAGGAAATAAGTATGATTGCAGAGAGGTTTTCTTCTGAGTTTGGACTGATGAAACTTATCTGTGTTTTTCCAGGTGATGTTTCTTTTGCTGATTGGAATATAAAGATCCATATTAACTTGTTCACTTTGACTGAAACATGTAAAGGAGGATTAACAGACAGTTAACAAATGCTGGGTATATATAGTGTAAATATGAAATAAAGCTTATGTAGTACTATATGTAACCATCAATAGAATTACAAAATGCATGCATAGAGAAGCTAAGCAAACTTAGCTTTGTTCAAAGGAAGTTGGGAAAATTGAATGAGCTCAAAAATAATGATAAAATTTCTCTAATTAGTTTTATTCATTTCCCCACTAAAAGGACTGTACAGGATATTATTAAAAAAAAAAAAAAAACAAAACCCAAATAACCAAATCTTCATCTTTATTTAGATTTAGCTAAAACATCTGTAGCATCAAATAGTTTGTGTCAAAACCTCAAACCCTGCAATTTTTCAGATTTATTTCTACAAATATTTGCAATACCCAGTAAGTTCTGATTTTCAAGCTCAAATTAATGTGTTCCAAAACCTTCATTTTAGAGATATATGTCCCAACCTGATTTTTAAAAATTGGGCTGGATAGGAAGTGAGAGATACCATCTATAGTGCATATTTCAGCCAAAGAGAAGCCTTGTTCTTGAAAGTTTTAT
The DNA here is from genome assembly GCF_017639655.2 of Falco naumanni. Taxonomy (NCBI): domain Eukaryota; kingdom Metazoa; phylum Chordata; class Aves; order Falconiformes; family Falconidae; genus Falco; species Falco naumanni. The sequence goes on from NC_054059.1 coordinate 80,746,056, forward strand.
AACATCTCTGACAGCAAATATAAAAATGAAGGACCTGTGCAGGCAAAGTAAAAAAGTTACTTGATAACATGAAACCAATTAATGCAGTTAGTTGTTATTGTTAAATTTATTATTTGCTCTCTGACCCAAAGGGTCTGAAGTAAAATAAAGGTCAATCTCTCCTTGATTTCCTGAATGGTTTTGACTCTGATTATGACTGCATAACAAAGCATAACACTTTGCAGTGTTCTGTTTTTGCAAGAAAGTTGACAAAATACTACCTATTTTTCAGTAAAATTTGTAAGGGCTGACAGAATTTGCCACCATGAGAACTATTTTTGTCAACGTCTGTTTATAGCCTTTGAAGTAAGTACTAATAGCATACTTTATTTGCAAAAGTACTTAGATCAAGCCAAGTAAAAGCACATTTCTTACTGCGGAGTTGCCCGTGCATTATTGGCTAAAGGAAGATACAATGCTGCGTGTTTATATTGGTCAGTTAATTTTTTTGTATCTTGTCAGCAGCAAGCCAGTAAATTCAGAATTTTAAGAACAATTAAAAATTAGCCACTTAGGTAGCAGACATTTTTAGCTTTCCAGAAGAAAAGTTGTCATATTTGAAGCTAGGTGTGAAGAATAATTAATAACCCTTCATTAGAGCTCTTAATTTTGTATTTTGGTAATGGATGAGAGTATGGAAGGAGATTTCAGTGATACTGCCTCTTCTGAATATCCTCTTGCTCTTAACATGCATGCATGCTCATAGCCTTCCAGTCCCCCAGCTATGTGAGCAAGGTTGCATGAAGAGAATAAAATATGAGTGTCATTGAATCTTCAGAACCTGTAGTGTGTCCAGAAGTCACGTCATGAAGTGGTCAGTTGTCTTCCATAAATCTGTGCTGAAGAAGAGCAGGTGAACGTCATGCTTTACCCACCTTGATGATCCTGTTTTTTCAAATGCACGATGGTAAGGGTTAGGGAAAGAGTTGCTAATTTTTTTGCATTACCTTTGTTGCAGGAAAGGTCAGGACGGATGTAGTAATTTTGTTATTTAAAAACACTATACAAATTTTGAGGATATCCACCTGACATTGGTAAATTTAAAGCCCTTTGTCATCCTGTGTGAAGAGTAAGCCCAGGTGCCTGCCAGCCTGTGGCTTAGGATGTGGGTTTCTTTGGGCCAGGTACATCCAGAGGCAGGGGAAGCAGGCAGGGTATGCAAACTGGGCAGCCGTTTGGAGCTGCTGGGATTTGCACTAGGATCTCACATACATTTGGGAGGTGTGATCTCCGTGGCTTGTCCTCTTGTGATGTACAGCTCAACGTTTTCAGGCTGTGTGTCAGTGATGTTAATGGCCAAAAATGAATTCTCTAGACCAGGTTATAAGAGAAAGTGTGAAGTCTTGGGTTTGAAGCATTTCAAAGGGCCTTTCATAAGATTTTATGAGTACGAACTTCTTATTAATGGTTTGATACGCTTTTTATTTTCTTTCACATACATGGTAGCTGTCCCTCAGCAGTCTCTTATTAAGTATTTAGTCAGTAGTAACTTATGTTACAAATAGCATATGCTTATTAAATATCTTGAAACAGCTTTGCCTAAAATCTTAGTGAAAATTTTAGTGATTTTTTTTCCCAGAATATAGGACATTATAGGGCAAAATTTGTAGCAGGTACCTGGTCATTTCAGCAGTTTGATATTTGATGGTAGTTTTGTTCTGGTTACTTTATACCTGAGTGGTTACTCTTTACTTGAAGTGTTTTGAAGTGAAAGAATTTAAATGTAATAAAGAAAAGACTGCTCTTTGTCCTATCCTTGGATGTAAACCCCTTAATGATAATAAAAAGTTCTCCAGCATTTGTAGTGGCATTTTCATGCCTTGTTTTTTTGTGTTTTTTTTTTTTTTTACCATATGCCATATAATTGGTTTCTGTGGACTAGATGCTGATGCAAATGATTTAATTTCTGGATGTTGTTTAAGGTGAAAAGAGAAGAGGGCTGAAATACGCAAGGGAAAAAAATGGGAAAAAAGGGAAAAAAATGGGGTTTGCTTTACCTAAAAGGTTGGGTTTTTTTACCTATAATACCTAAAAGTTATTTGCAAAGTTTCATCTTTGGAAGCAACACAAAGACTGCTGTCTGATTGATTGCCTTCTAAGAACCATGTTCGAGTCCCAGAATTACAAGAGGGTATTTTGGTGATGGGATTGCAGCCTGTAGCTCTGGGCTGGGACACAAAGGGCTTTCCAGCAACGTTTCCCACTTGCTTTTCCAAACTACAAATTTTCTGCTGCATTTACTGAGAGTGCGGCACAGACCGCTGTCTTATGCCTAGTTATCTTGTTACTTGAAAATCTTGTTAAAACTCATTTAGTTTAGCGACAGTAATTCCGCAAACAAACAGATGTGACTCCATGTGGGTTATCCTTTGCAAAGGTTATATTGTGAAGTGAAATAAACTTTTTGGATAATCTTAGGAGCCTTTGAAAAGCTGAAAGGGACAGGGGCAGCTTGCTATGCAGAGTCCTTAGGCTTGGTTTTGGGGGCATATTTCCTTAGAGTGTTCTTTAATGAAGAATTTAAAAGAGATTTACAGAATCTGTTAAATCAGAAGTTTAACATCTCCCCTGAATCTTATTTGCTGTAAAGCTTTCTGAGTGCCTGCTCTTCCCTGGTACTCCACCAGAGCCCAGGCCTGTGGGTTGTCAGTGTGTTTCCTCTGGTGAAGTGATTATAGGCATTTACACTCTATATTGAATATATGTTCTTTTTGACTTTGGTCAACAAGTTAGGATAGCTCTTTTACAACTTTTTGCAGTGCTAGGCATGGGAACAAGGTGCTCGTATATTATAAACTTAAAATGATACAGTATTTAGTGCCAGGGCTTATTTTGCTAGGGCTTGTTGGTTTCTCATATTAAGCTTTTCAACTCTAGCACATGAAAGCCTCCCAGATATTCTAAACACCCTGAATCTCTGCAGAGATGCTAATGAAACAGTAGTTAAGAGATTAAAGGCTTTTGGAGTGTACAGGCTGGATGAAAACCAAGTCAAGAGAGGAACTAAACGGTCCCGTTGTATCCTCATCTAACCTGATTTGTTTTTGCTAGCTGTAAAGGTCTTTGATATTTGGAATCCATGCATGCTTCACTCCTGATAAGCATGAGAAACCAAAACAATAATTAGAAATGGTCATTAGTTGAGACAATTTTGTTTCTCCTGCCCTTTATTCAGTTTAGTAAAGTGTACTTTTAACAATCTGTCTAATGATTTCTGTGATTCTACATTTTCTTTATTTAAAAAAAAATTGAACAAGTCCAGATTAATGACATTTTTCCAATTTCTCCAAGCTCTGTATGAACATCTAACATCTAAGTGTGAACACAGCAAGTTAATACACTTTTCAGTACCTCTTGACTTATATATGCATGGATTAAAGTTGTGGTAGTCATGTTCTTTAAAACACGAATTGGCATATTTTCAAATGTGCTGTATTCTTCTACCTGTAGAAAATCATCCATTTTATGTTGCAAGCATTAAGATCAGTTGTATCTTAAGTGGCATACTTAAGGGATACTGCCAGTGTTTAGAATAGCTGATGCAATTTAGGAAAGGGGACTTAAAAATATAAGATGATGGTGTTTTGAAAAAATAGGAAGTATAGGAAGAATTTGTTAGAATTATTACTATGCCAGCTAAAAGCCAGCATAATCAGCTTTGTTATTGACCACAAGCTTAATCTGTGATGTTTTTTTTTTTTTTTTTTCTAAACTTACTTATGAAAGCTTTAACTAGTGGTTCAAAATAATCTTGTACTGCATGTAAAATGGCACTGAAATGTCATGGGTTCCCCACATTCGACCTCATAATCCATGCCAACCCTCTCTCTGAGTTTTCAGTCCTTACCTGCATTGCTGTTCCATTAATTGGAATATAGGAATGTTGTAGAAATATAGGGATGTGATTGCATGTTCATTGTGCTTGCGCATTAATTATTCTCACTAGAAGTACTCTTGTTATTTTTTAGTTGGTGAAAAGGCATCTGAAGTCTTTTAACCATATTTCCTATGTATTTTTTCCCAAGCAAAGCACCTCTATTTTATTACACAAAGAGATTCAGAATTAAAATCATATGTAAGGACAGTGAAGACTAGACGTTTAACGTGCCCTGCTTATGGCTTTGCAAGAAATTATGAAAAAATTATTTCCATAAAACTGTGGATAAGGGAGGGTGTGTTGTTTCAAGCTTGGGTAACTCCTGTTAAAAATAAAATGATAAATATACGTTATGTCACTCATTGTTACCTGATTCTTTTCCAAGATAAGTTATTAGTGATTTAGAACAAAGGGCTTTGTATTTTCAGAAGCATTATATGCTAATTGTCTATGCAGTTGATGATGATACTTTGGTAAGAAACATCCAGAGTCAATTTGAAATCTAAAACATATAAGAGACCTGAAAGATGATACCATCAGGATTTTACTGGTTATAGACATCTGTGATAGATTAACTGTATTATTTTTCATTAGTGTAGATGAACAAAATCAGTGTTAGTGACATCTTCTATATGACTTCTTATGTATTCATCATGTGTTATGCAATGTTTGTCATTCATATTGGTTAAAATGGCTGTCAAAATGCAAATACTTAAAACCCTGTAGCATTAATTAGGTCATGTTATTTGAAATAACCTTGAAATATTTAATGTTTTTAACATGCTAATAGTTTTTGGCTTGTTACATGTGGTAGGTTTATTTTTGTGTCAATGCCATGGCTCAAAGGATAACTATCAGACTAATTAGATCAGATTTATTAAGAATCAAAGGTAACGATATGGACAGTAGCAGATCATGATTGGTGGGTGGACTCATGTGAACCATCTGGGTTTTAATCTAAATATTCCTGTCTGGCTTTTGGGAAGAGGGGTGTTGTAAAAACAGTGGCAGATATGAATCCAAATCTTACATAGTTTCTTTCTATTATCTCACTGTATAATTCATGAAATAAAATGTCAGAAGGTGCTTGGTCACTGTTAACATGGAAAGTTAAGGTATGTAATCTCACAGAAGTGATCAAAACAGCTTCCAATTAATGTACTGTGGAAGTCTGAAATCCTTTTCTAGTTTTTACTGCCTGGAGATCCAGTAGTATCAGCGTAATGTTGACCCTACATTTGGTCAACTGGGTTGCTGTCAATTGTATATATTGCTGTCTGGTGACCGTATCGACTGAATCTCTTAATGATTTTCAGAGCGTTGAATCCTACGTGCATGATAGATACTGATTGAAAAATGAAGTGAGGTACATAAATAACTAAAAGCAAGGCATCTGTTTAACAGTGACATACTAAGTGGAAGAGTTCAACAGAGGGAAGCAGTGGTAGGTTCTTCATCTGCCTAATCTTTGTGGTCAAATATGAATAAGTCTTTAAAAAGTAGAGGTCAAGAAAATGACACCTTTGACTCTGAGTTGATCCACTTCCATTACCCTGTGAAACCTTCACCAGCTAGATGCATGCCTGATTTTCAGGAAGGCTTTCTGGTCGTCCTGTCTTATCAGTGTTACCTCAAAAGTAAGTATGAAGGGCACAGATCTATGGTGTGGGGTTTCATTGGTTTCAGAGGAAAGGGTTTGGAAGAATCCCATTTGTCTTCATACTACTGAGACGTTTTGTTTCCAGGATTCTTTTGGAAAGTCTGCATGTGTCATGGTCACCAAAAGATATCTGTTTGTGCTTGTACAGGCAAGTTCTCTTGGATATTTACAAGGCAAGCTAGGGTGCAGTTAAAGTTGATTTGGAAATAGCACCTTTTGGTGTTCCTCTTGCCTGGGATTATTGGTAACAGATTGGGGAATGCTTGTCTCCAGGCATTTCTTTGGGTTTTTTTTGTGGGGATTTTTTGAGTTGAGGACTTTATTCTGATAAACATGGGTACATTTTATACAGTAGCTGCTCTGAGTCTTCAAAAACAGTAGACATGAACCTTATTTCATCTTCTGAAAAAGCAAATTAATTAATAGGTATCAAGCCCTTCCTCTGACTTGATTCCTCTAGGACAAAACTAGCACTGAAATTTAGGAAGTGCCATCAAATTTTAGTTCTTTGTCTCTTTCAGTACATGTATATTAGTGGTTGATCTGCTGTTATGCTGCACTATCCTACAAGATCTTCACTAGTCATTTGGCAATGTTCCTGTCAGTCCTAGTAAAGGAACTGTGGACAGACGTAGTTCTTGTTAAGAGCCTGAGGCCAGCCAGCTTGCAACCCAAGTTCTTTGTCTGAGGAATTGTGGTCGTCTTGATGTGTACCCAAAACTTATTTTTGTGTTTGAGCGCACTGGTGAATTTAAAGCAACAATAGTGGGAATCAGGAGTCATAACAGGAAAAACGGGCACACACACAGCCCCCTGAGCTGGAAGACAAGGACAGGGAGCAGAATGAAGCCCCCATAACCAGAGGTAAGGGTCAGTGACCTGCTACACCACTTAAACACACACAAGTCTATGGGACTGGATAGGATCCACCTGAGGATACTGAGGGAGCTGGTGGAAGTGCTCATTGGGCCACTTTCCATCATTTATCAAGTGTCCTGGCTAACTGGGGAGGTCCCAGGAGATGGGAGTTTAGCCAATGTAACACCCATCTACAGGAAGGGCCAGAAGGAGAATCTGGGGCACTACAGGCCTGTCAGCCTGACCTTGGTGCCAGGGAAGGTTATGGAGCAGGTCAGCCTGACTGCCAGGACAGCCAAGGGATCAGGCCCAGCCAGCATGGGTTTATGACAGACATATCCTGCTTGACAAGCCTGATCTCCTGCTATGACAAGGTGACCTGCCTAGTGGACGAGGGAAAGACTGTGACTTGGACCTTAGTAAAGCCTTTGACACTGTGTCCCACAGCATTGTCCTGGAGAGGCTGGCTGCTCGTGGCTTGGATGGGTGCATTCTATGCTGGGTAAAAAACTGGCTGGATGGCCAAGCCCAAAGAGAGGTGGTGGATGGAGCTGCATCCAGCTGGCGACCGGTCACAGGCGGTGTTCCCCAGGGCTCAGCGCTGGGGCCAGTCCTGTTTAATATCTTTGACGATCTGGACAAGGGGATTGAGTGCACCCTCAGTGAGTTTGAAGACAACACCAAATTGGGGGTGTGCATTGACCCGCTGTAGGGCAGGAGGCTCTAAAGAGGGTTCTGGACAGGCTGGACCCATGGGCTGAGGCCAATCGCACAAGGTTCAACACGGCTCAGTGCCGGGTCCTGCCCCTGGGTCACAGCAACCCCAGGCAGCGCTACAGGCTGGGGGCAGGGGGCTGGGAAGGTGCCTGGTGGGAAAGGGCCTGGGGGTGCTGGTCAGCAGCCGGCTGGGCATGAGCCAGCTGTGTGCCCAGGTGGCCCAGGTGGCCATCAGCATCCTGGCTGGTATGCGAAAGAGTGTGGCCATCAGGAGCAGGGCAGTGCCCGTCCCCCTGCGCTGGGCACCGGTGAGGCCGCCCCTGGACCCCTGTGTTCAGCTTTGGGCCCCTCACTGCAGGGGGACGTGGAGGGGCTGGAGCGTGTCCAGAGCCGGGCAGGGGGCTGGGGCAGGGGCTGGGGCACAGGGCTGATGAGGAGCGGCTGAGGGACCTGGGGGGGTTCAGCCTGGGGAAGAGGAGGCTCAGGGGGGACCTGATCGCTCTCTACAGCTGCCTGAGAGGAGATGGTAGTGAGGTGGGGGGTTGGTCTGTTCTCCTAAGGTAACACGTGACAGGACAAGAGGAAATGTCCTCAAGTTGTGCCAGGGGAGGTTTAGATTGGGTATTAGGACAAATGTCTTCAGTGAAAGGGTGGTCAAGCATTGGTACAGGCTGCCCAAGGAAGTGGTGGAATCACCATCCCTGGAGGTATTTAAAAGGCACATAGATGTGGCACATGGGGACCTTGTTTAGTGGTGGACTTGGCAGTGCTGGGTTAATGGTTGGACTTGATCTTACAGGCCTTTTCCAACCTAAACAATTCTATGGTTTTAAATGATGCCAACAAGAGGATAGCAGTAACTTTGCTAGTACCTTACATATTGATAATACCAAACCATGGAGAAGCTTGAGAGAAAACACTCCTCCATGTGAAGGCTGCATTCAGATATAGGTATTCATATAAATCCATTACATGATCTCAGTGTAGGCCTCACTGGAAAGATGTTTGTGTGTCATAAAACTACAGCACTTCGTAGTATTGTCTTTGACAAGCCCATAGAAGAATTACGTTATTGTCAGTGTAGAGTGTGGGAGGCTGTCTGTTTTCTGATAGTGTTAAAGCCCACATTTTTTTGGCAGAGACCTGTTTATTTTAAGCAGTGCCTCATTTCCCTAAAAAGCCATTTGAGCTCCTCTAGCTTGGACAGCATCTCAATCAGATTCTTAAAAGAGAAACCCCAAAGCCCCCATTCCCTCCCCACCCCAAAACAAGCAGAATAACTTGTTTTCATTTGGTGAAATGTCTAGCAATACCAATACCTCAAATCTTGACACTTCTTTCTGCTAACATGAGTTCTTTAATGTTGCACAATGCACTTTTCATTCACCCTCCTCTTGCTTGAGCTTCAGTTTTCTTGGCCAAGTTTAGAGAGACAGACTGAAAAAAGATGCCATGATTTGTCTGCAAAATTTACAGACAGAGATGAGAAGATGGGGAACTTGGGGAACTGTGTCTTTTTGTTTTCCCTTTTGTCCTCTAAGGTATGACATCCATTTACTCTTGCACCTTCTGATTCCAATCCATTTGAATACTTGCATCCAACTGAAGTTTAAGCAAATAGTTTTCTACAGGAGAGGAGGACCTACTTGTATAATGTGAAAATCTTTCTGCCTCCATAAAATTGACTTTGCGAGCCGCGGTTTACATACACAAACCATTCACACACATGCAGGAAGTTTTCTTGACTTTTGCTAACGACAGTAAAGTCAATGAAATTAGAGAATAAATGATTCGTTGTAAATACTTAGTGAACTGTGACTAAGCACCTTTTAATAGAAAGTGTCAGTGTTTTAATTCCAGAGGCTAGACTGTTTATGAATAGTTATATTTTATAAGGTACTTTGTCATGGCTTGCGAGATATTTACAGCAAATCTTTTTTTAGTGATTTTTTTTTTTTTCATTAAGAAAACTCATGAGAATTTCCTGAACATACAAAGCAGGCTCATGATTGCACGGTATGTCACTGAAAACAACTTACCCTGCAGTTTGTATTTCCTTCTATCTTGATGGACTGGGGTTTTAAAACTAGTGTTATTACCATACCTACCTTTGTAGAAAATGCCTTTGTGGGAAAAGAGAGGCGGCGGGGGGAAAGAGATGAAAATGTTTGTGTAGTTCTAAAAACATATTTATACTCCCTACTTTTCTGTAACTGTTCGGACAGCTGCCAGAGAACGTTCCTACCAGTTAGGATATATGAGTCAATTGGGGTTATTTTCATTTCATTAAAAGAAAACCAAACCCCCAACCAAACAAAGAAAAAGACCCCACCCACCTTATTAATATTTTTTTAAAATTAAATATTATATGCTGCTCCCTGTCATAGTGATGGAGGAACAGTAACCATTAGATGATGATTAAGCTTCTGGGGAAGAAAAGGGAGGAAAACCCTCATACATGGAAGTGATTTTTTCGATCCAGCTTCATGCAATTTTGTGTTTTACCCTGTCAGCCATTGATGAACAAATTTATCCTCCTTAAATCCTTCTTAAGCCAAGGTTTAGGAAGGCTCTCAGTTGCAAAGTCTTGCAAAGTGATTCAGTGAGACTTCTGTGCTGAAATCTTATGAACGGCTAGAGCCAATAAGGGATTTGGTGTTTTCTAGGCATCAGGCAAAAGCTCTTGAGAATTGTAAAAATTACCTCTCTCATCTGGAGGAGGAGGGAGACATTAGGAGCCTGACTTTTTTTTTTTTTTTTCCTGCATTTATTTAATAAATAAATCCCCGTCTCCAGCGAGTTTTCCGAAATAAGAGTAACTCGTATATAAGCATTGTTGTTAGAATAGTTAGCAGAATTCACAAGCTGAATACTTTCATTTTTATCTTCTCTAATATCCAGTGTATTTCTCCTTAAAGGTAGTATAAAGCATGCTTGCGCAGTTAGGGACTGACTTCTCTCAGCTGTACTTTCACTAGCAGATTGGAGTCTGCTAGTTTCATGGATGATTAAATAAGAATGAAAATAAAAACAGTATAAAAAGAGGCTTTTCTTTGTTCAGCAAATGTTCCCCATTTAATATTTTTATACAATACTTTTAAAGTTGTCTCCAGTTGATTTGATGAGTCTCTTCTGATCAGTCAAAAGCAAGATGAAAGTAAAGCAAATATTAAGGCAGTAGAGGCTATGTAGGAAATTTATTTGAATCCTAGAAAGTTTTAAATTTTTTTCAAAAATAAATGTTAAAATAGCACAATTCTAGTTAGTGGGTTGTGGCCAAAGTATTTTTTGGAAGACTTTTTTCTACTTTTCAGGTTGGTGAGTTAGTTTCAGACGTTTCTGCTGTACCTAGTAATCTCCAGTTGCGTATAAAGCCTAGGATTTTTAAAAAATATATAAACCTACAAAAATCAAGGCTAGCAATTTCACGTATTTTTTGATCCCATTTGTAGCTTGTCTATGTCTTTTTTGAGAGCTTAATCAGGAAAGTGAATATGACTTCATGTGTGTGTATTTTTTTTTCTTCCTGCTTTTACTTCATAGCAAAGTATATGCATATGCATAGCAAAAAAACCCTGCAACTTGTTTGTTTGTTCCTTCATCCTCATTGATAATAATGAATGTGTCTGCAGAATTTTGGAAGAAATAGATTTAAATTGTTCATTTCAGGGAATGAAGACACAGTGGTATTAAGACCATGGCTCTCAGGTGGGTTCCCACCCACCTCTTAATAAGGAGGGTGTCTTGTGCATCTTCTCCCATACTCAGCTGTAAAGACCACCTCTTCTCCCACTGGCTGCTGAATATCACTTCTATTGCCATCCCTGGTAACCACACTAATTGCTTACATGGAAAAGGAATATTAGGAAAATATTAAGTGAAGCTAAAAATACATTAAATATGATATAGCAGCTGGAAACAGGGAAAGCCAGCACCTTCCACCAGCCAGATCTCCACGGACCACCAGCAAAGTGCTCCGGGGGCCACTGCAACCATGCAACCACATAACGTGCTTTGGAACATTTACATCAAATATCACCTTCTGCTTTTTACCTTGACCTCAGAAGACTTACCCAGCAAACGATAAACAATAAACTTACATAGTGTGCCCCAGAGGCTTAGTTTCTAAATAAACTCTGTATGATGCCACACATTTTCGAGGAAGCAGAGCTTACCGTAGACCACACAAATCTCAGCCACGAGCATCATTGCTTGTGTGTTGAGTGATGCCAAGCTGGAGCTTTAAGAAGTGACGACTGTGCCTGGATATAGAAGCACAGTCAGGGTGTTTTAAAAAAACAAACAAAACAACAACAAAAAAAAACCAACCAAGAGAATACCTCAGCATTTTGTGGCTGCCCCCTCTGTGGCACCAGTGTACTGTGAAGCACAGCTCTTGCTCTCTCTTCTCCGGCTCCAAAACTGAAAGGAAGGAAAGAAGACGTGTTCAGTAACTGCAGCATGAAGGGAGACATTAATTACTCTCCTATAACAGATCATTCTGATACCAAAAATTACATTTGCTTTTGACTCTGTAGAGTGTGATTCAGTGAAACCACAGCTTTTCTGGGAGAATTTGGTCTTTCCCTATGTCCAACCAATCATTGCTTCCTTGGCTTCTAAGGAGGAAGAGTAAGGGAAAGACGAGAGGCTGAATACCGTTCCCTCAAGCGCGGCAATTCCTGACTTTTGTCTATAGACATTAATTCTTATTTTGGAAACTTGGTTCTCTTTAAAAATTGCTTGCCACTGAGCATCTGTCGGTATCGGTTAGGATGCTGCATGTGTGCCTAATTTCAAGAATCTTGTCTTCTGCAGTCATAGAAATGTGTTCTAAGTAGTTGGAGGTGTTCATTGGAATGACTTATGGACTGGTATGCTTTTTTATTTTGCCTAGGTTATCTGTTTTAAAAAGTAAGGGAATTAGGGTGTTACTTGGTGTAATTTCATATTATATCCTGCAGATACAGATAAGAAAGCAAAGTACAGTATCCGTGGTAATGATTTTATTTGTTAACTCATGTACTGGCATAATGCTGGGTGGACTGTATATAAAACAACCCAAGCCTTTTAAAATGTTTATATTTGATTACTGGTTTTACCCCTATTTGAGCACTCTGAAATTTGTACATTGAAATTATAATTTCGTATTAAGATATCAATTCAATCTAACTATAATTTTATAGTAAATTATCTCAGAATTGTCAATTATTCAAATCTAAATGCTTGTCGGTAAATAGGAAGTCATGCACATTTGGCCTGAATGAGCACAGTTCATGTTTGTCTATTTTTTTTTTTTTATCGAGGAAGGTCAGAAAATATATTTTTTTTTCTTTTTAAAGGCAAAGTTGAATGGATGCCAAGTGGTCCTTTACATGAACCCCTTTTGAACTACCATCAATAAATTGAAATAATTAACTGTGCATTTCTTTCATCTGATGTTCAATTGAGCTCTATGAGAGTGACATTTGTCCCTCTTTTTTTGTCTTTTATCCTTGACTCATATACTATATCATTATTAAGCAGTCAGTGCCTATTTGGTGCTTGTAATTTTGCTACTTTCCTTTGTAAACTGAATAATTTTCCATGTTTTTGAAAACTAAGTTTTTGATTGAAGTTTTTTAAGCTCTTATGCTTCAACCTTAATTTGCTTATGAGAAAATCTTTCTGAAGTCCAAATATTCAAATTTTCAGTTTCCTACTTTCCACCGAGCCACTTTTCCTTGGGAAAAAAAAACCCAACAAAACAAACCCAAAACAACAACCAAAAAAACCCCAAAAAACCAAAACCCACAAAACCCCAAAAAACAACCCCGTTTGAAAAATCTAAGAAAACTGCCTCTTTATTTCCTTTTGATCGTCTTTGTGCTCAAAGTGATTATTTAATAATTTTAGTGCACAAGAGGGTTAATGTAGCCTGTTGCTTCTGTGTAAATCCCTATCCTTAAGTCTCGGGAGGGACCTGAGGTGTGGAAGAAGAGGGAGTAACTGTCTATATTGTCATTTGGACATATAGGAAAATAGAGGTTTGATCTATAGGTTGTGTATACGGGAATATCTTTTGCCAGTATTTTCATCCTTTGGTTTTTAGTTTGGGTTTTTCTTTTTCTTTTTTTCTTTATCCCATATACTTCATTAAAGAATATATTTTGTCAGTAATAAAACAAGAAAAATAACTGTGTTTTTAATGAGGCATTAATTGTCTAAGTGATGATTTAGTGTCTGTGCTCAGTATAACTGTTTGAGAGAACATTTTGGACAAAATTAAGATCTAAACTGTAATTAGTAGACACAGATGTGGTCATCTTCCAAAGTCCTTGCTTTTGCTTTTGTAGCAAGTAGGTCGAGACTAGGGTGACTGTAAAACATCAATATTTTGTAAAACTCTTCTTTTCTTCTTCCAAAAATTCTGCCAAATTGTACTTAAATGAAGTCTTCTGAGGAAAAAGCCTGTAAGAGTTCTTTACTATAAATACATTTTTGTGATTTTAAGAAGAATGGGGTATTTATAATGGATTGAACCAGAGCTTCTCTGCTCTGTGTTATCTTTATAATGTTTGCCATAAAGTGCTTCCAGGCGACATCTTGACTTCTGTAATTTTTTTCTTCCTTTTCATTGGTGCCTGGAACAGATTATTGTGGGTTATAACATTTTAAAACATTTAAGTAATCCATTTGAAAGCAGGAAAAAGAACACACCATTGATATGAAATTGCACTGAGTTTCCAGAAAAGATTTTATCAGACAACTTCCAGTTTCTTACTCTGGGGAGAAGGTTGAATAGTTTGATTTCTGAAATAAAATACATTTTTTAAGCATTTAAAAGACACAAAGTATGTCATTTTCAGTGAAACTGATGTGTCTTACAGCAGAATTTTACTTTCAGAAAAAATGAGAGTATTGGTATGCTTGGTGTCTTTTGAAGTCAAACCTAAATTTAAACCAGCTATTCAAAAGAATTAGTCTATATTTTAATTGTTGTGCATCTTTTCTTCTTAGTTGGATATATTTTATCTGTGCCTGGTGGGAAAATAATTTCTGCTTCTATTTTTCACTCACAGCTTCAGTGATAACATGGAGTAACTACTGTAACAGTTTAGAGTAGGTGGGTTTTTTTGGTAATTAGGAGCTTGTGGTGCTTCATGAGTTGTAGAAGGCATGAACTGCCATGCCCCTACATCGTTACCTGTAATTTAGAGCACTGATTTCCAAGCTATGATCTGTGGACCACTGATGATCCAAAAGTCCAGGTAAGTATTTTACAGCAGTTTTGTTTAGTGTGTATAATAGCTACATCCCCCCGCCCCCCGCCCCCCGCCTAGAATGACTGCATATATTAATTTCATAGTTAGTTTTTACAGTGTTTGTGAGAAATGCTGACATTTTTAACACTCTTTTGATCTCAAATATTTTGATATTTTTGAGATAATGTTTTTTGACACCTCTTCATGTTTCTCCCCATTATTACAGTGAGTACTGTAGCATCTATCTGACACATACTGTGACGATGAATAATGAGAATAAATGCATAGGTGGACTTTTCATATCATTTTGGTTTACTTTTAAAACCAAATCTAATTTTATCATTTACCATTAAAATAAAACTAATTTGCAAAGCCTGATTTGTTAGTAGAGCACTCGTTACCACCCGGCCGTGGGAGGCATAGGGGGGTAACTGTTGCTCTTTCTGCCACAGACCACCTGTGGATGTGTTGCTTCCCTTCGCCAGGCACTGACTTCAGGAAGGGTAGTAAAGTAAAAAAACTGACGTTATAAAGCATGTTAACATCTAATAAGGAAGTGCGTTCTTTGAGAATTGGCTATAATTACTATCATGTAACACCCAAAGATCTCGTTCGTGAAGTTGTGATGTGAATTTTTAAAACAATGAAAAATGTTCTCGATGTTTTGGGGAATGTAAAAAGAATAATATTATTTACTTAAAAATTAGCATAAAGCATTCATCCTTGTTTATATTTTGTATCTTGTGGATTAGTTTAAATTGTCTTGTGGGTTTAATCTAGATTTAAAATACCTAGGGATTTCCACATTCGGTTAACACTTATAATGTATGTATACAGTCAAATGATGTTTTGACTTCCCGCTCTCCTCATCACTTTTTCGCCCTGTCCTCATGAGAGCAGACTGAAAATTCATCTCTTTTGGCTTTGTTAAATTCCATTTGTGTTTGGGTATATTGTTGAGATGAACTTTTTCCTAGAACAGAAATGACTGATCATAGTCCAGTCTGCCTAGTCTAGAAAGAGAGTTGTCTCATTTATTTCCTGAAAAACTGAACCCCTTTGTGAATGAGCAAATGGAACATATTATGCTATACAACTGGAATAAATTATATCTTTTTCCTTTGCCAGTCATAAGGATTTGTAAAATTAATTTATGTTTAAGGCACTTAACTGTTAGTTTGGTGTATTCTGATTAGTATACAATGGTACTGAAAAGGGTTCTTGCCACAGCTTTGTGTTGGGATAAATCTGCTGATTTTCAGCAGTTAGAAAGTGTTTACTATAGTGTAAGAAAAAAAAAAGGAGCCCCAAACCCACCAGGGCGAAGTCTACTGTTTTTCATTAATAAGCAGGACTTTTAAAAGTACCTGTATAACATAGCTGCCCATATTCTAGCTTGTACTTAGGTTACAAAATCACACTTATTCTCAGCAAATGGGTATTGCATTTACAACAGTTTACAAAGAGTAACCAAGTTAGTTCAGTGAAACCATATGCAGAAAGATTATTCTGCAGAGCTTTCAGCAAAACTGAGAAAATTAGGTTTTGATGGAATTTAGACATATTCACCCTGAAAGATATGTACCTGTAAATAGTTTGTTGGAAGTAGACCTGTATAGCATCTTGCATCAAAATTGACAACATTTTGCATATTGACAGTTCATGAGGTAATAGACCAGGCGAGAGGAAAAATATTTTGAAAACAGTTTGCTTAAATGCATTTTCTAAGTTGTGTTTTTCATATGCATGAATCCATTTTTCACGTCTTAACTGTAGTCACAGCAGTTTTAAGTATGGATCATCTTACAACACTTTCTGCTTGAAATGAGACTTTAATTTACATATTTATTCTTCCAATCACATAATACACAGTATTCTGCTTTGATTTTATGTATGATGTTCCTCATGAAAAGAAGTCATGGCAACTGTGGGAAGCTTCTACTAGAGGAGTGAAAGAAAGCAAATGCCATATCTGTCTCCAAAAAGGACAAGGAGGATTTGGGGAAATGACAAACCAGTCATCCTCACCTGGATCCCTGGGCAGAATCATCCTAGAAACCATTTCTGAGCTTGGTAAGAATCAGAAGGTGATCTGGAGTTGTCAGCATGGATTTATGAAGGGGAAATCATATATGAACAACCTGACAGCCTTCTGTGATGAAAGAACCAGTGCCATGTATGGGGGAAGAGCGGTGAATGCTGTTTACCTTGACTTCAGCAAGGCTTTTGACACTCTGTCCTGTAATGTCCTCATATAGAAGCTGATGAAGTAGATAAATGGAGGGACAGCGAGAAGACTGGAAACTGGCTGATGGGCTGGGTTCAGAGGGTTGATATCAGCAGCATAAGGTCCATCTGGAGGCCAGTTATTGGTGGTGTACTTCAAGGGTTGGTCCCCAGGTCATTACTGTGTAATGCCTTCGTTAGGGACCTAGATGATGGAACACTGTGCACCCACAGCAAGTTTGTTGATGATATAAAACTGGAAGGAATGGCTGATTGACCAGATGGGTGTGCTGCTATTCAGAGGGACCTTAACAGGCTGGAGAAATGGGCCAAGAGGAACCTTATGAAGTTCAGCAAAGGGAAATCCCAAGTTGTATCCCTGAGGAAGAATAACCCCAGCCACCAGAACAGGCTGGAGGCTGACCATCTGGAAAGTAGCTTTGCAGAGAATGCAATGGGGAGTCCTGATGGACACCAAGTTGCATGTGTGCCAGCAACATGCTCTTGTGGAGCATCCTGGGGTACATTAGGCAGGCTGTTGTCGGAGGGTGAGGGATGTGTTCCTTTCCCTCTGCTTAGCTGTGGTTAGACCCATCTGGATTGCTGGCTCCATCGCTGGACTCCCCAGTACAAGAGAGATGTGCACGTACTGGGGCAAGCCACTAAGATGATTAAGGGACTGGAGCATCTCTCATACAAGGAGAGGCTTGAGAGAGCTGGGACAGTTGAGCCTGGAGAAGAGAAGGCTCAGGGAGATCTTATCAATGTCTATACATAACTGATGGGATGGAACAAAGAAGACAGAACCAGCTTTTGTTCAGTGGCGGTTGGTGACAGGGCGAGAGGCACTGAGCACAGACTGAAATACAGGAAATTCCATTTAAACGTAGAGAGAAAACTTTTTTACTGTGAGGGTGGTCAAACGTGTGGAGCAGGCTGTGCAGAGAGGTTGTGGAGTGTTGATCCTTGGGGATGCCCAAAACCCAACTGAACTCAGCCCTGAGGAAACTTATCTGAGCAGAGGAATTGGACTAGCTATCTCCACATGTCCCTTCCAACCTCACCTGCTCTGTGATTCATGGAGTAGCAGTGGTATAGTGGTATCTGCTTTTTTTCCCTTTTTTTCCTTCTGTCCTGCAAGATAGTAATTTTCCAGGTATGAATATGAATTTATTAGGGCAAAAAGTGATATAAAATTTGTACTGCATATATTATAGTGTACTCAAAGAAGTATTAACAAAAGTTGCCCTTTCTAAAGGGAAAATTTAGGATATTTTTTTGTTTCCACAAGTCATTTAAACGTTCAAGATCAGCTTAAGAACATGATTCAGAAGGTTCATGCTTAAACGAAACACTTTGGGTCAAGACAGAGTGACCTCGCATGGAGTTGGGAGACTTTGACATCTCTGAAATCCATTCCCTGCGGATTTTGTGTTATTCTTGATTTATGGTGGTGTCACTGAGGACAGGGTTTGTCTTTTTGTGAGAAGAACTGGACTTTTCATTGGTGAGATGTTACACATAGTTAATCCTGTTGTCTGGCAGACCTTACCATTTAAAAACTCATGATGTAAACAAGCTACTTCCATTTTCAAGTAGACAAAATTGCTCTTACAAATGTTTTATCTTGTTTAGATCTTACCTCAGTGGAGCAATGAACTTGGCTGATGCCTTTGGGTGTTGCTTTCCACCATAGTAACTGAGAGGTATCTGTAGTGAAAACTATTAAGTAAGCATTAATATCTTTTTAATAAGCTCAAAATAATTATTCATTATGGCATCTTTTCCTGGTTTTAGAATTTTATTAGTTGTAAGCATCAGTGCAGCTTTATTTCAGACTCGATACAGAGTTCAAATAACCATTGGTTAGTTCCAGGTTACATACTACTTTAGAATGTGGTCATATCTAATTTTAAAGTATTTGAAGTCACATAGTCCAGATTTCTTTTTGTGTACTTGTTTAACATCAGAAGACCTTCCAGTTCTTGGTTAAGCTTGAGTTTTCAGTGTTTCCAGTGGTGAAACTTCTGTTCTTTCTGAGATGGTTACAGAGGGTTTTAGCTCTTGTTTTCAGATGTTTTCCTTCTAGTTTGCTCTAAATGTTCCTTTTCTAAATTTTATCCCATTACTTGTCACTATGCACTTTTGAATAATTAAGTGGGATTTGGTACTGTTTCTGTTCTTTTTGTTTACGCTTTTCCGATTTCTGCAGACATCATCATGGCTTAATTTTATACTGAAAAATACCTGTTTTGTAGCTGATATTTCAGTTTCTTCCTGTGCTTGCTCTTCTCACTACCATACACATTTTGGAAAAAGCTTTTTCATTAAACTGAGTTCCTTTTAGTAAAGATTAAATAATTTAGTAATCAAATTCTTAGAGTTAAAATTTTAAGAAGTGAATAGGATGTCTCCACTTGCTGAATAAGTAGATGGTAATTAATTTTAGTAACTTCCTATAGCTTTTCTTGACTTTGTAGGAGTAGGAGAGCAGGGAGTCACTGCTGTTCACATCATCAGGGTAGTGAGATACATTCCTCAGTTATTAGACAAGAAAATGTGACTAATTGTCTACCAGAGTGTAAGTCTAATAAAAGGAAAAAGCGTGGTCTCCCTTCAGGAGTTAGAGAAAGGTGTCGATAACACTTTCAAGCATTATAGAAGTACTGGAGTACTACCCGGGGGTGATGGGACAGACATACAGTAATGAGCTGGTAGAGAAAGCAATGCTGGAAGACAGTTTGAAGTCATTATTGATCAACTCAACTTCATATGCAAAATAACATTACTGTTAACCAGTTAGCTGGATATTATATAGCCAGTTCTCTATATACCTACCTTTACATCTACTTTGATATACAAATTACCTAGTCTGTGCACATGTGTATGTACAAGCAAGTTCTAGTCTTGTGTCAGTGATGCTTGTTTAAATACATGCAGCAGTGGCAGCTGGGACCATTTTCATTCAGTGGCAAAGGTGTTAAAAATGCAGGATTTTGACCAGAATTAAGGCACTGAATATAGTGCTTGAAATACAGACACTTCTGTGTGCATCCATGTGTCTTAGTCAACTATAGGAAATGGAAGCTTTTGTACGTACTGTTCTGAGCCATATCTTAGCGAGCTTAATAATGTAAAACTCTGCAGTAGTTTGTTAGAACAAATCCATAAAGTTTATAATGGACAGGAGGAAGGACCCAGATTTGGGCACTGGGGAGCACTCCCAGGTCCTACAGTTCACATGTAATGTATGTAGATAAACATATGCCTTAAGGTTTCTCCTGTCCTCTGAAGAGGACTACTTGAATTTGGGAATTGTGGACCCTGTTGCATTCTTCATTAATTGGGGACATAAGACTAACCATATAGATTAGATAGGTTCATTTTAAAAGGTTGCATGATTCCTAGTTGGCTCTTGGGTCTTTGTATTGGAGAATGAGGCTATTCTGCTCGTTTCTCGGGTTTTACGATAGCATGGTTTTGTCCTGAAGTGTTCAGAGTAACATGGATTAGCTCAGTGCAGCTCAGAATAGGGGACCTCGTTATTTGTCCTTGCGGCTTTTAAGGTAGCACAAGGAAGAGTGCCATCCTGGAGTAAACCGGATTGTCAAAATATCCAGTCTACTTTTTCAGCTGTTCCTTCTGTGAGGATATAAAAAAAAGCTTGTACGCTTTGTCTTGACGTAATTTGGCACTTAAATTTGTTAGTACTTTTATGTAATGGGCTTAGCGCAACCTCCTTTTAAGTTTACACCACCCCTGTACTAGGGAGAAGCTGTGTTTGCTGATGTTAGTGTAGACTTTGCTTGATCATAGAGCATACGGACTGCACAAGCTGAAGTCTGCGATATCGTGTAAATCAGCATTTCTGGGTTCAACTCATCACGTTTAGGACAACTCCCCTCGGCACTGAGTTAGGATTAGGTTAGGATGGTGGTAAACACTCCCAAGTCAAAAGTCATGGAGACACGAACTCTCCCATTTGATCCCTTTTCACCTGATAGACCAAACGACTGCTTGGGCTAATTCTCCCAAACGCCTCTCAGTAATGCAGTGCTGTTTGCCACGGTCTTGCCCGGGATGGATGATCTGCTTGGTGGGGCTGTCACCTGTGCACAGCAGTTGGAGTTAAGGAGCCCTGGAGCTGTGGGGGTGCACAGTGCAGGCAGGTTATTTAGAAGCTGCCCCACAAGCTTTTTAAAACCACTGTCGGGTGATTACTAAGGTACCAAACAGCACGAGACAATCTGAATCTCCAAGAATTGCTTCTTGCAAAATGTGCAGGTATTTTCTTTCAGGTTTAGCCACTGAAGGTCTTGGCAGAAAAAATTTGGAAAATAACCCCAATTTTTGTAATTTATGTATTAAAATTGCTGTAGGTTTTGAATGCTTGTTCGTATTGCAACAAACATTTAAAAAAAATTTAAAGAAAAAGCTAGCAGAGGTACAAATTGCAGTTTCGCTATATCTCTCGTGCTAAATCCTGGTAGAGAGCTATGTTCAGTGGACGTTTGAAACCTATGTACACTTGGTGTCATTAATCCAAGCAGATAAGTATATTAACTATGCACTCTGATTGGGATTAAGATTGCATTTTCTTTTTAAATGGGCTTTGGCGGAAGTTACTTGATGCACAGATAAACATAAAAATAGCAATACAAATTCCAGGCCTTTTTCAGGTAGCACTGGCAGAACATGCTGGTTAGTTCATAACTCGGTGCTTAAATTGTTCCCTTTTTCATTAAGCTAAGGCAACAAGAAAGCAAGATTATTTAATTTTTAAGTTAATGTCCCTTTACTGAGTTCAGTGACGGTATTAGGAAGGAACAGTGTCTACAAAACAACAATCTGGTATGTCATCTCTCTCTGATATAGTGTACCTTAACATAAAATAAAAAGTTTGAGACCTCGTTGTTTACTGCTCTTACCCCTATAGCAATCATCCTTCTGCACTGGGCAATTTCTTCCTCCTGGATTTTTTAATTTTTCCTTTTCCACTGTCTGTGCAATGTATCCTCTTGTGTGTGTCTAATCAATTTTCTGGTTTGGCACTAGTCATCTCTTTCTTTTCAGACTCTACTGCCTAATTTGTTCAGCCACAACCGTGACACAAAAAAAAAAAAAAAAAAAAAAAAAAAAAAAAGGAAAAAGAGGAGCTATCTTTAGAGACTATATTTTCTCTGGGACATCTATTGCAACGATACACTTGTTCCCATGCTTGTCAGAAAGAAATGAGTAGTCTCCCAGTTTTCTGTCATCTAAGGGACCAGATCTCCATCTTTTTGTTCTTCTCTTCATAGACAGCATCTTGTGGTACCAAACTGGGTTACTTCAACATGTTTTACATGTTTTATTTTTTTTTGTTTGGTTTTGTTTTGTGATTTTTGGGTTTTTTGGGGGGGTTGTTTTTTGGGTTTTGGTTTTTGTTTGGGTTTTTTTGGTAGTGATTTGCAATGCTTGTCCTTCTGGTATTTGAATTGCTGGAACATTTCTAGATGTTCTGGTGCTTGGTATTGTAAAACTGATTTTCTTTGTCAACACCTGGCTGTCACGTCTCTTATAATTCATTTAATTAGGAAGACACTTCCATATAGTATGGAAACATCTCTGGGAATTAATATAATGCGTATTCCAAATGCATTCCTGCCAAACAGCTGACAGAAAAGAAATTTACTGTGTATTCTTACAGTACTGAGGAGATGTGAGCCCAGATATTATCCAGTACAAATATATCTAGTAGTTGATTTGTCCTCTGTGATTTTTATGGGATCCTTGCCTGGTTTTAGATTTGTAACAGTGAATTAGCTGGTTGTGTATGCAGTGAGCACTTATATCTGACCAACCAAGCAGAATATGGTTAAGATAAAAATGCAGGGTGGGAATCAGCTTGCTGATACAGACACGCAGGTTCAAATGTCAGCAGGTAGTTGTCTGCATGTGAGTTAAGTCTGGTCTCTAGGTTCCCATCATGTGTTGGCTGAACACCTTCCAAGCTCCTTTGATTTCTTAGAGTCACAGAATCATTTAAGTTGGAAAAGACCTTTAAGCTCAATTCCAACCCTTAACCCAGCACTGCCAAGTCCACCACTAAACCGTGTCCCTAAGCACCGCATCTATCTGTTCTTTAAATACCTCCAGGGATGGTGATCCCACCACCTCCCTGGGCAGCCTCTTCCAGTGCTCTAAACCTCCCCTGGTGCAATTTGAGGACCTTTCCTCTTGTGCTGTCACTTGCTATGCTGGAGAAGAGACCGACCCCCCACGTACCCACAGCCTCCTCTCAGGCAGCTGTAGAGAGCGATAAGGTCCCCAGTGAGCCATCCCCTCTCCAGACTAAAGAACCCCAGTTCCCTCAGCCCCTTCTCATAAGGAAATATAAAGGAATATAAAGAATTAAGATTCTTTTGAATCTTCTCAGTATATTTTTGTGTGGTTTTTCTCCATGTGCAAATACTCTCCTTCGCAGACACACCTAGTCTGAGTCTGACACTTAATGTCCTAAGTTAGGAGCCATAGAATCTGGTAGCCTCAAGCTCGGTCATTCACTAGTGGAAAGCCTCAATCCTCACATGCAGAGATACCTGCGAGCAGGTCTCTTGAACTAGCCTCAGGTCCCATGGTCTCCCCAGCAGCTGGTGTGGACCTCCTGGTCCCTCCAGTAGCCAAGTCACAGACTGTCTGGTCTCTCCAGTATCCAGCCCGGATTCACGGCTGCTTTGATACATGGATCCCAAAACTCCTGTACTCGTGGGCTACACTCCCCCACACACCATGTGCACCCATTCAGATCTCTCCTGCTGCTGGCACTGCGGCATGTGGACCCCTGTGACCCACGGTCCCAGTCCAGTTGCAGGCAGGAGCAAATAAATCCCTCTGTGCTGAGGACAGAGTAAGTATCTGCTTGCTCGGTATGAGACCTTCAGATGTGTAAAAACCTCTCAAGTCTGGAGGTCCCATATCTGTTGCTGCAAATCCTTGCATGCAGAACCAGAAGAGGAAAACAGGGATTTTTAGAAAAGAGGGAGGGAAAAAAAAGTATTTCCTACCAGTCTATCTCACCGCTTTTATACTTTTCTTTGAATAAATGTGATGAATCTAGCCTAAGTGGTAAATTCTACTTGAGTTGGGGCAGCTTTGTTACAGTATGAACTCAATAGAAGCCCCAGTAAGGGAAACTATTTATTCTAGCTTAGTGCACTCCCAGCCACCCTGGTTATAGTTCCTTTCTGGCCAGGACAGCTTTGCAAGGCGGTGGAGGATGGGAGATTGCAGCAGCCTTCTGTCTCCGCAGCCTACTCTCCTGGTGGTCTGGCCACCTGGAGAGCTCTGCATCAGGCTTTTTGAAGCAAGCCTGCACTGTGCCTGGCCCAATACCTTTCTCAGGCATTTAAAACCCCAAGAAATGTAGCAAACAAAGCGCTTTGTTTCTGTAACTGCCGAAGATTTTGAGGTTCTTACCAGTGTAGATCCCTGCACCATGAGTAGCTGTCGTGCCTTAGCACGTGCCAAGTATGCTCGTTGTGTTTACACATAGTATGCCATGATACTTCATGTAGGCATTTAGTGGCTTGGACATTTACCCTTTTGATGAGCCTGGAAACATCATTACAGGAACTTAAATACATTAGAAATAGAAGCTAAAAGTAAACAATAAAAGAGCTGCAGCAGTCTTTTCTTTCGCCATGCTACTATTTTAATCCTCCTGTGAAAATCTGGGTAAGTTGATCACCCTGTTATAAAAATGTTTCCTTAAAACAGACAAACCTTTGAAATTGGATCTTCCGAGAAGGCTTTGTTATTGTATGGCATGACCAACGGGTAGATGCTTCTATTATCGGGACAGTCTTCCATCCTGTTTTACTGGTTTGATGCGCTACTAATACAATGTTTTGATACATTGCCTCTTCAGTATTTGCCTGTGGGGAAACAGCTTTCCTATTTTGAACAGAATTTTTATATGTTGTGTAGGAAGACTTATACTTCTAGTGAATAGAAGGTTCTTTAAAAAGACTCTAATGAACAGTTAAAAGCAAAGCAGACGTGAAATGAAATTCGTAAGTTATATTAAAGTACCAAGTTCAGTTTCAGTTCCCAGAAGCAAGGGCACCAAATGTTGGTTTCCTTTGACTTTTTACAGTTTTCTTTTGGTTCTTAACCTACCTCGTATTCTGCTACTTGGCAAAAATTTGAGCCCCCTGACTCTTAGTTTAGTATTTATTCTGCTACAGAGAAGTACAATGGCAGAAGTGAAGAAAAGAAAAAAAAAAAAGAAGAGTTTATTACTTTAACTGCTTGTGCATTTGTAATTATTACCACTGGTAGCAGAAGGGGTTGAAAAAACATTGTGGTTAGTATCTTAAAGTATGTTATTCTAAAAGCTTGTTACTATTATAATAATCAAGGAGCATATCAAATGTTATATGAATACAATTAACAGGTATTGAAGCTTTACTTTTTTTTGGGTGTCTGAAAAATACCATGTCCATCACACAGCGAAAGGAAGCGGCTGTGGGTAGGTGTGGTTTTTACTTTTTGCTGAAACCACCATGCCAGTATCTAGTTTTCTGTGTGTGGGAAAGCAGCTGGCAGAAGTTACGTGGGAAAATGGTGAAGGCAAACTGAGATAGAAAGAGCTTTTGAAGGTAGAAAGAGTGTGAGGGAGGGAGGAGGAAAGTAGGTGGATCTGGAGCTTGATTTTCTATGTAATCAAGCAGTGCAGCTGACTTTGCATCTGTCCATGTTTCAGCATCAACTCTGACATATCCTTTTGCATTAGAATGAACCAAAAAGATTTGTTAACTGTTTCTTCTCAGATGAATGTGCTTTATCTTGGTGGCATCTCTTCTGCTTCTTGTGCCGTTTAGGGAACTAATGTTACCTGTTAGTTACTTGTGAGTTATGAGATAGTTGTGAGAGAGGCTTCTAAACACAGACAGGGAGAGCATCTCAGTGCAGAGGCAGCATCCTGCCTCAAAACCAGAGTTTAGTTCTTGCACTTTGTCTTTGGAAAAGAAAACCAAAAACCTTTCATTTGTATACGCAGAATGCTTAGTAAAACTGTGAAGAAATGAAATTTACGTTCAAGATGATTATACTGGCAAACAGGCATTTCCTACACTCTTGCATAGCTGTTTTATTTTCCATTTTCAGTCTTAGAAAAAAAAGAAAAAAAAATTAAATATTAAAAGGCCAGTATGTAAGAAGGGACAATGCATTATGGTTATAATAACTAAATTCTGTTTGTTTTTTTATACCTTGTGTGATTAGGGGAAAAAAGTACATTTTCCTGTTAATTTATATAGTTACCTTAACTTATATATAAAAAAGAAACATTTAATTTTTATCCTATAGGAGCACTTTTGAATCTGTGATGATCTTAATATTATTTTACATTCCAGTGTAATATAATAATAAATAGTACCATTTTCATAAGTATTTCTTATACAATATCCAGGTACTTGCAGTTTGTAAAATATTTAATAGTATCTGCATTGTTTGCTGCGCTTGTAGTCCGAGGAAGTGTCTGACATTACAGTTCATGTACATGTGCAGTCCTGCATAATAGAGAGAAAATTGAGTTGTGCTCATTTTAGTGGTGTTGTACAGCACATTATAAACCATGACCATCTCTTTAAGATGCTGATAGTCTCAACAAGAGAAACAAATGATAGGGAACAAATATGAGTGTAATTTCCTCATGCTATGACTAGTGTAGTACAGTGGGTTATGCTCAGATGTTGCCTGAGTAGTTCTTGTTGTGCTCTTACTTGCAGCAAGCTGAAATTTAATATCGTTAGAATTTCAAATGCCGTTTGAAGAATACTGGATATAATTTAATTATTAGATAAAAGAAATAAACCCTACTATATAACTCTTCAGTTGTTTATAGATAAAATACTGATTTGTTTTATTGCAGGGTAGAAGAATGCTTCTGTAAAGAAGTAACTGATATATTCAGTCACCTATGGTGATTTGAATCTGGCTTATAAATAAAACTTCACTATTTTTATAAGAATCAATAGTGTTATTTTTGGCCTGTACTGTTTCATTTACAATGAATATATTTTACTGTACAAGTTTTCTTGTTTTAAAAACTCAGCTTTAGAAGGGGAGAGAACATTTTTTTAGAAACGCCTCGAGGAAATTCTGGAAAGCATAGCAAGTTGTCTTTCACTATAGTGATGGAAGACTGGAATGGCATGTTTTTTATATTGATACCCATGTAAAGGTAAGGTATTTTCAGTGCACATTGGGCCCCATTGAGACCGTTTTAAAATGAACAGCTTTTAAGTTTTAAAAATAATATAGCCTGAAGTCAGATATAGTGGGACTGAAAGTAAAGCAGTCGTAAACCTTTAGAATGGTTAATGACTTTGATTTCTTTAATGCCTTTGATTTAATGAGACTTCCATTGATGGATAATTTTATTTCAAAAATATTGTGGCTGTTTCAGGATGCTGGAGTGCAAATAGCAGATACTAGGGTTGAGAGATTCAACTTTCATAAAACCTGTGATGCTGCAGATGTCCAAGCAACTGTAGAACATAGCTCTTCATGAGCCTTGCACTGCGTGTACGTGATGTGGGAAGTCAGTTGAGAAAATTTCTTGAAGTTACCAGTTACTCTGGCTGACTTTTGTTTGACATTGTCTTGGGAAACCATGGGGGTTTGCTGTCAGAGAGGGAGAGCTATGAGTATGTGAAGTAACTGATGTGGCAAGAGGACTAACCCATTATTCTAGAGCTCTCTTAGCACTTCTTTATCCCATCACAGTAATGTTTCTCTGGCCCTTCATACATAAGAAGCAGGACAACATTTTACATATACTATGAGAATGCTTGAGCCAGTTCTTGCTCCTGATCATTGTAACGTGGAAAAAAAGGTGCCTGTCTTTTATATATAAGTGAAAGATCTTAGATAAGAGAAAGTGAAGGATTTTGATGTTCTTGAATCCTCTGTCACCTACACAATTGACTGAGTAAATAGGCAAAACCAGTGTTACTTATTTATAGCATCTTTCTTGAATAGGTTGTATGGCTGATACATGAAGACATTGTTTCAAAGTTGTGTGTAGCACAGAGGTGTGTGTGTGTGTGTGTGTATATATATATATACACATACACACATATATATACAGGAATCATAGCCAGAAGCCTTGAATACCACATTTCTGCTGTGTGAGGTTGAACTGAAAATGTAGGTTTCAGAAGCAAAAAACAGACTAGTCAGCTAAAGCAGACAGCATCTTTTTGCACTTTGTGTGATGAAGGGAAGCCACATGGAGAGACCTTTTAGTTTCTGTAGACTGCAGTTCAACTACCAAGATGAAGGTAGGGCATAGGGAGGGCTTAAGCTCTCTAGACTCACTGAGCTGCGCTGATTAGGGGTGGAGTTTGGTTGTAACCTACAATTGCTTGTTGACACACCTGAGGGACAGGATGCCACCTGTAGGGACCTAGACAACCTCGAGAAGTGGGCCTGTGTGAACCTCATGAGGTTCAACGAGGCCATGTGCAGGGTCCTGCACCTGGCTTGGGGCAACCCCTGGCATCAGCACAGGCTGGGGGGCTGAAAGAATTGAGAGCAGCCCCGTTGAGAAGGTTTTGGAGGTACTGGTGGATGAAAAACTGGATGTGAGCCAGCAATGTGTGCTTGCAGCTCGGAAAGCTGACTGAATCCTGGGCTGCATCACCAGCAGCGTGGGCCAGCAGGTTGAGGGAGGGGGCTCTTCCCCTCTATTCCACTCTCATGCGATCCACTGCTGCAGCACTGCATTAGTTCTGGGGTCCCCAACATCAGAAGGACGTGGACCTGTTGGAGCAAGTCCAGAGGAGGGTCACAAAGATGACTAGAGAGCTGGAGCACCTCTCCTATGAAGACAGGCTGAGTGAGCTGCAGTTGTTCAGCCTGGAGAAGAGAAGGCTCCGGGGAGACCTTATTGCAGCATTTCGATAATTACAGGGGGCTTATAAGAAAGATAAAGACAAACCTTTTAGTAAGGCCTGTTGTGGTAGGGGTAGTGGTATTCAACTAGATGAGTGTTGATTCAGACTAGAGATAATTAAGAAATTCTTCCCTGTGAGGGCGGCGAGGCGCTGGCCCAGGCTGCCCAGAGCAGCTGTGGGTGCCCCATCCCTGGCAGGGCTCAAGGCCAGGCTGGATGGGGCTGGGGGCAGCCTGGCGTGGTGAGAGGTGTCCCTGCCCGTGGGGGGTGGGGTGGGGTGGGAACTAGATGGTCTTTAAGGTCCCTTCCAACCCAACCCATTCTATGATTCTGGACACTAAAAGGTCTTCGCTAGGTCTTCAACAGCCTCTGTGAAAGAGTGCGGCTACCAACAAGTACTACTTGTCAACCCTACTTTGATGTCTTAGACCAGGGGTCCTCAAACTTTTTAACCAGGGGGCCGGCACGCAGATGAAGTGGCAGGCAGTCATCTGCGGCTGCTCGATTCCCCCCTCAACCCCCGGCGGGGGGGTGTGTGTGTGTGTGTCTGTAAATACCGGGGGCCAGACTAAGGACCCTGGGGGGCTTTGTCCGGCCTGCGGGCTGTAGTTTGAGGACCCCTGGCTTAGATGTATCAAATTAATTGCCCATGTACTCTGCCTGGTTCTGAAGCTGAAGGCCACCATCCTAATTTCAGATGAACAGTTTTATAGAGCTTTTGGGCCATTATGTGGGAAGTGCTCAGGCTCTTCAATGGGTCAGAGGTGCTACAAAGTGAAGGTCTAGCATTCAGATTTTCTGCAGCACCTACAGTATCCTCTAATAGGCTGGTGATGCCCATCCCAGATCAAAGGAGCAATCCCAGCTGTAGTTGAGTGACTAGCAGTTATAGTAGGTGTAGAGAGCAACTTCTGGTATTTCTTAGAGAAGATAAAACCTTGCAAAAAGCCCATCATCATGATTTCTCATTTCATGATGTCCGTTGGGCGTGATTTTGCCTTTTGTTTACTATGCTATATTAACATTACCATCTCTTTATGATCTAATGTAATTTAATTGTGCAGTGTAGACTTTAAAAGCCTCATATTATCATGTATAAAAATGTTTACCTTTAATTCATAGTAGTTCTTTCCATATCTTAACACTAGTGTTTAGATTTGGGATAAAATACCTGTCAGCATTCTACCTTTTGAAATAGTTATCTGGTAATTTTGTAAGCGAAGGGGGCCACAAATACAGAATTACTCCTAGTAGTGCACGTTACACATTTGCTTACTGTTTGTTCAAAAGTTCCTGCAAACTGGATTGTCGTCTGTTTCTTCAGTTTTTCAGTTTTTCTAACCATGTGCTTTAGTATACATTCTGGCAGCTCTTTTGTTCCTTTAATCAGATTACTGTGGTTTGTATTCCTTGCACTGTACTGAGTGATCCATTTCTGTACATACAGGTGTATATAAGCTTGTTGTTATTATTATTTTTTTTCTTTTTATTTTTCTAGAGACCACCTTCATTGTTTCTTTCTAACTTATTTTCACAACCTTGCAATAAACCTCTTTCTTTCAGGTTTTCCTTAGGGGATGCTCGCAGGCCACTCCATGAGACTGCAATACTGGTGGAAGACGTCGTCCACACTCAGCTGATAAATTTGGTAAGAACATAACTGATAAAACAGTCTTCACTTTGAAAGATGACATTTGTATGATCAATTGACTAAGTACAGATTGTTCTGGTTTTAGAAACAAGTGAAACAGAAAATAAGGGTAATTTCTGGTGCCAGTAATCTGTAGATTTGCATTTTTGTAATTGTAGGTTAGGTTTGCAGATAGAGAGCGTGCACTTTGCTAATGGTTATACACTGTATTTCTGTGATACCTGCAACCCCACCTAGCCTTGGGAATAAAGCTGATGTATTTTTTTGTTAACGACTTCAAGTTGTTTAAAAGAAAAAAAACCTGACTAGTCATCTGAAAACTTCATTGTCAATTTTTTGATGTTCTAGTATTTGTGCTTAATGCATTATTTGCTTAATATTTGTGTTCTAATATTCATACTATTTGATGTTGTAATTTCTGTCAAAAATAATGCAGAAATATTGAGTGTTTTTCCTTAGTGAAAGCCAATGAAAGTGTTATGTAAATGAGGCTGTTTGGAATCTCATTGGTCAGAAGCGGCTCTAAATTTGAACTTCTCCGTAGTTTTTAGTTAAAATTCAACAACACCTCTTCAGAAGTGAATAATGCTATTTGACACCATGGCATGAATCTGCCATCTGACATGTTGTACAGAAAGGCATACTGTTATGTGTCACCCATAGCTTGGGAAGGATAACACATGTTCTTTTCATGTTATAGTAATTCTTCAAATGAAATTGCCAACACATATGGGTATGGACATTATATAGAAGAAAAATGCTAATATACATTATAAGTAATATTTGTGCATGATGAGTCCCTCGATCAGCTAGAGTGTTGACCTGCAAGTTCCTAGATCTTTTCTCCATAACGAGCCCTTTCAGCAATCAGAAGGGGGTTTAAGTTTTGAGCTAGGTTCTGTTAGTACATTAACTAGAATTAAAAACTTTTGTAAACGGAGAAAATTCAAAAAGAGGCAGACCGCATATTATAAATGTATATGTGTGTGTGTGTGTGTACATATATAGTGTGTATATATATTTATACATGTAATATTTGTATTTTATATACATTATATGCTTTATAAAAATATAATATAAATCAGTGTCCCCCTACCCACTTTTTGCCTGCAAACGGGTGCTTTCCTTCAGCTGTGCACTCAATCCAGCAGCTGTTTGGTGGCTTCCTGCATCACAGCACATGCTTTGGGGTCACTTCCAGCTCTGGGCAGTTTCTTTCTGCTCGTACCTCTGAAGCCTGGTGGTGTGTCTCTGCAGTCTCCTGGCATCTTTGTGCTGTGGCTTTTTTGCTTGTTGTGCTCCTCTTGGTCTGTCCCAAATGTGCCCTGTGGCTCCTGGGGAGGGGACAACATCTCTTCTCTCTCCACGAGTTTCCCACTGGTTAAACACACTGCTCCGGGCATATATTTGTAATTCTTATTCTAACTACTACAAAATAACATTTTCTTTTTATTAGTGACCCCCTTAATTTATGCAAACTGATGTCTGCGGCTTCGCTTTTCCTTTAACAGTAATGTGGTGAAGAGTCTGTGCTGCTATGTCCTGCCAAGGCTCAGCTGAGTGGAGCTTTACATCAAAATGTGCGTTTTGAGAAAATGCGACCTGCAGCCATGTGGTCTTTGCACTTAAATCAAAGCTGGGCACTTACTTGGGGAATGACCATGACCCAGGGTTAACCCTGCGTGGGGTGTAAAAGCATGTATGATTTCCTGACAGAAGGAAGAATGGGAACGGAGAGGCAGATAAACAGCTTTTCTAACCTTTCCCCTCTGAGCCCAGGACGGCACTTTATTTCTGAGGAAGTGAAAGTATCTTTAATAGCTCATTGCTTTGACCTCTGACATTCACATGCCGGAACTCTTAAATCAGGAGCTTTTTATGTGCTCCTGATTTCTGATAGGGATTTTTACACATTTGTCATCCTTAATAACTGCACATCCTTATTGAGCTGTTGCTCGTAGTTATATTAAATTTTCACTTTAGATGTAGGTGTTCATCAGGGTATATATCCAGCCCTAGAAAAAAGCTATTTTTATAATTGAAGCTGAGGGCAGATGTAAATTTATTGTGTACTACCTGGATTTTGTCACATTACTCATGTTGATGGACTACACGGTTCTCGTTATGTGATTTAATGATTTCTTCTCAAAATTCACGTCCATATTGCCATCCATAAATAGATATATAAGGCTAAACTGTAGAAATTACTTTATGCCTGCAATAAAGCTGGCACATTGCATACATCTTTCATAACAGGCATTTGTAAGAAGAGCTTGTACTTGTTGATTAAGCCCAGGTTTCAGTTTCTGAATTAAAAAGTTGCCAGCATGATTACCTTTGGTTGACTTTTGATATCTCACAGGTTTATAGTTCCAGCTTCCTATTTTCAAAATTGACCTCAACTCTATTAAATCAGGGTCTGGTTTGAACAGACTTATACAGCCAGCGCTTCAAACCACTATCTACTTCATGAGGTCTGACTGCTATAGCAGATGACTGCACTAACAAGTCAAATTCTTGAAAGAAGACCTTTTAAAGTCTGCATCATATTTTATGATGGATTTTTTTGTGTATGTTGAACTATATGTACATTGCTTTACATTAAGTGAATTTCTTCTAAAAGTATATACCAATGTGTAGAAGGAAATGAGCATCTCCAGAGGATGATTCACATCATGCTAAAATTAGTTTCCAAGTGAGATGAGATGAATTTCTTGAGGAATTTATTTTCTCAGTTGACTAAGGAAAGGATCCTTTGACAGCTGGCTGGGCTTTAAATATCTAGGAGATAGGCGTAAAAGTTCTGGGGTAAATTCTATTCAATTTGTCAGAGTGCCTGCATGAGTTTGAAAATTTTTTGCATCTATTGTGATTAGAATAAATAGGGGGTTTGCATATTAAGCAGTATAAAACCAAAAAACCCCCTCATCCTAGAATGAGAAAGTTCTGTACATTTTTTGTTCCAGCATAATGTATTTGAAGAGCACAATGAATTTAAGTTTTAATTTGAAATTAGTTTCATTGCTGACTGATAATGTTTGTTCAGTAACTGATCTATATGTATTTATAGATGCCTTAATGTTACCCCTAAACCTGTATTTATTCATGCATGCTAAGACTAGAGGTTTCAATCCATGCTATGTTGCCCTTTATGGGTAAGCACAACTAGTAGATGTCTGTTAAAAGGAGAATTGTGCCTATTAAAAAAGGTTCAACAGGGAATTCAAAAAGATGTTAATCAGAAGGGGACAAGCTTTTGAATTAATTACCATTTGAAGTGGAACGAGGCCTCTTTTAGTTCGTTCTTTCATCATATCCAATACCATTTGCATGTGCGATAAGCTTTTGAAGCATCGTCTTTTATAATAATCATTTTTTTATACAGATTTTATAATAATCTGTTAATATCTATTCGGACCCTTAGAAAGAGGACTCAAAGATCCTGCTTTAGGAAAAATTGATACTATTTAGGACTTTGTCAAAAAAAGTCTGTAACTAAGAGAAACGGAATTTTTCTTGTTTTTTAAAATACCATTGAGGGGTTTGGCATCAGAATAGCTGAAGTTTTGCACATACAGGGATGTAGAAGCATCTGGAAATTGTTTCATGTAATACTTAAAGCAGAGGAAAAGAATCTCCTCACCTTCACCATCTCTGTCCAGAATTTTTGTCATGCTGGGCTGGATCATTGGAAAATGTAGTAGTATTAGACTAATATTAAAAACTAGAGATGACATAATATCTTCTCTTGATAGGGCCATAGCTCCATGTTCTTTCTTCAGCTGTCATGTTTAAAGGCTAATGGACAATAAGATCACGACGTACGACTTACTTAAATCAAAAAGGCTGTTAAGGAGTTATCTTCTTGTGCTGAGAATGTATCAACTGCTGTTATTACAATGAGCTAGCAGGAGTTTATTCTCTAGGCGTGCTGAATATGGCCCCAGACACCTGCCGTCACAGCATTCACTGCTTCAGCTTAGCACTAGATTTGAACTTCGGTCCTTTACGTTTTGTTTCTGAGATATCAGACGGCTTCTGGGAAGAGATCAGATGTCTTTTCACAAAGTGAACGACGTTATAGCAGTCGCACAGAGTTCAGCAAGGGAATAGGCAAAATTACACGTAGGCACACCCAAAATAGATGTGCAGATAAACAGCAGAACCCCACAGTCCTGCCTGCTGGTAGGTGACCTTGCCCGTCGTGAGAGACTGGCTGCTCAGAGGGAAAGGCACAGTACAGCAGCCTTGGACTGCAGCCTTTACATGTTTTATCCACTGGAATGCTTTGTAAAGTGTGATAAATCATCACGGAGACTGTCACAAGTGATAGAATTCATGTTAACAGAGTTGTGGTTTACTCCCTGTCAGCTAATGTGTGTCCGCTGGAAGATGGACTCTGATCTCTTCAATTGATGTCAAATGATTTAAGCCAAACCCTCGTGGCTGGCTTCTTTAGAATACAGTGGTGTCAACTTAAAGGAACTTCATGTGCCAAAAATCATGTTGTACATGATATCTGTTGGGATTTTTTTGATTACTTACTTTTATCTTCCTATGGAAGAATTTGATTTCATACGACTTGTGCTGCTGCCTAATACTTGTTAACATTCCACTTTTGGTTCCTTTGTAGATGCATGATTTGGGTCTAGCATTACATATATGCATATATGAACGCTTTGCACACACACATAGATAATTTTAATGTTTTCTGGTTTATTACTATTGGAAATTAATTCTCTCTTACACAGGCAATATAGTTAATTCGGTTAATCAGCCCTTTGATCTCAACTGAAGCACAGAACACAGGTCGGCAGGTGAGAATAATCTATATTAGAATAGGTAGATTATTTTAAATTGTGGCTCTGATTCATAGGTAGGACTCTTACAGTGAGATGCAGAGATTGAGCTGTATGTCAAGTCCTGAGTAAGTCCATAGTAAATCCATCTTGTGGAGTAGATTGCTTTTTATAGTAGGAACTTAAAGATTGGGTAGTCATTTGCCACATCTAGGAAGAGGAATGGTGAAAACACAAAGACTGGCATAAGGGTAGGGTGCTGATACGAAGTGCTAAGTACTTAATCATGATCAGTGTGAATTTTATGTTTTCAAAGGGCTGTACATTTTCTGGATGAGCGTTGTGTGCTTTTTGCGCTTCCCAGCTTTATTCCTCCAGCTGTTAACCATTTGATTGCAGTTTAAAATCAAAGGAGAAGGAGGAGGGAAAACTCACCTTCACTTGCCCATCCAGAGGAAAAGGCTGTAGCAATGGGAGAGGGGAGTATTTAAACAGAAACAAGGATAGAGCTTTCTTGGATCTTTACAGGCTGCTCCTACAGGTTTTAATTTTTTAAAACCAAATCACACTCATTATTTATTCACAAACTGGATGAGTTATTTTAATGTATGTAACCTCTATGCTTTCTGAAATCATACAGTTCCAGGTCTGTTTACTGCGTTTTTGAACTGTTCTACTTGTGACCTTTATATGCATAGTTGTAGAATTTTTGACATTCCTTTTAAAAAAAAGAAAGAATTGAAACCAGCTCATTCATTAACAGAAATTACCCACTGATAAAAACAGTGTGAAGCACTGTTCACTCTGCATTCCACAGTTATATGCAACTGTCACTTATGCCACCCTAGTAATGGGAAAAGCCCTTGTTTTATGAGTCTGTTTTAAAACAGTAATAAAGTTTCCTGTGCAGGACATTAATTAGAGGGGTTATCAAAATAAGACAAACTAATATAATTTGTGATTGTACAAAATAAAGGAAGTAGAGTGTACCATAGGGACCTAATGAATCACAGGATGGAAACAATCTTCTGGCTAACTAAACATTCAGACTTTGTACTAAGTCACAGGGTGTATATACAACTCAGCAAACCGGAACACACTGTGTGTTTACACGAATGGGATAAAGGAGTTCACAAAAACCATCTGGGAAAAATCCTTCCACTATTCATTCTGTTCCTACTGTGGAGTAAATTAAGCAACATACATGCATTTGCAGGAAGCACATGGCACACCTGCCCTGGAAGAAATCAAACCGGAAGATAAGTCTTTAATATAAAAAATTCCCTGGGTACCAGCAATGTGCATTTGTTAGTATTTCCCATGTGTGATGGAAAAGAAAAGAAGGGACTTTAATCTCTAGCAAGTACTTGTTAATTGTTCCCTCTGTCTTTTAAATGGGGTCTATATTTAGATTATGTTATTGCATTGGGAGGAAAGTGGGGTTTTTTTGTTTGTTTTTCTTTTTTTTGAATGGAAATAGCATCTTTGACACCAATTTCTGCAGTTGCTGTTCTCAAAAATGATTTTGCAATTTTTTTTGAAAGATACCTGTGTGACTGTAAAAGGATGGGCTGCTTTTCAGAAAAATTTTTGTTCAATTTACATAATACTATAGAGAAGGTTTTGTCATTCTGGGTATATTGTTTTTCTATACAGTGAAAAAGCCTGAATAGACTCGGCGCATTCACTGCCGTTCTATAGAGTTCAGATGTTATAACTTGAGTATCAAAGGAGCTCAGAGACAGTGTGTCTGTCATTCATGGGTGAAGACAGCTCTGGTTTAGAAAGGCCAACATCAGACACAAGACACTGTTTTATCAATTTATTGTTAAAAACAAAATATTTTTTTTCCTTTTTGCTGTTTCTTGGCAATCACTTGACTTTTGATTACTTGAGCAAATAGACAGCATTTTGTCTTTAATATACTAGGGTATTATAAAACTTCTTTTAAGGAGGCGTTTTATGGAAAATTTAAATTGAAAACAATGAAGTCTGTTTTATGGCTTTTGGTGATGTCTTGCCTTTTATTTGTTGGTAATTTATATGAAAAGTGATGTCCTGAGTTTTCTGCTCCTAATGTTAACTGCTGCTTGTTCACCGTATTCATATGTATTTATCCTAAAGCACAGAATATACTTCAGGAGAAAGTTCAAAAGTCCTAGTTAGGGATTCCGGCCACTCTCTGTGCTTTCTGTTAAGATGAGAGCATTGATGACTGACTGACTTTCTGAGATGTTTTCTTTCCCATGGATCTTTCTGCAGAGTTAACACATGCTATGAGACAGAGCTGCTGCTTTTTGCCTGGTCATGCAGAAATGTTGCTCAGCATCCAGTGGTGATGGACTTCACTGATCTTAAAAAGTGGAAAACACTGTTATTAAGAACCTAAAAAAACCCCAACAACCAAACAGAAGGAAATGAATTATTATGCCCACATAATTGTAGCAACATGTTCAATAGTGAAGAAAAAAAAATTTCCAAACCATTGAGTAACTTGAATGGAAAAAACAATGTGATCAATGGTTAAAGATTGTCTTGTAGTGCATATAAAGTATAAAGAATGAAGGTAGTGCAGGCAGCTACAATCCCAGTATTTCCTGATTTTCCTGTATCAGTCTTTGGGCCTTTCCTAACAACAACATAGCTTCATGTGTGTTGCACATGTGTGTGTATATATGTGTCTGTATGTACAGGTCTGGTTTTTTCCACCCTTCACACATCAGATTCCCGTTCAGGCTCTTGAGCAAGATAAATTAATTATGTATGAAACTTCACTCACGGGGGCTTGGAATCTATGGCATTCTTAAATATGTATGTATTCAATTACCTTGGCTTTTCTGAATCAACTCATAAGATGATCCCAGCCTGAGTTTCCAAAATACAAATGCATCCTCTATGTAATAATTTTTTAATGTATACTGTTAGGAGTAGAGCATAGTTTAATAGCTATTGAAATTACAGATGAGCTGAGGCATTCTGTGTGCAGATACATAGTGTCCGGGGTGTGCTGGCTGCTTATATTGTTGTCATTATTTTGCTGTAGCTCTACAAAATTCTAGGTGACTAATTCTTTAGAAAAGAGCAAATGAAAACTTTAAGAAGTTGAAGAGTAATCATTAGATTTTTATTGCACAATATGATACGCTCTGGTAAATCAATATTTTATCAATGGCTTTACTCTGTAAGCTCCTTTATTGAAAGTGTTTATGACTGAACAGGCTTTAGCCAAGAGTATTTTTGACATAGCCTAAAAAATGTCTGAAGTCATTTAGCTGGGCTGAAATGAAGGAGCAATCTTTCCATTTGGGAAAAGTCGTAATTACATCCCAAGCTTCAGAAGTCAAATGGGAGACTAATACTGAGAGTTTCATACTTTAATTGATTTGTATGATATAAATTTAATATTATAAGTATATGAAGCTGTGTGGGAGACTAATACTGAGAGTTTCATACTTTAATTAATTTGTATGATATAAATTTAATATTATAAGTATATGAAGCTGTGTTAAGGTCCGTATCTGCACACAGAGACCCGTCTTGTCTAGTAGTCAGATTCTGGCAGCAATTAGTAAACTCAGTGAAAAGGACCTGTAATGTACCAATAGTGTGCAACACACGGATATTTGATGAAGAAGACTGACCTCAAGTCAACTTTCTAAAGCATCTGTGTATTTTTGAAATCAGCTCCAGAATCCAGTAGACAATGGGATTTTAATTATTTTTATCAGCTGACTTGCTTAGTTTCAAATAGTTGTCCAGATATGTTACCCTCCGCCAGGTGCTGACAGTTACCGTTCCTTCTGCTTTTCTTCTGACATCCTGAGTAGATTCGCCTCAACAGACATAAAAGGCAAACGCTGTATTTTTCGATACCTGAGCTGATGATGCCAGATCATCTTTTTTGTCAGGGGAGATAAATGGGCACTTCTAGGATGTGACTCATCATGTCCTGAAGTAGTTAGGTAACATTATGGCCAGCTGTTTAAAATCTGGACTTAAGTGAAGTGAGAAACATCTCACCTCTGACTTTTGGCGCTAGCTGTATTTTTTTTTTTTTTGATATTTCACTTTTCATTGATTCACTCAAAACTGTAAACTTCAAGTTGTGAAGGACACAGACTGATTTATGGGTGTCTGT
Organism: Falco naumanni; assembly: GCF_017639655.2. Classification (NCBI taxonomy): domain Eukaryota; kingdom Metazoa; phylum Chordata; class Aves; order Falconiformes; family Falconidae; genus Falco; species Falco naumanni. The sequence continues at coordinate 80,785,209 of NC_054059.1, forward strand.
GGCGAAAAAAAAAAAGAGTAGTGTAAAATACTGCATGGTCTTTAAATGTAACTTGTAAACCTTAAAGGTCATCTCAGAGTGTTTAACAGAGCAAATTCATTGTAGTTTTTAAATCACCTTATCTGATTTCAAGCAAACCTGATAGTTTCAGAATAACTTTTTTTAAGACTATTGGCTTGTTAACAGTGTTATGCAGTTACAAGGAAATGTGGTCACAGCTGGTTCTGGTTTCTTAACTAATCCACCTGATTGGAAACAACAGGTTTTTGATATTTTTCCATTTCTTACACTGACACCTAGTGTTCAGAGGTCTTGGATTTCTAATATTGCACTTCGTTATTAATAGATAACTGTCAATACAGAATTTCTCCACCTTTATCAACATCTTCCACTTCTGTTCTGCACAAGAAAACAATAACTGAAGGCAAAGTGTTACCATCATTTAAAAAAATTTTACTTCAGAGATACAAATAGTAGACCACTACTGGAAAACGTGGTAAAAGCTGTTTTACTTCTTGAAGCACTGCAAAATTTGTTTTCTTAAAATCCAAGTGCTTTAGTTTTGGGAAATACAGCTCTTTTGTGTCTGAAAGTGTCAGTAGCCAACAAAAACAGTGATAAGCCCTTAGATCAGTATTTATTTAATTGTGGGAGATGTGCTTTTTATTTCTGTATTCTTTTATCTCCAAGCCATGAGTTCTACCTGATAGGATTGTTGATGGCAGCACAGTCCTTGAGCGGACAGAAAATACACAAAAACTAGAACAAACAATCTTTTATCTCATACTTGCAAATAAATGGAGTAATCCAAGTATGGACTGTAACCCATCCTGACAAAGATGACAACTGACAGAGTAAAATTTACTCTCAAATTCTTATATATTTTGCTGTATGTTAACAGGAGAACTTCCATCATTTGAGATAATATAGTAAGAATTTTGTGTTGCTGTGTCTATAAGTATCAATGCAATTTTGTGTTTTAGAGATGGGTTCCATAGAAAAGTCAAAAATATTCAGGCAGAGAAAATGCATATTAAATTGGCCTTGATTTGATCATTCTTCCCTTTTTAATTTTGTTACTTTACCTGTAGCTGCACCGATAAGCTGCTTTTTTAAACTAAGTCATACAGGTTTTACATTTCCTATACTCCTAACTACCTTGCCTTCTTGGAAAACAAAGCATCAATGACAATTCACCGAATACCCACCTGGGTGATGGTCTCTTCTGAAGGAAGCCCATGGTTCTTACCCAATTTTTGAACAAGTCAGAATACGGCTGTAAGAACATTCTTTTCCCATAAACTTTGGTAAACTGTATTAGCCAGATGTCAAAGTTTAATTCCACTGTTCTAGGCTGAAGCTTTCCCTCCAGACATGTCTCCTTTCTTCAAGATCCTGTCACCTACAAAGTTTGTAGATTCTTGTGCTGTTAAGATAACTAGTGTTTAAGAGAGTGGTTGTGGCTGGTCCAAGACTTTTCTGCATGAGGTGATGGAGGTAGTGGCTTGGTCAGAGGGCATAAAGGAAATAAATTTAGGGAAACATGTGAGGAGCTCTGTAACAATTGATAAAGAGGTGATGCTTTCAAAAAAAGTGTAGGCATTACTGTCAGTCTGATTCAGGGAATTATTTTCAACACAGCTTTTTAAGTACAGTGGACTCCATGCCATAGTTGTATCTGTGATTTACATAAATATTCCCAAACTCCGGTAACTCTGTTTTCATGCACTTTTCCTTTAAATTGCCACATATAATCTACCAAGTCCACCCATTTTCTTTTCTCTTGGGTAACTGCATTTTACTTCTCGGTGCACACAGCATATTATATGCTATAGTATGTTATTGCCTATCCGTAGGTTGTATTCCTGTGAACCGGTCATGGTGTGCTTATTGGAAAAATAATCAGAGACAATAGAGAGAAATGTTACTTGTAGGATGTAATTTCTTTGACTTCTTTCAGGCATTTATTTTCAGGTTCAGGTGACTTTGGAGCCAGAATGGTGATTTCTGTCTAGTGACTATATAAATGATGCCTTGTATGACCAGCTTAGGTGCAGACATCTGTGTTTATATGTATAATATATCCCACCTGAGAGAGAACTCCCTCATGACAAAAGCCTCAAAAAAAAAAAAAAAAAAAAAAGTAATTAGAACTTCCATGATGGCAAAAGGAGATAACAGTGTCAAAAGCAGCAGAAAAGTCAGGAAAAATAAAGACATACTAGAGGCCCAGATTTCTGGCCAGGAAGAGGCACGTAGTGTCCCATATATGAACAGTTTTAAGCTAGGGAATTTAAGAAAAGTCAGGTTGGAGCTGATCCAAGACAGAAGAGGTGAAGTATGTGCATTAGCTGAAAACTGCATGTTCTATGTTTTTTACAGATGAAGAGAGAGAAAGAAATGGGAAAAGATTTGGAGAGACAGGCTGGGTTGAGATACGGCTCCTTTAAAAGAGAGTATAGACTGAGGACATCTGTGCACCAAGAGCAAAGAAAAATAGGAAACTAACTAAGCAGGGTATGATGCATCTGCTGAGGTGGGTCAGAGTTGGGAAGGCTGCCAGTGATATTTATGACAAGAGAAGGTGGTCAGGAAAAAAAACTAGGTGCAACTTCATGGGGATACATTCTTTCTTGTAGCAGAAAAAATATGGAGCTAAAAGGGGGAACCCAGGTTGCAAATAAGGAGTAGGAAGCCTGAGATGCTGCAAAGAGTTGTTTAAAGAAGTGAAATAAAGAAAGATGAAAACAAACTTGCAATGGAAGGAGTTTGGAAGAGGATCTCGTGGCGCTCTCTCAAAATGGTCAATAGCAAGGGGATAGGAGTAGTTAATAAGAAATAAGAGGCAGAGGATCTTGAAAGAGAAGCTATGCCTGGTGCATTGGAGCTTACAGGTCTGGTCTGGAGAATGAGTTTTGGAAGTATCTTTACAGGACATAAGTGCTGATGACAGAGAAGCCATCAAGAAGTAGCAAATGCAGTGAGAGTCAGCAGATGTGCTGCTCCCAAATTGAGTCTCAGATGAGGCCAGAGAAAGTAGGTGGGTAATGATGGAACAGGTGGAACGTGGCTACTGGTGTCACTGTGAAGGAGACCACAGGTCTATGAAGAAAGGGAGAGACAGATTCTACATTTCATTGAAGAATTAATGGTAAAATAGCAAGTCTTGCGACAAATGTTTCTTCTGTGGAAATCACCATACACATGGAAGTCTGAATATGTGTATCTTTGCATCATCATGTGCATGCAGGCATATATGCATAGATACATAAATAATGAGCGCTTGTATGGTGAAATACAGCCTGATGCCAGTGAGCACTTGTATGGTGAAGACCGGCCTGATGCTAGTATATCAACGGCAATATACTCACAAGATACTTTTCCTAGCAACCAGTCTCACAATACTCAGTAACTACATCTTTTATAGTCTCTAATTCTTGAATATGTTTGTTCACCATTTTTGTCTTACATTGTGCCATCTCCATTCCAAATTAGGGGGGAAAATAGCATCGCATTCCTGATGACAAATTAAAGTACAAAGACGACTAACTGGATTTTCCCCATGTCATGAACCGAATGGCAGAGCTGAAATAAGTTGACTGGTTGTAGTTGAGAGGGAAGCTGTGCAAAGCTATTTTATATTGATGGCCTGTGTCTCAGCCAATTGGATTTTTATTTGACAATCCAAAGGTGTAATAACTTTTATTGTAAGAGGAAGAAAAATACATCAAGGCTAATAAATAATGGAGAACCTACTAGGGATATGCATAAATGCATATCCTGTTCCTATGTATATACAAGCTTAATTGTGTCTCTTTTAATTTTGCTGTTTGATTCAACAGGATTGTCAGGTAATCATCCTATTGAAAGAACAGAAGAGGATAAAATTTCAAATAACTTTGTTAATCTCTTCTGGCTGTTAAAAGAAAAGATTTATTGGTATCAAATTTTATTGCATTCTTAGAATTTAGGGATTGATTGGCTGCTAGTTTAGCTTACTTGTCTCTTCCAGTTAGAAACCCAAACACAACAGAAGAAAGACATCACATTGAAGCTGACATGCAACAAGTGAGTGAAAGTTCACTTGGCTTTTTCTCTCGGCACCAGGTGCAAAAGTTGGCTTAAAAGTGCTGTGGTAGGCAGTTATTTTAAAGCAGTTTCTGGTTTAGTGTTTTATCAAGCCCAGGAGTAAAATATTCTGCAACTACTGCAGTTTCACAAAGCTGCTTTTTAAGGTAGAACTCTGAATTGTTTAACTAATTAAAATGGCACAGTACAAACATTAATCATACCATAACCATTAATGAGAGGGTTTATGGGATTTATGGAGGGAGGGCTGTATATGATATTTTAAAAGTGTGTGTATCATTTCTTTGTTTCATACACAATATGCTTGCATTCTCCAAATGTACCAGAGGTTCTTGAAACCCTGAGAAGCTGTTTGTGATTTTCTGCATTGCCTCTTCTAAATGCTGGAGGAGGTGTATTCATTTCTGGGGAAAGATGACTCTACCAGTGTCCTGATTAGTGACTTAATCTAGTATGTTTTTTTTCTTGAATAGTTGCTCCGTTACAGCTTTATAGTGTGCTTTAAAATAATAGTTCTCTAAACTGCAGCTTTCTCAGAGTGGAAAGGTGGTGGCTCAATGATGACATAAGCTCCAGAAGTGTAGAGTTCAAGTGGTTTGCATGTGGGATTGCCAAATAACACGGTTTGGGTTTGTTTTCATTTTATTACACCAATTCTCCTCCCCAGATGTCTTGGATTTCTGTGGTACCCCCCTTTCACCTTTGATTCTTGCTCCTTGTAGCTAACAATTTTTATTAGTCATCCCACTTACACTCAGGTTTTCTGCTTGGCACCTGTTGTCTTCAAAGCACTTTGCCATAATAACTAATGCTCATGCTTGCCCTGAATTTCACTGTCATTCCTCTTCACATGTGAAAAGTGAGCTCAATGATTTGCCTAAAATTGTATAATGGTTTTGACACCTGTGTTAGGACTCAGTGTGCCTATTCCTTGTCTGCACTACCCAGGCTGATCCTCGGCCCCTCTACATGCTGAGTTTGTGGCACGTCAGTCATAAATTGAGCATTTCCTTTTGGTTAATGACACATTTTTACCCTGATTGCTCTGGACTTTCAATCCTGAACCTTGTAGAAGAACTATGCTGGAAAGAGCCTCAAGAGGTCATCTGAGCCATATCTCTGCTCCTGAACCAATTTTTGACTTTGTTCAGGGAAGCTCTTCAATATATAACTAGATATGTATGTGTATATATGCATACATACACACTTATTCATTGAATCAGGTCCCATTTTTTGAAGAGTTACAGATAACTGCCCAATCAACGTTTGATGTAAGCTACCAGCAATTGCTTTGAAATACTTGCACAGAAGATCATGATTAATATTGCTGTGGAAAGTACTAGTACTACAAAGAAATTTATGCTGGGGAAGGCAGTGCTGTTAAAATCTGCTGTTATGACTTCTGGAAGTATTGCTTCTTTTTTTTTTTCTTTTCCCCTTTTTTTTTTTTTTTATTTCTATTTCTTCCTAATGGACCTGTAGCAAGAAATATATTCACTCCCTCAAGTAAGGTAGTGATTTTGCTTCTATAATAAACCCTTAGCTAGTCTGACTATTCTTGGCCTGTCCATCTGAAAGCTACAACTTTATGGAAACAGAATGAAATAAAGTGTTCTCTAATATGTCACAAATCATAGTTAAAACTGGAAATCCAGTCTGACACTGTGGTCTTGATTTGTATGGTTTGCCTACTCTTTTTTGTTTCTGCAAAGCTATATATGTATTTGAAGGCTGGAGTTCCAGCCAGGATTTTCAGTCTTAACTGTGAATTTCCTTCCTTGAACAGGTTTAAAGCAAGCCTTTCAGATTGCTTCAGTATAGCTTTTAGGACTTGAATTTCCTTTGTGCTCGTTTTGGTTCTTTTCCAATATTTATCCATACATTTGAAACTCCTTCAAATCTCTGTGTATGGGAGCAGTTACAATAGGAGGCGGTGGCATTTACAGTGCTGTTAGAGTTGATTCAAATGATGCCTGATTTTGAACTCAGTCAACAGTGCAAGGCTAAAATTCAGGCTCTTGCTCAAGTATACAGGGTTCATGTCCTGCTCAGAGGTGTCTATAATTACTGTGTCTGGATGGAAAACAAGAATTGTGTTTCCTGAAAAATTTAGAGCTTTTGACATTTGCTTTACTATTTCATCAGAACAAAACTAAAAGCTTTTAAAAAAAATTGTAATGGTCTACTGAGATGAAGAGGACCATTATCTAGCTGATAGTCCAGTCCATAGGACAGCAGTGTTGGAAAGACCGGTGTTCAAGTCTCTGCTTGCTGGAAGAACATAAATTTGAAACAGTGTGTCCCATATGCTGCGTGAGTGCCATAATATAAGACCGCTGAATACATCTTTCAATGTCATTATTTCTGTCTATGATCTTAACCATAGACTTACGAGATATTGCTCAGTACCTAGATACGAAATTGGTTCAAGTAATATGATTATACCGATGGAAAAATATTTCATTTCAAGGTACTGACCAGTGCTCATAATTAAATTATTCATATATTTCACATGTGCATTTAATCCAAAACAATACTTAATAGTGATCATTTGTATTCAAAATCGAACTTTTATAAATCTTCTGCTTCAGCTATAGCTGCAGGGTCTCATAAAAGCTTGACTGCTTCGTGTTTATTCTTTTTTAATGGTGATTAATTCATATTAGTGGTGAACATTATTTACAAAAAAGTTATTTTAAACCTTTTGCGGGTTTAATTCTGTTACATTATTGTAATACAATACCAAATGCAGCAAAGCCTCGTCTGAACAGATTATATGATTCAATGTTAGATGTATCTATTGGTAGTCTGATCTAGTGCTAGAATTTTCTATATTATCATATGCAATCCTCTGATATTGCTTATAGGTAAAGAAGAATATTTCCTTGTTTAAGGAGAGCTTTCTTCCTGCTCTGTTTATTCTCTGTAGTTTCATATTTAGGACAGTTTTGAAAAGGTCTACAGAGAAAACTCAACCTGAACAATTTAAATCTGAGGGGAACAATGAATGTTTGTTCTTTTCCAAAAAAATCAGTGGACTTGTTTGTATCAGTACTACATATTTGCATGTTTGAAGTCTGTCAGAATGCTCTGCTATATTCTGTTATCATGGGTTGGTGACCTTCATCAGAAAAATTATGTAAAGCTCCCTTAGAATCAAGTCAGCATTGTAAAGGTGGGGTTTTTTCCCTATTCATCCTTATGAAGAAAAGGGACTTTCTTCAATTCAAAAAACAAATATTGGCTTCTTCCAAATTCTTGCTGAACTTCCCATCTGTTCTAATATGTGCAAAACCATCCATGGCAGTTGAATTTCTGAGGCTATGTTTGTGTGTGTGTGTGTGTGTGTGTATGTCTGTCACTTGCGATCCATCATCCTGGACCGCAAGCTTTGTGTGACAATGTCCTTTTTTTATGTGACTCTGTGATGGCCAACGCTGCAATCCTGTAACCCACCCGGTATCAGTAGCATATTGTTTTGTGCTACTACAGTATAAATAATAAACAACTGAATAATTATATAACAAAAATAATAAATAAATGAAAAAGGGAACTTTTGTTTAATATCTTGGAAGATACTAGAATTTCAAGTGAAGGCCTTCAAATGACTCTAGGCCCTTGCGATGTTTTGGTATAACTATGGTCTAATATAACTAAGCTGTCTAAGCTACTTAAGACTCTTGTCTTGCAGGACTATGTGTGATTGAAACAGCTGCTCAAAATCATGGTAATGAAAAGTTTGCATCTTACCGTTATGCATTTTATATGTATAATTTATATACTTGCGGTTATGAAATTGTATACACACCTGTTTTGGGGAGCGGGAATTGTTCATATTGTTCATATCCAGTATCATTGGATATTCCTTGTTCATAGATTTGTTACTTTAGTCTTACCTGCTAACTACAGCTCCTGCAGACCTTTTTGCCCTGCAATATCCAAGATGGGTAAGAGGTATGTCTACTTGGATTTCTGTATCAAATCCTTTATCACATAAATTTTGGGGGGTGGGGTGTTTTTTTTTTTTATCAGCAGTTAGGCCCTTCAGCAGTTAATCTGACAGAGACTTAATGTTGTACAAAAGTTATGGATACGGTGCAGTTCTGGAGGATGGTTAACTCAGAGTTTACATTTCATATTCTAAGGGAAATGTAGTGCCGTGACGCCGCTGTATGCAGTGCGTTTCATTAGTGTTGGAGACAGCAGGAGGCTATTTTGTGGAAATGTTTCTGTCACTGTCAGTAGAAACATGCCTGTCTGGTTGAAAAATAGCCTGTGTCTTGCCAGTTCCCTACTTCTAAGCAATTGCAGTAGGAGGATGTTAATCTTAACCTGTCACAACCCATTTCAAATCTAAATTTTTATTAAACTTCCAAATGCTTCAGTAATAGAAGTATGGGAGACATGACTGTGTTCTTATGCAAGAGCTGCTGCCGTTCTCAGATGCAGGAAACATTGCAATTAGCGTTTATTAGTTGTTACTAGTTAAGTTCGCTGAGTTCTCAGCCAGGTGATGCGAAGGGATGCGAAGCCCTAAGGTGGGCTTGAGTTAACTCAGGAGCACTGGACTGCGCATCTGTCTGTCCTGCTGACTGTAGATTAGCAGTTGCATGCTTCCAAGAAAATTATAGCAACTTTGTTGTAGGTATCCATGCCTTTTTGCAGGAACCCTGAACACATCTGTTCTTACAGCCATGTCAGGACCCTTTCTGGGAAGATTAGTTCCCTAATGGATGATACAATTTCTTACATCCATGGTTATTATTTGAAAATATATTTGTGTTAGAAGCTTCTCCTGTGATTTGAGATTCCTCTTTTGTTTGGTTGGGGTTTTTTGCATTGCAAGCCTGGGCTGATGGTTACAACACATATTTGGTGGATGAGCTGTTGCAATGTATTTGGAATGAGATACTTTACATCTTGGTTGACAGGAGTGGGCATGTGTACAGGCGCTTAAATTCCCTCCATGTTCCACTCGAGGAAGTGAGATGTTTATGGATATGGGCTAAATCTTTGCACTGGACAGATTATAATCTCTTCCCGAAATGTGTCGCTGGAGAGGTTAAAGGAAATTTTTTTTTTTCCTTCCTTGGCTCAAGTTGTTAGAGCAAAGAACTAGAGGGTGTCCTTCTGCAAGAATCACAGGGGTTGTCTGGGCATTTGGGGGCTTTTGCCTTTCCAAGTATATAATCCTTGACTGAGATATTGAGATAATTATGTTCAGCAAGTGGATTTAGTGGTGTAATACACAAGGAATGCTTTTACCACTTAACTGTGATGCCTTAGCTTATTAGCTGGTTACCTCTTCTCTGAATTTAAGAAGCTTGTTATTTTATTCCTCCCTGTTAGTCAGCATACAGGCAATGAAAATTCATTTGTTGTTGGCAAAACAGGCGTACTTGCTTCAGTCATTGCAGCAGCATCTTCCTGATGGAATTGATGTAGACTGAGAAAATCCAGTATGGGATAGGACTGCAGGAATAGCCCAGAGATCTAACAGCTGGAAAGTTGTACCATTTAACCAAAGGAGTTAATAATTAAGATGATATCACTACTGTATTTAGTGTTTGCTAGAGGCGGGCAGTCAACATAAAGCTGTCTGAATTCAAGACGTTTTTATGCTGCATGTTTTGGGAGTTTTCCACAAGACATACTGTAGGCAAGCTGCAAAAGATGTGTCATGCCACTGAATATGAAATGACATTAGAATTTTTTTGCCAAGGTGCTTTTTCTTCACAGCATATTCCTTATGTTATTCCTTAGTTCTTCTGTTATTAAGCATGATGTTCAGGGAAAACATCCCATCTGGATAGCATTACCTGTAGGATGTGCAGCTTGTATGTATCTTCTGGAGGTTAGCCTCTAATGTTAAACAAAGGAAGCTGATTAAAAACATCTGTAAAGCATTTTCATAGTTCAGATTTTATACAGTGGGTATCGAATTACCTTGCACATGACTGCATGTCTGAACTAAAAATAATAAGGTAAATCTTTTCCTTTTATTAAAATTAGTATAATATTAATTTTATAGTTAAACTACATTTAACTGTTTCCCTGCTTGGCACTAGAATTTAATGCTGCTGACATCACTATGTATTTTACATGCCACTGAGAAATAATTGTTCATTTATTGATGCAGTAAGCTACAATAAGCACATTTTAGGTGCAGTCAAAATATAAACATTAGATTGAAATACAATTTCTTATGTAAAAGTGTGGCATTTATTAAATGCTAAAGGAGAGACTTGCCAGCTAAATGTGTAATGTTTCTGACTGTTAAATATATTACGTGAAATGGTTATATAGAATATATAAAATGATTGTAGTACTGCCCACTTAGGTATTATGTTGATTTATGAATTCAGTTAGAGTCCCTAGTAAATACCAAAATTGCTGATTCTAGGTCAGTATTTATTAGGTTGGTAAATTTTATGGAGAGGAAGGATTTGTGCATCCCAGAACTGACAGAGAAAGGTGTTATTTATGTAGTTAGAGCAAGAATGCAATTGTAATTTCACAGCTGAGCTGAAAAAACGTTATATACTTTCTTCATATTCTAAATTACTTTCTAAAGTAGCTTATAAACCCATGTGTATTACAATAGTAAATATATCTAAGAGGCTAATGCTCAAGATTTACTGTTCAATAGCATAAGCAGAAACTTCTTACCTTTCCAAAGATCCATGCAACATACTGACTCAGATGCATGTATCAAAACAGAGAGAGGCAAACATTATTCTCTGGGAAAAATATTTTGAAGTTCAGCAAGTGTTTTGAAAATTATTATCATTATTGTTTATTGTAAGTGTTCTAAGATTGTGAAAATGAAGTGTTGCTCATAAATACCACGCAGGCTGAATGGCCAAGGGCAGTTCTCATCTCTAACATGCAGACTCCTACTCAGAGCAGTTTTATCCAGTTTGAGTGCTTGGTTTTATTATGTTTTTAACTAAAATTAATAAAAACTGCAAGTGGAGCAAACAATACAGTATGTATATACAGTTATTTTTATCCAAATTAGTGTATCAGCACAAAAACATTTTTTAGAACAATGTAACATGAACCATTTCAGTTTCATCAATTAGTGGCCTTATCCGTAGTGAGAGGTGTCTTGTATCTTACTGTGTGCTGAAAAGACAGTGAGGTGTTTTATCATTTGAAAAATAAAAAGGCGTGTTGTACCATGCTAGTGAGATTTACAGAGTTTATTTTACTATCCTGCTGGGGAGTGTGTTTCGGCACTGATAATGTAGCTCATTAAACAATTGAGAACAAATAATGCTCTTTTTAAAGCATATCTTAACACAAAGTGTCTTACAATCATTTCTTTTGCTTGTTGAGGGCTTAATATTGTTGCCCGTGTTATTGCATGACGTGTTTGGAGTTGACTGATCTTGTAGCCCAGGAGAAGCGAGGCTGCTGCAGCTGCATGTCCCCAGCTCCATCCAGTACCAAGGCTGAGTGTGGATTCCCACTGGGCACACACACATAAACATAGGCACACACACATATACACAGGCATGCTCACACGTGTATAGGCATGATCACACTACTTACATGACTGTACACACGGCCAGCCAGAAAGATCAACACAGGCAGAAAACAAAAAATTTGTGCAAACACAGACAACACCATTGGCCTCATCCTGTTGCCTTCTGTGACTGATCAGGATGAAAGGGTGTTAGTGGAAAACGTATAAATATGCATACATACACATATACATATGTAAATATGTGTGTATGTATATATATTTATATATATACATACACGTATAAACACTATAGGTCCCTCCAGCAGTTTGGCTTACATGGTCTTGTAATTTTGGAAAACTACCAAATCACTAACGGGAATGTAAGCAGATAATTATTTAAAAAAAATACAATTGGCAAATTTGTGATCACATAGTTGCTGTGCCTTAGGACTGAAATTGTCCCAAATGCCTGTCCTGGGAAGGTTTGTAAGGAAAAAATTTGGGAGTAGGTGGGGAAAAACAATTTTCAGTAGGTTTGGAACTGTATCAATTCACCAACTGTGTGTCTCTGCTGTGTAAATGATATTCCCCCATCATATGCTGAACTGGGTGATTACTTCAATGGGTAGTTTTATGGCCAAAACCAGCAGCCTGGGGCTTGTGTGTCTTTATCACAAACTATACTATATGAAGTGCAAAGCTGCAAAGTTTACTTGACAGTTTGAAGCCGGAGTAATTTACTTGACCGAGACCTTAATGCAACTCCTTACAGTACATCATCATCATTTGAACAGAAGGGATGTGCTTTAAAGCAGAAATTGGTGGTGTTTGCCAGACGGGGCTCCAAGCTAAATGCTAGATGAAGAATTGCTGTTACTGAGTTTGCTTACTTTGTAATTGCAAGTGCGTTGGGGATACTGGGCGAACTGTTTAAGAATGTTGAAACACCTGCATATGGCACAGCACCTTTATTTTAACAACCCTATAGGTGCTCATACAGCAAATTATCACCCCAATGAATTCCCTTCATTTTGAGTTGAGCCTTTGCCAAACAAAAGACTCAGCTGATAGAAAGCTGGCTGAGACACAATTGATTTTGGATTATAACCCTGAATTTAACAGCATGGGTCAATGGATGCTTTTTTTAAAAAAAAGATGCCATGGTGACAAACCTGGTAAAGCTGAAGTAATTTAAGCACAGATTTTATTTATCAGATCTTTTAGAACCGGACTGGGATATGTCCACGATGATTCAAAAATGACTGTACTCTTCTTCACACTGGAAGTAATATTCAACTATTCATGTCTTTTTTTGTGTATGTGACTTCCGTATAATGCTTGACCTGTGGAGGGGTTGCCTGGTTCAATCACAGGGCTTTTTTTATCTCTTTATTCCTGAAGTTTGTCAGCTATATCACAGATAAATTGGACTGAATAGTCTAGAACCATTGCTCAATGTGTTTTTCAAAGAAAGCATCACTTATAAATAATTAAATACATTAAAATGAATAATACTTTTACTTAAAAATTAAATCTGTGCAGGCCCCAACAGGGTGAAGATAATACACATATGCTGAACTTCATCACCACTGGAAGTTAGGGGGTTTTGTACTTTTTTCCTCTGTCATGAACTTTCCTGTTATGTTCTCCCTCCTTCCCATTATCCCTGTTTGTTATTTCTTGTTTCACTGACAGCCTGCTCTCTCAAGGTGCTTGACTGAGTGTCATCTGATGAAAAGACATCGGTTTTCTTGTCTCAGAATGCTGCCTGACATGATAAAATTTTCAGATTTTAAATTTCTAAGGTAGGGGTTTATTGCTTTATTTGTCCTTGGAAGATGCATATCTTTGTAACAATTGAATTCTTATAACAGCCCCACCAACAAAACTATTCCAGCTATAATGGGAGGGTGGAGAAAACTTGCCTGCCTATTGAAGTGCATCTTTCATCATCCGAACAATAGCTGGTTCTTTTCCCTTGTCAACTGACCATCTTTTTTCCTGCCGTTAATTAGCTGAGAACTTGAACAATTCTGTCCTGTCCTTAGCCTTCCACTGCTTATTCTGATAATCCCTTGGGATACTTGGGATAGGGTGACAAATCACAAGAAAAGGTGTACCAGTTTTTGTTCTGCTGCTGATGGGATGGTGATGTGCCTTATAGGTCTGGAGGTAGAACTGGTTTCCTGAGCTCTGCCCTGACCCTTGTTAGTTATTGATTGCCTAAGTGCAGGCAAATTATTCAGCGCCTCTGAGCTGCACCTCTCTGTAGAGAGGAATATTTCTGTGTCTTAAATGCCATAATTAAAATTTATATAAGTGCTATCATTAAGCATCCATGTAGGAGGAGACATCAAATAGGTCTCTCCCACCAGTCTTTTCATATATGCTGCTCAGCAGAGCAGAAGGGGAGGCATCGAGAAAAAACTCATTCCCTTTTCTTTTCATGTGCCCAGTGCTGCATACAGCTGCTGGGGAGAGCTTTTAGGAGAAGAAACTGTAGGGGAAATTCTGTTCAACTTCCAGCCCTCTGGCTGCTGCAGATGGAAACTTTGTAGATTTTGCTTCTGAATTCCAAACAATTATCCACTGGCATGTGCAAATACAGTTTTTTTCATAGGGCCAATCAGCCACATCTGGTGGCTGATTTTTCTCAGGTATTGCAAAACCCTTTTTATGAGGGCAGCATTTTATTCAGCTGAATAAAGATGTTCATAATTCTTAAAAAAAAAATGTAAAACCTTTTAATGTTTACCAAAAAATATTATTTTTTTTCTCCTTTAAACAACACCGGTAAAGTAGTGAGCTATTTCTGCTGTGCTTTATCTCAAGTGTTTTAAAGGAATCAAAATTATAGAAAGCACATCAGGCCTATGCTTAACTGCAGACATTCTTACCTCAGTAGCTTGTAATTTTGACAGATCACAGATAATCCTTTCTGGGCCATCAGTTCAATGACTCATCGTTCACATCTCTGCGACTAGAGGTGGTAAAGATCTTGAGGTAATAAAATTGAAGGTGGCCGTAATTTCTAAGAACGCAAGGAAGGTTTTGAGAACTTTCCAGCCCATGTTGGTAAATGGTGGGATTCAGGATGAATCTGTGTGTGTCATTTGAGTACTAGAGTTGCTGAATGTGCATTTCATGACTCTTGGTGAAAAAGACAATGCAAAAAAACCACCAGATGTAACTGAACGTACGTATATTAAACATATATGGCATTGTATTAGCTGCAAAACTATAGTTTTTCATTTCTTCTAAGGCCTGACTTACCAACCTCATCAGACAAAATATTGTGTTGCCTGTAGTATCTGCATTGTCATGAACAGATATTTTTGACTAAACAGATCGTAGGCAAATTATCTTTCTCTAACTAACCTACGAGAAATGAATTCATCCGTGTTTCCACTGGAACTTAGTGCTTCTCAGGCCTAAAGCTTATGGTATGAGGTTTCCAGAACAATAATTGTTACAAGGCTTGAAAAGTGACTTGTTCTGTATTTGAATGAGCCTAATATATTTTGAAGTTTTTTTTGAAATCCAGAAGATAATGTCCTCTGCACCAGGGTTCAGTGGTAGGCATAGTTGCCTGGCATACACAGGAGGTCGATACTCAAGTTTCTGCCTAGTTCAGGCAAGGGAATTTAACTTGAGCTTTCTCTCTCTCCTACACGAGATCCATAAAAGTCTGATTCTGTTTTGTTCATTTCCCCCCCACACACACCCCTCCATGTGAGCCCTTTCACTTTTTGTGAAAAATTAAATGTCTGTTGGCCAAGTAAAGTGACACAAACTGTGTCCTCCCCACCAGAGTCTGGTTGTTCATGTACGGTATGCTAAAAAAAAAAAAACACTCCCCCCCAAAAAAAAACCAAAAACAAAACAAAAAAACAACACCCAAACAAGCAAAAGGTTTGTTTTCTGATAAAATAAAATAAGGAAATACTGATACAAAGAGGAGTCCTTCAAAGAGAGAGTAAGAAAGATCGCCCATGCTTCATAGTTGTGTTTTGGCCTTCAGTAGTGATGGTTGGTCTCAGTCTCTCGCGTGTGTATTTCCTCTGAAAGTTTTGGAGAATCAATATTTTCAAAAGAAAATGCAGTTTGTCAGAAAATCAGTAGCAAATTCAACTTAGGCTTCATTTGGTCTCTCTGGCTTCATTTTTTCTTTTCATTATATCCTAATTTAGTTGCTAATCTGCTCCAGTTTGCCAGTTGTATACTCTCATGGCAAAGCTCCTGGGTTTTGCACTTTTCCAGAATTTCATGAGCCCAGCTGTAAATGGATACTGCTACGACACATAACGCTTGCAAGTAGTTCTCCCATTCTTTATGAATTCATCAAGCCTGGCATTTTGCTTGACATGCCTTTTTATTCACATGCACTGGAGAGAGAGCTCTGCAGTTAATTTAGAATTGAAGATGGTGGAGGAGAGGATTGGTAATGCTAAAGTGTTAGGAAAATGTCTGGTCCTCCTGAATGCTTTAAGAGATGGAGGTACTTGAATGCACTCGCTGCATGATTAAAAGAGTTAGGTGTTACTTTACTGAGAAATACTGCTACTTCTCTAACAGAACCCATTTTAATGTATGCATCTCTCTGACTCGTCTTTTAAAGCTCAAAATCCAGTGAATGGTGTGAGAGCCTTTCCTATTTTCTTGCCTTATTCTTTCCACCGGTGGGCAAAAGTGGTATATGTCATTTTTGTGAGTGCCGTATTTCACACTTCAATTTAATTTGGCTGATAATGATTTGTTAAGCAAATGTAAGTATGTAGAGCACATGCTGGGTCTCACACATAAAGTGTTCAGTCACTTCAGCAGTTCCTTTAAAATCCCACTCCTGCCTTATAAAAGCTGCAGGTGCAAAACAGTTTGCCTCTGTACTAGCTCAAACAGAAGATAAAGGTCATATGGAACTTTATATTCCACATAACTCTCTGGTAAGTACAAGTTTGTAAGAAGGGGCCTGGGTTGGAGGTTTCCATCAGAAATACATGTTCTAATGAGTGGGCTTCCTGTTACCCCATGAGCTGTGGAAGAGGAAGGACAGCTGACCACGATGTGCACCACGTCTGTGACAGTAAGCATCATAAATGGAGTAGACAGCTCTTCTGGCCTCTGGAGGGAAGAGCTGGTCTGGAGGCTCTTGATCTCCGGGCCACTAATTATGAAGTGATTCTTCTCACAGGGGTTACAGAATTACTAAATCTTACTTTAAAGGGAAGGTGGGTTATTTTTCCAGCCTAGGGAAAAACACTAGATTCTTCTAATCTTCCTCTCCCTTCGCTATGTAATTCAATGTATCTTTCAACAGAATTTTCTTTGTGCATTCCACAAATTTCTGTTCTTATCCCATTCCCTTTTCATCAGTGGGCTTTCTAGCCTCACCTGCTTTCAAGGATTCAACATAGTTTTAACACTGGTGTTTTGGATATTTCTCTCTCCACTCTCAACTTGTCTGTGTTTACCCAGGACTGCGCTATGGCATGTTTCCCGAGAAGCACTTTTTTATCCGCTGAAATTCAGGAAGGACAGAACCAAGCTCCTTATCTTTTCTGCCTTACTCTGAGAGTTGTTTAACACTACAGTGTTCTGGGACCTTCTGCCTATTTTTTCTCTCTGTCTTCATCCTGGCCCATACCTAAGTCTTGCCTCTTTTTCAGCAAAATATTTTAGATAGTTAATCTTCGTGTCCAAATTGCCAAAACTATCATCTGCTTCCATGTTCAATAGGATAGGAGTCATTCCTTTTTGTATTTTTAGAGTAGCATTTGACCATTTTGTAGTTCAAGGCCAGGATTAGTGTCATGATCAAAATCCTTGCTGCTTTCAGCTCAACTGTATTTAGCATCCACTCTGTATCTATTTTGTAATCTCTTAACAAAACCTGTAAAACAGGAAACAGTGAGATTTTAGAAAAACCTTTTTTTTAAATTGGATTACTTAGTTTGCTTATTTCTAACTTAATTGAACATTTATTACATTTTTGTAACAATTCTTCACTGAAGATTTGGTTTTTTTTCAAGAGTCATGTTATTTAAGTACATAAAAAGTACATAAAAAACCTGTAAGCCTTTTGAAATAAGACATTTATTTTTGTCTTGACTAACTTGAAAATGAGCAGGTGCATTTTTCTCAGATACTCAAACCAAAACATTTTTCTTAACTGAAATTGGGCATAGAAAACATGGCAAAAGAAAAGCTAATTACAGAAGAGAATAAGTGAGGAAGGGATTTGTAGTAAAACTTGCTGTTAAAAACTTAGCAATACATTTTGAAAGGTAGAGAGTTTTATATATGTGTGTGTATTATATATATATATATTAAATATATGTGTGTGTGTGTATATATACATCTCTCTCTCTCTCTCTCTCTATATATATATATAAACTTGAAAGGGTATTGAAAATAAGCTGTCATATGAATCCAGTCACACATAGCTGTGTTTGGTGGGTTTTGGTTTTGGTTTTTTTCTCTCTAAAAAGCAGGAATATGGAATGATTTTGAATAGAGATTGTGTTTTACTAGCCAGCATTGGTGCTACTGGAAGAGATGTGGGGAGGAAATAGTAGAAAATTTTAAGAATACTGTAAAACCCAGATGACCTTTTGAAAATTAATATCTGTATTTTGTGGAAACTGTGTTAGAAGCTTGAAGAGCAAGAGGTGAGATGCAATCACAGCCCCATTTCCCACACTTCCTTGCCAATGACCTCAGCCTTGGCTTAGGCTTGAGTGATAATTAGTGCTGTGCTCGTCTTTTCATAAGCACAGGCTGCCACTGATGTCAACTTGCAGCAAAGTGTGGAGAGGGTATTTTGTGAAGGGAGTGGCAGCTAAAGATCAGGTGCTGATTTAATTTACTACTTCAGATCAAGTTTAAATTGTGGTCCCAGCGGTGAAGGGGAAGCACGCAACTCAGTTTTCGCTTAATCTTACTTGTTATTGAAATGGCTACTGATGTGGGAGGTGGGAGCAGGCATAGGAAAGAAAAAGGGATAGATAAAAATAGGAAGGGTACTACTCTGATTACCTATTCCCCCATCAAAGTGAACATGACTTAAATTATTTTCCTTGACAGGGAGAGAAACTGCAGCACATTATTGGTCTGGTTTAGATGGATGGAGAGAATGGCACACTTGAAATTACCACCTATAATTATAAAATAGGTGTTCCAACTGGCTACTCCACTACTACAAAAAGTGAACGTGCACTAAAGCACAATCTATCTATCGAAAATAACCTGCGTAAAACAATGATGGAGAAAATAAATACGAAGTGGAGGACCAGGACAGGAAATCATTTCAGTGTTTAACTCTGCCAAGACCAAGGGATTCACTTTCTACTGGGGAAGTGTGAGTTCAAGTGCATTGCTGTATTGCAGGAAACTCCTTCTGACATAACTATAAAGGCTGAAAATGAAAGTAGTATTTATAGACTTACTTTAATACTTGGCATTTACACACTGGAATTAGGAGCAAAAGGAAATTTTGAGAATGAATACATTTAATTTCTAGGACTCGTGTATGCGTAACTGTACTGAAGCCAGAAATATGATGGTATGCACTGAATGGATAATGCACGCTATTAGTAGAAGCTGCTTAATAATACTTAGATGAGGAATTTGTCACTTTACATCTAAGATAATATTACTAATACGATCAGATCCACTGCTTTAGTCTGTAGTTGATCGAATACAATACTATTTCTACTTCATTAAAAAGCTCTTTCATTATAAGAAAGTATTAGCACAAGTACATTGCTCTTTTAAGGATACAAATCCACTGGAACAGCTAGATTTTCAAACTAGGGAGTATTTCATCCTATGTCTGGGTATAATGTATGTCAAAAGTTTCCTGTTATTGCTGCAACACTCAACTTTGTGTTTGGGCCAAGTATCATCCATCAAAATATCATTTAGCCTTGTTTTGATGTTGTTGAATACAATCTTCAAGACAATACATGCAGATTTACTAGGCAACCTGATGTACATCTTAAACCAGTATCATGATGGATGATGCATTTCCCAGAGACACAGGACATGTGAATTCTGTTGGTGATTCTTTGTTCATGTTAACTGTGCAAGCCTGAACTTCTGTAACTGACTGAAGGCTAAAGAAATGTGAGGCACCCAGATGCATGTTTCTGTGCACTGGGAGATACAGGAAATCAGCATATGAAAATGCCTTTTTATATTTAATTTCTGACATTAAATGACATTTAGCAAAACATTCAGGCCTCATCAACTGACTATACATTAGATATCACTAACCTTAACAGTAGGACAACAAAAAGTGGACATCAGAGCAAAAGTGTGCTTTAAAGAATTCTTTGCACAGATTGTCATCCTGCTGATTAGATTGAAGATGATTGGAGGGAGGTACCTGAAATATGGTTTGTCTCTGAAGACAAGCAGCAGATAAGTGATAAATATTCTCTGGTGGGTCATATTCAGGTACTGAAAAGATGGCCTAGAATCAGTAAAATACTATGTTACCTTAGATAAATTAATTTTTGTTTCTGTGCCTCAAGTATTAAATTAGAAAAACTGGGATAATGTTACTGAGTTTAAAAGTATTTTGAGACTGTTAGAAAAGGGCAGTATAGTATATGTGTTTTGTGGTGTTGCCTGTTTATTTACAACCTGAAACCTGTCCTGGCGTGGGAGACCTTGGCCATAGTTCCATCATCCTTGCCGCTAATTTTACTTCAAGTGTCTGTACAAAGCAGAAACACTATGGTGCTGCCTTCTCATGAGATAGATGTCCTCTATATCATTAGCTGATATATTACAGTTCATTACATCTGTAAGGTATAAAGAGAAATATATCTAAAGAGAATCTAAAACTCCCAACAGCCTTAAGTTTATTAACAATAGTAACTCCAGGCTATAAATCACTGCTTATGTGAATCCATTAAAAAGGCCTCAATTCTGGAGCTATTCTGTAGATACTTGTGTTAGGTCTTTTGGGTTTAGCTTATAGGGCTTTAAGAAGGCACATCTTAACTGGATGAAATTAGAAAGTTAACTGTGAGGTATGAGCTCAACCACTCTGCGTTTTATTGTTCATTGCAGTACGTGGCTAAGTACACACAGCAGAGATGCTCACATCTGTAACGAATAACTATTTTTTTTCTAAATGAAGCTCAAAGACATATTAGCACAGCTTATTTATCTGAATTAACCAAGGCTGCAAATAATTAAGGAATCTACTCTGGGAATACTTACACCATCATAGAAGCTGATTTTCATTCAAGTTGTATCAAAAGAAACCCCACTAACCTTGCTCAACTCATTTTACACACAACTGCCATTCATCAGCCTAGACAACTTGCTGTGCATGAACCTGTTATTTTTACATATTTATTTATTCTTACTGAAGGAGACAGCAATTTTCATCTTTTCCTAGGTCTGGTTTAGCGCATGGTGAGACTGCTGGTGTGAAGGAGCAGACCTTATTTCTTTTATTACTTATTGCAAGTCTCATTGCAAGCCTTTTTGTCCAATCGTTAAGTATCGAGGAGCTGGCAGGGGCTGACAGTTGATGGTTGCATCTCGAAGATGGGGTGAGGTTTGTCTTACCTCCACCTATGTTCTCTTTCTTTTGCAGAGTCTGCAGGGCTGGCTTTCTGCACTTTCACTTTGTTGACACATGAGTTTTGTTACAAATTTTAATTTTGGGGTAGCAGTAGATAGGAGACCCTGTTCCAAATGGAAGGGAGGGTGACTGCATGCTGGAACCTGCACGAACAAAAGTAAGCAGTTTCCTTTACTCAAAAACTCTGTAAGAATACAGAGGGGAAGGAAACTATCAAAGCCATGGAGACACCTAGTCTAACCTGTTCAATAGAGGCCTGTCACCTGTACCGGATCTGGTCAGCCATGGCTTTGTCCAGCTCAGGCTTTGGAAGCTCCGTGGAGAAATTTTCCAGAGCTTCTCCTACTTAACTGCTGCAGGGCTGTGCAATCCTCCCATGAGAAAGGTTTTCCTAACATCCTACTCGATCCTTCCAAATTGCTATTTCTGGCTGTCACCCCTTATTATATCATCTGACACTACCAAAAAGAATTTGGATCCGTCATCTTTCTAATTGCTCTTCAAGTATTTGTAGGCAGCAGCCTATAATTATTAGATCCCTTTAGCTTCCCAAAACTTAGCTGATTTATTTGAATATTAATACCAGCAGACATTCAGTTATGTTTATAGTTCATTCACATCTGAGATATCCAGTTCCAATGACTGGAATGCATTAAAATCCTTGAGTTCTACTTCCAATTCAGTATATTAGAAATAAATTTTTTCAATATACTTCTCCATGAGTCGTCGTACCTTTGCTCCCTTGCTCAAATTCTCAGTTCTTCTCAATGCTGAGTGAATATTATTCTCCTGTTTTGGAACCATGTTTAGATTTTCCATCTCTATTTCATTCTGCACAGATTATCTTGTTTCATGCTGTTTTATGTCTGAAGCCTCCTTTGCTTTGCTTCTTAATTTGAACTTGCAGACCTAATTAGGCTTTACTTTTGAGTTTATTCCCTTACTGGTTGACCTCCAATGGTATGGCTTTACTGTGTGCTGCTGATCCTATTCCTCCTCAAAAAGCCACTGATTGAAAGGTGATTTCTTGAGAATGCAAGGATTTACTTTGATAGGATTCCAGGTCCAGGTTCTAAACTGCAAACTAGTGACCACGTTGACATTGTTTATGCTACTTTCTCTTAGCTTTATATTAAAATGACTGATGCTATTTGTAAAACTTTATGGAGGTTTGCAGGTTTTTACTTTAAATGTTTAGTTAGTTTTTGGTTTAAATGTCACTGGGAATTACGATTATATATGATATAAGGCTAGACCACTTACTCTAAATTAGAAGAAAAATATACTGGGCACAATTTTTATAGTTTGCATGTCTGCTAAATCACCTCTGCATTTCACAGCTTTAGGCGTTGGGAAATATTTATAGTTTTTGCTTATGAGTGCACACAAGTTTACATACAAAAACCTGTTAAATTAAAGCTCAGAAGAGGGTTGATTGTTTGGTTGGGTTTTATATCTATATCTATATCTATATATCTATATCTGCATTGTGTTGCAGGTTGGATGGGGCTCAGAGCAACCTGGTCTAGCGGAAGGTGGCCTTGCCCATGGCAGGGGGATTGGAGCTAGGTGATCTAAAGGTCCCTTCCAACTCAAACTATTCTATGATTCTGTGCTTTGTATTGCATTAGAGAAGAATTGTTAGCAGTGAAGTGCTGCTAATTGGTTGGTAAGGGAGGCAAATGGGGTTTTTCTTTTCCCAGTCCTGTCTTTGCCCACGTGCAGTGAGTTGTTCAATGCCTCATTCTGCCTATTTGTAAAACTGATGCAGAACAGATATCACTGTCATATGAACAAAAAGGTAAATTTCATGTAGATAACCTAGCTTTTCCACAGTAAAGAAACTAACCTTAAAAGTAACCCAGAAATTTATTTTAGTATTAATAGAGAATGTTCTATTTATTTTTGTTAATAAACTTATCCCCTACTTCCTTGACCTGTTAAATCCCCTCAATCATCAATTCTCATTCTTAAATCTTACCCAGCCTTGATCTTTTCTTCATGTGCTCTACACTTCACTTTGGATCACTCCTTTCTCTTGTCTTTTAGAAAAGCATCATCTACTCTATCATTCGGAGAACAGAAATTTCTTTCTACCTTTGTGATAGCTGTATTGATCTTACCGACGCTTGTTTTCACTTTTTTGGCAAACATAGTCTGTGACTGATACTTGAGTTTACTTTCTTACAAATATATGCTAAAAATTGAAGTATTCCATTTTTTTGAGGAATTAATATACTTTTCCATTTGTTTTCTGTGTGGTTTTATGGTGTTGTGGTGTTTTTTGGTTGGTTTTTGGTTTTTTTTTTGTTAGAAGTTCATTGGTTGCACTTTAGCCTTATCTAGTCTTCCCCCTATTTCTGTAAACACTGCAGAGAATACCTCTAATAAGTAGAGAAATATGTCTCCTTTTGCACACAGTTTAAACTCTGTGCTTGTGCAGAAATGTCAAGGTCTCTTCTTGAAGAAATCTGTGTTACCATTTTTTAGGAGCTGAATGACCTGAATTTTGATGATTTTGCTAAGGCTTAGCCTTTACCATGGTCAGAATCACTTTGTGCAGATGCCGATGTACAGCATGGTTTTCCTGCTCCTCTTGAAGATTTTTGCGATGTTTTTGTGTCTCATGAATTCAGATCTGTAGTGCTGATGCTTTGCTTTGTGGCTCCCAAAGGATAAAGATAAGTGCTGGAAACACTAGTTTCCCTCCTCCCCACTGGCATCATTGACATTATGTTCTGACTCCTCTGGTACCAGTAATGGATATCCTGGCTTTGTTCTCAACCTTACTAACTTAACACACGAGCAGTTTCAGTGGAGCTGCATTTAATTACAAGATTATACAGTTGGGATTCCCAAAGCAGAGATCTCCTCGGGGCAGGGGATATTGTCTTCTCCTAATGGATGTATATAGGTCCACAGCTTGGACCTGTGGTCTGTTTCCAGAGCTTTTTTTTGCAAAAGACTGACTACTTCTGTCCCTTGACATGAATCTAGTTTCCTGTGTTTTATCAGACTCCTTGCCCAGTCAATTGATAGGTTTTTTGGATTGACTCTGGGCTGACGGTCTGCCAAAGCCTTTCTGCTTCATAACCATCTTGAGAATGTGCAAGTTTTAATTGTGAAACATTTGTAAGTAAAATATTTTTAAAAAATTAATGAATCTGGCCAGATGTCCCCATAGCCAATTGAAATCTGACAGTAGCCAATGTCTTCAGTTTCAAGAGAATAATAAGAAATACACCATGTACAATGAGATTCATGGCATATTTTCTTGGATTCCTGCATTCAGCAGGTGAAGTTTGGGTTCTTTAGATACAGACTTCTACTCATTAGAAACAAGTAGCCTCCTAGCATTTTCCATTGAAGATCAGACTTCTTTAAAAAATACAAGAATCATGGAGTTCTGTGAGACACCACATGACTGAAAGGTTTTATTTTATGTCTGCTTTCATAGAAGTTTAGAAGTAGACCATGGACCAAATACTAGGAGGACACCGTGAAAGTCTTCAGTCTAGAAAATTTCTGCAAACAGCTTTTGCTGTCTTATTTCCTTTATACCTCTCAATATTTCTCCAGAAAACCTCATGGCATATACTCACTTCCTTCATGTCATCTATCCTGCAGTCTCGAGAGGTCTGTCCAGTCTCTGATGGGTGTAGGAAATCAGTCTCTGTTGCCTCCAGAATAGCTTTTTTAAAGAAATGCTTTTTCCCATACTGCCCTTAGGCTTAGGAGAAGCTTTCGTGAATAACTTCAAAGATATTTTCCATTGTTCTTCAAATTATCTGTGAAATGCCCTCATGTTTTAATGTGTTCTAGTTTTGAGAAATGATAGTATTTCCGTGAAAGGTAACTGCAGAACATCTCCACACAAGTCAAAGTGAATTTAAATTATATAAAAGATTCCAGCATTTGCACATTCATATCCCCGTTGTGGACTCTAGACCAGTTGCCAAGTTATCTATTCCAATGTCTTAGAATTCAGCCTATCTTTTCATTGTAGTTTAAAGTCATCCTATTTTTTTATGCCAAGAACGTACTTGAGAAATAAAATGCTTTAACTTTTCCAACAGTTGCATTTAATTTGAAGGATCTAGTAAACATTACTGAAGCACAGTTAAGGGAAATCCCTTATAGCTAATAAAGTTTTGGTAGTAATAGCAGATAAATTTTGAAGTTTTCGTAACAGATTATCTAAACATGTCCACTGCAAAGCATACAACAAAGCAGCCCAGAACCTATTGTATAGTTTTTAAACTATCTTCAGATTCAGGAGCAGATCTGAACAAATGTAATCATTTTCAAACTATTGATGTTCTGGCAGAAACGTTGCTACTTTTTTCCCCGTATTGTTACCAGTATTTCTTCGAGGAATTTCAGAGTACATTTAATGGGGTTTTTATCTTAGCAAGAAGGTCTTCCTACCTCCCAGTACTTGTGATTTTAACCATTGCATGGTTTTGGTCTATTAAAACTGTCTTTTAGCAAGAGGAAGTGTAGTAATTTATCCTTACAGGGATGTTGTGACTCGAACACTCCCTTCTCTTCCTGTTGCTTGATCCAGTGTAATTAAATAATAGATTTCATTTCATAACCTTGTAGTAGCAATAAAGAGGAAATTATGTTCAGAAAGCATGTTTATTTTTTTTTTCCCCCAGCCTTTTCATGGCTTACGAGTGAATCTTTCTCTTTGTGCTAAAGTGATGTGAAACAACTTTTCAAACTTATGTCCTTGGGAAATGGTTGTTAATTAAAGAATGAACATTAAATAAGAGTTAGGAAATCAGTGCTATTTTTTAGACACAGATACCTGTTGTTCAGATTTTACATTTATGTTCCTTTGTGTGGCTTTCATTTCTTTCTCTGAGCAAGACCTCCCTCCTTTTTTTTTTTTTCCTTTCTTTCACCTTCCCACGAGAAAATCTGCCATGTTCATTCCATCATCTGTACAGTTTACCTTGTATTTTTTTAAGCTCTGAGAATTATAATTCATATAAAAAAGAAAACACAGCAAACCAATGCATACATACACAAATCTGGACTTCCTTTCCTCTTATTTTTCCATGAAAATGGGCCTACCTTGGACTTGGGACTATTGTTTTCATAAATTTCCCTCTATTTTTATATTTGATTAGAAGATTCTTGGAAGAAAGCTGTGTTGAATTTAGTATTTTGAAGCCACTTTGAAATGAAGAGATTTCTTGATAGAAGAGAAAAATTTCATAGAGCTTCCTATTTGATTACACATTCAGGTTACACCTTGTCCCCATTGACAAATAGTTTTCCCTGAAATTAAAGATTACAAAACAGACTGAGACTTTCTGTAGGGTTGTAACATACACTCCACACATACATAGTGGGCAAAAAAGTGTTGAAACTACATATATTTCACTTTTTTTAAAAAAAAAGTCTTATTATTGTTTTCTTTTTCTATTGCTAATTTGGGTACATCTTGCAAGATGATGCTTACCTGTCTGTCGACACTCTGCAGGCAGTATAATTTACCGTAAGCCCAGACACCCACACGGCCTGTCTGCTATACAAAACCATCTAAATCAGGAGTCATTTGCATGTATTATGTGTCTCACTTTTTAAATCTGTGCGATCCTGTAGCATTTAGTTGCCATCACCATGCAAACCGAGAAGCTAAATTATTCCATTCCCCTTTAACGCAACATCTCCCTTGGTCAACGTGTGCATTTGATCAGATGAGAATAAAAATTAAGATAGACCAATGTGAATCATTGTAGGTAAAATCTTTTCATTTACAAAGTCTTCCATCACTAGCATAGTATTTCCAAGTATGAACATAATGGTGTATCTCTTCAGGCCTGTGAATAATTGTAGAGCTTTGTAATGGAAAATGTTGCCATTTTATATTTTTGATTGAACCTGAATCCTTTTTTCTCCTTCTGTCTCCTAGTCTAAATCTTCAAAGCAATGTCTTGCTTATGTAATTTGCAGGACTTAATTTTTAAAAGTATGGTTTTGTCCTTCATTTTGAAGTGTTTGAAGAAAATTTTTTTATGACTTTTGGGATCAGTTCAGCCAGAGGATCAAGGCCCTGTCTTCTCTATATTCAGTGCGCTGATGGTTGCCTGCTCTTCATAGTAATACTTGCTTTGCAATTCTTTTATTAGTCTGAGGCTTGTTCTAAAATCACTTTATCTCTGTGCTTGGAATAGGTGAACATGTGTCTTATTTTCCCTAGGACAAACAGTGAAGCCTGATTCCAATTTGCTGTCATATGGAAAGGAAGAGTATTTATTTCGAGTCCTGGTGAAACTAATATAAGGCAGTGATTATTTTCCTTTGTGAGCAATGTTGAGGATGCATGATTTAAACAAATGTTACTCTCTACAGCACTGGGAGAAAGAAACCTGTTTATATTAGATGGTCTCTCAATCAACAGAGAACAGTTTTTTTCTGCTTGCAGCATTGGAAACTGCGTAACAATAATCCTGAATGGTGGTTTCTTCTGGGATTTGAAACCAAAGGACAGGAAGCTGTGGTATAATGTAAGCCTCTGCTGGTTTGCATGCCATACTAATATTGGAGAAAGAAAAGAAATAGAAATAATTGATGGAGAAGAAATAAGTCTGACTTAGACTAAATATTAAAAAATAATTTTATCTTCAGTTCTTAAGGGTAAATTCTAATTGCCTTTTTTTGTTATACTAAAGGAAGGGTGAATGCATTTATTGCTGAAGAGACTGCACATTCCTATTTTGTCAAAGTAATGTTTAGTACTAAAAAGGCATTTGAGGATGTAACTTGGAAGTAACAGTTAGAGCTGAGACTCTCAGCTTGGAATACAGTGAATACTCAACTTGGAATATAGTGATACTGCTGTGAAAACGAAACAGCTTGTTGTGAAAGTTTGAGTCCAAATGTAGTCAGTTTTATTATAATTTGGACTAGATGACCTTTAAAGGTCACTTCCAATCCAGACTATTCTATGATAATTTCCTCCAAAACATCAGCATTTGTTTAATCTAGGTATATGGAAAATTGATGCCAGTGAATTACAGTGGGGTGGTACCATTTACCTCAGCATCTAGAATATCCTGACAATTCTAGAACATGGACAGTCAATAGAGGACCTTGTGCTCATCTTCAGAAATACAGAGATGTGTTTGTAGTGGTTGGAGTGGTTTTGGCTGTAAGAGTTTTTCAGTTTCATACTGGCCAATGAATCTTTCATACCTGCAAATTTCACATTTCACACAGACTTTTCATGGTCTCTTCTTTGTTCTAGACAACACTACTCTGTCATTTCCCCTAGGATGATATTTTTCAAGCTTTTTTTTTTTTATATCTTTGTAATAATAATAACAACTAGAATAGAATTTTCCAAGTTTTTCTTGCCTGCTGTTATCACCAGCAGTGGAAGAGAGTGTCAGCAGCGGCCATCTCCAGCACTACACCAGATCTTGAATTAAGGTCTATGGAGCCACTGAATAATTTGACCAAATTAAAACTGGATTCAATGAGTCTGAATACTTTTCCGCATTTGGAGACTTTATGGTTTTAACATTGGTATAAAATTTAACATTTTAACATTGGTATAAAGTCACTTTGGTCAGTACTGCCTGCTATAAACGAGAGGCGAGCAGTAGGGTTTCTTTTGTTTCATAGAGAGTAGAAGAATTGCAGGTATAAAATATTGGCCCAAAATGTTGGTTTTGGAATTAGAATTGAAAGAAGGAAAAATAAGAAAATGTCATGCCTGAAACTTAAGTTGAAAGGTAGTTATTGTTCATAAATGCGTTAAGTTCTTTTCCCTGTGTGACAGAAAATGCAACAAGCAGCTCTAATTTAAGAAGTTGAGCTTAAATTATTTATAAAGAAGAGTTGTTTGTTTTTGTTTTTTTAAAGACCTTGATTTAAAGCTCATCTTTTGAAAGCTAGCAGTATTAATTTCACTATTTACTTGGAAATTTATTTTCCTTATTTATTCCATTTAATTTTAAAAAATTATACCATCTCCAATAGATGCAAATCTTTGCTTTCAACAGCAGAGCTTAGGCTGTTGGGCTTTAAAAAGAAGTTATCATTTTTCTGATAATTGTGCCTGTTTATAGTTTAAACAAGAATGACTCAGAGTATCAACAAATGTGGCGCTCAGCTATGATTACTGCTAAAAGTAAAAAATACAGAGCACAAGGATTCATCTTTCCTTAATCCCAGTTCATGGGATTCAGCATACTGAACTGCAGGAGTTACTACACCGTACCCAAAGAGCTGGACAAACATGCAGAATCTGTTATGAAAATTGCATCTTTCCACAGATGAGAAAAGATTTCCACCTACTTTTCCCCCTCCCTTTTCCTATGGAGCAACACGTCTCTTAGATGTTGGTAAAGAGTAGAGTAACAAGGCCCATGTGTCGTCTTCAGCAACCTGGGTGGGTGACACAGGGTATGCTCAACAACTTTGTTGGTAATACTGAACTGGGGGGTGACTGACAAATGGCCGAGCTTCACTCCAATGGGAGCTCGATAAACGTGAGGATCAGATGGACATAAATCTGGTAGGTGTCTGCACCCATGAGAGAGTACCCCCATGTGTCACTGTGGTTTGGCAGTCTGCTGCTCAGAGGTGCACAGGGGGGTACAGCCTGAAGATGCCCTGGGTGGCCAAATACAATCCAGCCTCTTCTGATGTAGTAGTTGTACATTTCCTTGAAAATAAATAGTATGTGCTTTAAGTTAGAATTGTTTAATTATGTTAAATTTTATAACATTGGTCAGTAGAAAGCCTTCCCCTTCCAGCTGCAGGGTTTTCCCGCAGGGTTAAAGTGTGGATACACCAGAAGTAACCTCCAGGACCATGGTGCATTTTTCTGTTAGCCCATTCCATTACACAGGTTGAGTCCATGTCATTTTCTAAAGGCTGCGTGTATCTGTCTGATTTTTTTTCTTGTATATTTTTTTTGAATGATCTTGTTTGTAACGTGAAGAACATCAGCTCAAACAAGGCGCGGGGTGTTCTGCTCTTGCTATTTTCACTCCCTATAAGTTGTGTACCTTCTTTCATTGCATTTTTTCTACTCCGATTATACTGTGTTGCTAAAAACAAAAAAACCAAAAAAAACCCACCAAAAAAAAAAACCAACAAAAAACTAAACCAAACCAAAACAGAAAAAACTCCAACCTTTTCTGTCATTAAAAGAAGTACATGGGCTGTCAGTAGAATGAAGAGAAAGGATGATGCCCAAAATTATATTAAATGTTCCATTTGAATAAAAGGGAATAGTAACAAGACATCTTCTCTTCATCATACTCATCTGTAGGGGTCTTTGATAGCAGCGGTGGGGTTGAAACTGTGCAGGATGAGGTGTAGGGGTGTTGACTTTCACACAATCTCAGTCTGAAGGCAGCTGAGGAAAGGGCAGTTTTCTCCCGTCTTTGCTAGAACAGCCTGACTTCTTACATTTATACCAACTGCTTGTCGCTTCTGATGTCAAAACCACTGTCAAATGCCAGACCTGTAGACGTACTCTTCATGCTTTCGAAAGGGAAGAGTCCTTGTGTAACCTGCTTATTGCTGGAGTTGCTTTTGGAATAACTCTTCTGCAGCTGCTGGTAACTGGCTGCAGACTGTGTCCAGCTCCAGCTCTTGGGGCTGGCTGAAGTGTGGAAATCAAAAGCCATTGCCACCTGCTAGAAGGCAAGATGAAGCAGTCAGTCTCACTTCAGAGACTAGAGTAAGGGGTTTGTCTAAGAAAAAAACAAAAACCAAAAAACAAATTATGTTCTTGAAAACAAGTTCTCAGTAAATGCCAGAATGCCAGAGACTGGGGGGTATAAACTAATGTTTTCTTATTCCCATGATCTGTGTGGACTGAAATTCACTGGATGTCAGGCAAGAAATTGCTCCTACCGCTCTCTACAGCTACCTGAGAGGAGGCTTTAGGCAGGTGGGATCGGTCTCTTCTCCCAAGTAACAAGCGATAGGACAAGAGGAGATGGTTTCCAATTGTGCCAGGGGAGGTTTAGATTGGATATTAGGAAAAATTTCTTCATGGAAAGGGTGGTCAAGACTTGGAACAGGCTGCCCAGGGAGGTGGTTGAGTTACCATCGCTGGAGGTGTTTGAGGTGTGTAGACGTGGCACTTAAGGACGTGGGTTAGTGGTGGACTTGGCAGTGCTGAGTTTATGGCTGGACTTGACCTTAAAGGTGTTTTCCAACCTAGATGATTCTCTGATTCTCTAAAGCTTTAAAACATGATGCAGAGCTTTTATCTTCTCAAGTCACACATAATCACCTGGTCTTATATTAGATTTGAAAACAAATACTAGTAGTAAGAAGAAAATTGATTGTCTTTTAATCTGCAGATGAAAGTTCTGTTTTAGACAGCTTGTGATGATTTTGTCACACTGTTTAACCCTTGTGTGGTGATCCTAAATCATTCCCTATTCAAGTGCTTTAATGGACTCCATAATGTAATTATCTTCCCTGGATGTACTAACTGCATAAAATGAATCCCTGTGCTGACTTGTGAAATCAAATTCTATATTTTTCCTGTGTGCGTGAGAATTAGAAAATCGGGTGTCAGCATTAGCAGCACATGAGATTCTATATGGAAAGTTGTAAGTGAAAACCTGTATTTACCTTTTCTATTTAATTGCCTTCAAAAAAGTATTGAGATGTTCTGTTTAGAATACATTTACAGCACTATATCTAACTTCAGGATATTCTTTGGTATTTTTATAGTTGCGTACTTTTGCTGTAGAAAAGATGAAAAAATAGGACATTTTCATGCATATTTAATAGCAAAACTTCCCTGCCGCAGAAAAAAAAAACGGCCAGGTGAACTATGATCTAATTTTCTTCTAGAATCAAAACAAAATTATAGCTCCCGAAGCATTATTCTTGGCTCCCAGCAGTTTCAAGGCATGCAAACATTACTGTTTCGACTCCGTCCTGCAGTTTAACTGGAAGGATTATGTCACAACATAGTATTTTTATTTTCCAGCTTTTTGTCTGTTTGTCCATCAAGACAGTTTTGTAGAAGAAGTATTGGTGATTGTTGACTTTGGAGGTAGTGGAAGAAAAAATAATTATTAAAAAAAAAAAAAAAAAAAAAGCAGACAGTACCATTGAAGTCACTGTGCTTCTGTCATAGGAGAATGAATACTCCTTTCAACAAATCTATAATTCGCAGAAGCTGCAAAAAGAAAATAGCCGTAAGGTGACTGTTAACATACTTCAGTTCATCCTGCCAAGAAAGTTAACTTCATAAAGTCATTAAACCAGTGATTACATTTTAAAATATTATTCCCCAGCCATTTTTTCTTAGAGTTTAAAATATAGTTACTGTATATACTACCTTCTTTGTAACGTGAAAAATTGTAAAATACACTTATTTTTCATAAACTCCTAATTATTAACAGAGCTATTTGCGCTCTATAGTTAAAGCCATTTCAACACTTCCGTTATTTAAACTTCGCTTTTAGGGGTTCATAATTTGGCTGTAATAGAAAAGATATTCAGACTCCGAGGACTCAAATATTGTCTGCTGGTATTAGGAAATTTAGCCTGGTTTTCTTTCAAAAGCTATGTAATTTGGATTGTTTTCTGTTTCTCAAGATTATCCCAAACAAAATATTTTGTAATGTGGACTGAATAATTTTAATCATTAAAAAAACTAGGAAAAGATAGTGAGGATGTTGGAACTGTTGCTGCCCCAGATTCTGTGAGTGGCACCGAATATCGCTGAGGCTTGGAGAAGGGAATGGTGGGAAATCCTTGCCCTATCCTCACTTTTGCTATATAGTAACCTCATATATGAAAAGTTACTGTAGCTTTTATATCATGCCTATCATGGGCTGCTCACAGAGTAAAACCCCCTCCATGCCCCCACTGCAGTGAAACGTGCAAGACCTCCTGACTTTGAGGTTGTATAGCTGAAAATTGCTTTTCCGACATGATAAATGCTCGGGTGTTCAGAGATGGATCGTTTCTTTGGTACAGCTTCCTGAAATCCTCCTCCATCATGTAACATGCCCACGGTAATGACTCAACAAGGCCTTCAGCTCCGGAAATTAAGGAATTGGGGCTTGTTGCATATTAATGGCAACTCTAGGACAGTCCAATAAGACAGCTTGTTATAATACTAATTATAGCAAAGCACTCACGTTGAGGTTTTAAGGAGTCAATTACGTGTGTGTTAAAACTATAAATACATCTTCCCCCCAAACTTGGTTGTGTGGTATGTGATTTTTTTTTTAATTGCTTGGATACATATTTACCGGAGCATATCCTGGTTTCCCAGGTAAATATGTGTACCAGTGCAGAGCTCATTATGGCCTGTTTGGATAAATAATTCATATTTTATAACTGTACAGGAAGTAATTATTTTTGTATTTCGCTTTCTTGAAGCCAAAGAAATTAAATGCTGTGTGTTCATTCCTTAAAATAAAATAGATGCAAAAGTTGAGGCAATAAGAGAATAAAGTTTTCATTGTTACAGTTGAAACTGAGAATATTGTTCCAGATTTTGATCTTGCGTTTAGCCCAGAATAACTCGGTGAAAGTAAACAGCGTTTATTCAGGATTGACTTAGATGCAAATGGGATGTGAATTTGGCCTCCTCTCCTTACTCTCCCTTACTTCACTGGGAGGTTCCTGGAAGCAACTTGCACACCACCTTTGCTTTAAATCATGTTGTCACGTGTTTATCATTTGGGAAAATAAGGTATTTCGGCAACACGCAGAAATTAACATTTCTGAATTTTATGGTAAGAAAATTAATGACTTACAGAATCATAGAGTGGCTTAATGGTTTGGGTTGGAAGTGACCTTAAAGATGATAGTTACGGTCCTATACGTGTTAGAGAACTAGAGCATACTTTCACGTCGGATATCTCTGCCGGTGTTTTATATGATATTTGGAAAAGCTGTGTTGTGTTATCACCATGCTAAGGTCAGGTTTTGTAACACTTTTAAGCTTAGCGGGGCCAAAGTCAGCCTTGGCATCCATCCATTAACTGCAATAGATTTACGCTAGAGATGAATATTGGCTCGTTCCTGGTAAATTTATTTTTATCCAGCTCTTTATATTTTATGTTAGAAATATAAGTAGCTTATGTGCCCTCAAACTAATCAGAATAAGAAACAGTTTTTGCTTATGCCAAAAAAATAGAACTATCGTTTTTCACATTCTTACATTTTTCAAGTAAGATTATATTACTGTGACTTCTGAATTCCTGAAATCTCTCTGGTCTGTGGGACTGCCAGGTCCAGGAGAGGGTTTCAAGGGGAAAATCTGAAACTCTTCACGCAGTATGTTTTGTGTTGTGCATACAAGGCACAGTTAACGTTTTGTATGCATGTGATTAGTGTGGAAAAAAATTAATGCAGTCCAGTATTATGATTTATGGACTGAATCTTTTGCCCACTGAACACTTGCCAAAATGAAAATCTTTCTCCCCCCGCCCCTCCTCCTTTGGATATTAGAAACAGCTACTGTTTTTGTTGATCTTTTTAACTTCTGAATAGGCCTATTTCAAGTCATAGCAGCATGGGAGCACAGATTAATAATATACTTATTCAGCCAGTGATACTGAGTGAAACCATTGCTAGTGTGAGTATGATGGATAGGATTTCTTTAAATTATTTTCAGGTGCATTAATGCATTTCTGAAAGAATAATATAGAGACATTTGAAAATAAATTAAATTGCTGTTTATTGATTGTGTTACAGGTGTGTATGAGTTTTAATACTCACTGTCAGTTCATCCATCAGATGGTTAACGAGGATAAGAGCAAAGAAACTATGATTAAATCTTGCCTTATGGACAGTGTTTCTGAATTTAGAGGATAAAGGTGTATTCCATGCTGGGAAGTATCCTTTCTATCCAACCTCCTCTACAGTGTCATCTTATGCCAGAACCAAAGGCTAGCGAGTTGAAAGAAGCAAATCCCATAGAATTCTCTTGTGCATTTGTGTTGGACCTTCTTAGCCCAGTAGTTCAATCGGCTTGCACAAGATTGGTTTCTAATCTTCTATTGGGTTTGATATGAACTATTTGTGTATGAAAGAGCCCGATTTCCTGAACCTGCTGAAGGTGAATCCAAAGCTGATGTGCTCAGTCCCTCACAAAGAGATTTAAGTTGAGGAGTTTAGGTCCTTTGGAGGCACTGGTGCAATGGAGGTGAGGACAGTTCCTTGCTTCACACTCCTTTGGCAACCTCTTATCAGTTTTTTGTGTCATTCATTGCTTAATTCCATCTTTATCTTACTCATATCTGAATGGCCTGGTCTGGTCAATAAAGTTTTTCCTATTTATTAATAAAGTCAGTGTTTCCTATCAATTCATTTTCTTTCTCTCAAATGAAATAAGAGTATGCCTAAAAAAGTTCTTCATGTGAGTCCGGTTTGTACTAATGATAAGTCAAGTAGGGATAGAGTTTCTTTCAAAAAATACTTAGGTAAGCTGTTTAAAATTAATATTTGTTATTCTAAAAAATTGCGAGAGGGATCAGCCACCTTTCAGCAGTTGCAGATAAAGTGCTATGGCAAGAATTTGGCATTTTTACATTGCCTGAGAGAATTATACGTTCATTTTCCGATATAATGTGGTGCAGGAAAAGAAAAAAGGGGATGTAGTGCTTTTTAAAAGCAATCATTTTGAATATGAACAAAAAAGCTTTTGCTTGAGATTTGTCAAGTCTTTCAGGCTTTTTGTAAAATTGTTATTTGCTTGGCTAACAAGAGCCGAGTGAGTGACACCTTTGAGAGTCCCAGCTTGTGTTTTAATGCATAGCTTGTATTTTGCTGTGCACGACCATTCAAAATATTATCTGAACTTATTTAAAACAAACCCTGGTGAATAAATTTTTAACGCAGAAACAGCCATCCTAATTTATTCATTTATTTTAGTTGCAGCAAGCGGCTGAAGTTTCTCAGCTGAGAGGAGCTCGAGTCATCTCTGCTGAAGATCTCCTGTTCTTAATGCGCAAAGATAAGGTAAAGTAATACATCAGAAATTTCTTACTTTACGTAGTAAGCTGCTTATCGTGTTTTAAAGAGCTTCCTTTAACATATGTGAAAGGAGTCCATCATCAGGAATAGCTTTATTTAAAAGTATAGTTGTCTGCAACTGTACTGTATTGCTCCCAGTACAATACTTGTGTAGCATTTTAATTAATTCTCATTATTTCCCTGTAACTTAATTATCAATAGATTTTTTTCAACCAAGCTTTAGGGTGGGTGTAATGTACCTTAGAGCTCAAAACAATTTCTTAATAAAGGTATTAATATTGTTCCTTATCCTTTCTATCCCTTTCATTAAAAATCAATCATTCTAATGTCCCCCTGGTTATGCAGGATGGAGATGTAACATTTGACAATGTGGCCATTAACGTTTCACCATCTAGGCTGTCAATAAATACTGTCTTGATTTTCCTTTATAATATTTTTCCTACGCTTTATCTCACTAAAATCTCCAAATGTAGCGATGGTCTTGCTTTCTCTGGATAGCAAGTAGAGCAAGACAGCAATTTTAGAAAAACAATTTCCCATACAAAGATTAAATTTATTTTCTTTCTTCAAATTTCAAAATTATTAAAAAATTACTGTCAATTATTTTATCAACTTTTTTTATTCTTCCTTTATCTCCTTTTCTTCCTTAGTTCCTGTCCTTTCCTTGCCCCTTTTCTCTCCCCTTTATTTTTCTTTCCTTCTTTGATAGGCAAAACCTAATCACCAAAACCATATCAAGATTAAAAATACCAAAACTTGAAAAACAATTGTAGTTGCTTTATCTGATGTGTTGCGTAAGGTTATGCAGAAAATATGCATGTCAAAGTTCATGAAAATATGCATTTGAAGGTTTGCATTTCCAAACTAAGCAAAGATTTTTAGAGTGCCCTGAAGAAGCCTGGTTTCTGAATTTCTGCTTTCTGAAAGTCAAACCCATTTCTTTCTCAAAGTTGGCAAGCAAAATACCAAGGATCTCAAATGAATAATAATTAATAGGGAATTTTCACTGACCTTGATGTACTTTCAAATTATGGTTTTTCTGCAGTCAAAAATTATGAACATTTTAAAAAATTATATTTACTGAGTAATGTATTACACAGTCATATGTTTGTGTGTAACAAAGTTAGTCTGAAAGCAAAGTAACTATATGACAGTAATTAATATAAATGCATTTATTTTCTTTTAGAAGAAGCTTAGAAGGCTGCTAAAATACATGTTTTTTCGAGATTATAAATCCAAAGTTGTCAAAGGAATAGAAGAAGACGACCTCCTTGAAGGTAGAAAAAAGAAATCACTTAAATTCGGGGAAGCTTGATATTATAAATGCACTGAACAGCTCAATACAAAGTATTAATGTCTTGCTTAATAGTTGAAGACACACAAATATTTTCTTCAGAGTAATTTGTTTTAAAATCTCTGCTTTTCTGTTTGACATACTTCTGAAGTAAGTATTGGCACATACCATCCAAATGATAAGTAAGACTACTTAATGTCAGAACTCTGTTGAAGTAAGTAACTGGCGCTGATTAAAGAAAGGACTAATTGATTTCAGCATGTGTAATTTAAATGTGGCAGCTACCGCATGCAATTTAATGGACATTTGTTAAATTCTTATCAAAGGATTTTCACATGTTTTACAAAAAAATCCCATAAACTGAAGTCACTGAATACTAATATATGACTTGGGTTTGTTTTTAGTGTGGTTTAACATTTTGTATTTTGAATCTGTAATTTAAAGAATGGGAAAAACTTTTGTTTCCCTATTCCATGAGCAAGTCACAGATTTTATAACCAATGTGTTTAAAGGAAAAGCTCTTTACATTAAAATGTATTAATTTATGCCATATAATTTGCTAGTATAAAGTGTTGATTTATATTAATCAAATAATTAACACTTCCTAGTAAAAAGTTAGGTTAAATTTTATCATAGCAAATCTAAACCTTGCCATACTTGTTTAACATCTAGCAATGTCCATACACAACTTTTTGTATTTAACTTAGCTCCTTTCTCAGAGCCTTTTTTTTTTTATCTCCCCCTTACAATGAATTCCTTGTGTTTGGTTCCTCTGAGCATCCACACTGATGTTAGGTAAACATTGTACTCCCTGCTTTGACTTGATCAATCAAGGGATAAGTTTTTGTCAACTCATTTGAGATTTAATTTGCCTGTGGCATTTCATTTTCACCACATATGAAAGTGTATTGTTTCGCACAGGCAATCTGGCAGTACAGCTTCCCACCTGACAGCTTTGGTTCTTTTAATACTTGGATCTGTGTCACTATTTAAAACAAAAAAATAATTTTCATAAGCCATTTTAGATGCTCATGAAATGCTTCCTAAATGCAGTTCATCTGGGAATTAAAGATTGCATTTTCTGGCAGGCTTTGGTAATTGAAGCCATTAATTTAGTTTTGTGAAGCTGTCTTTATAGCTGCTATTCTGTTTAGAAAAACAGAGAGATCACCATGCCAGGCATCTCTAGGGGTGTTTTATCACTGTAGAGCAGTGGCTCGTCACCTGTGGAACTGCGTCTTAATGTTTGTGTTATGGTTTGCTTTAGCCTGTAGGTAACGAAGATGCTCTGCATATTTTGAGGAAAGAACTTTTCCTCTACTTACTCCGTTCTGTGAGTCATGGCGTTGTGCAACCAAAGAAGCGTAGTTTCTTCTACAGCTCTGTCCACTGTGGATCCTTCAGTAAGAAATAATGATACATGAGCAGGAAACTAGGTTTCTCTAGATTGCAAAAACCCACTAGGTTATCCTAGAAAACATTAAAGGTGATTTTTTACTACAGTTGTACTGCAGCACAGCAGTGATATCACCTTGGTTGGGTAGCACAGCTTGTACAGGGACAGTAAGAACAAGCTTTTTCTGCATAGTGCATCTGATTCTAAAATGTCCCTCCTAGGGACATCAGTTGATGTTTGGAGAAGCCAAATAACCTGTTTGTTGTTCTTTGCTTACCTTTGTGAAGACAAATTCAACAGTAATAACACTAACAAACGGCAGAAGCTTGCTCAAGACTTTCTCAACTCCATTGACCAGACTGGAGAGCTCTTAGCCATGTTTGAAGATGATGAGATTGATGATGTCAAGCAAGAGCGGATGGAGGTAATTTTTTTCTTTTACTGGTACCCAACTCCAGCAGAGAAAACTGTGAAATATTTCATACATCACGCTGGTCTGATGCCTTTTTCATGTTGCATATTATATAATTGTTACATGGGGTCTTTTCCTTTTGCCCAGATGGTCTAAAGGAATCCTATTTCCATATTTTCCCTATTCACTCCAATATTTCCTGATATTTAAGCACACATGCTGAGAAGGAAGATTATGAAAGGGTAGTTATGGATCTTTCTGTCGGTCATGCATTTGTATTTCCTTCCTGTAAAAAGTAGATTCTATTTATAAACATTTCACACATTTTTCACAATCATTTTTTTTCTTTTTCATTATTTGTCTCATCAGAAAATTGTTTCAATAGCATTTGAAGACTCTTTTCATATAACACAAATTACAGGTTAATTAAAATATGCTGTGCAAGCATGCTTCACTATATGCCATTGCCATCCTTCTTTCAAGTCCTATTTTCTAACTGGTGTACTTATGAAAAAATATGTCTACATTACAGATGCAGTACCACGTCACTCTCAAAAAGCTGGGTAGGATCAAGAAGCAGTTTAGCTGTATTAGCATGGGAGCCTGTGGAACGGTGGTATTGATACCGGTTGGTTTTGATGCCAGTTTTACTTGGTTTTGCTGAGGTTTAGCTATACTGGCACAAGATACTTCATTGTAGCAAGTATGCCTTATAGATCTTATCAACCCTATGTCTTCTCTATCAGTAGAGCTTCTTCTTCAAGGTAATTTGCTCTGAAGTACGTATAAGATCCAAAGGCTGTACCTGTATGAGTTAATGAACTAGGCCAGGGCCAGATCTCTGGTGACATGGCCTGGGTTGGATCCCTATGGCCAAATTCTCTGTAGGTGGACAGGACTACCCTGCCTTTTTCGGTAGTCTTGTCCACAGTGAATACAGAGAACGGTCCATGGCCCCTGTTCAATGCTCAGTTGCTCAGTTCTTCCTCATGTCTTGTGTGAGCAACTAGATGTCAAAGGCAGAATTGCGCTGGGAGCATGCTCATGATTCCACACTGGTGTTTCAGCCAATTTCCATCCATTTTTAGACAGCAATATAGTGCACAGGGCTGTTGGAAATTTGTTATTTTTAGAGTGGTTTTTATACCCTTTCAGCGCTAGGAGCTGGGTGATTTTGTTTGATTTTCTTTTCTATGATGAGGTGGCTCATCTGTTGAGTAATATTTGTGTATTAATATTTGACTGCTAGAGTCTCATTTCACTGAAAGGATTTCATGGAAAATTCTAGGAAATAATAATATTTTTATGCTTCCCTGGGTGTAATTCTCATCTTTTCTTCTTAATGGAGTCCCTTTTCAGAACTGGGACTTTCCCAGTCTTGTTTCCCCTTCCTTCTCCTCTGTAATGTGGAGAAATCAAAACCTAATCAAGAATCTCTTCTCTGTAAGAATTTGGCTAGGAACAAATCCCTTTTCTCCACAGCTAAGAATTAGTGTCATAGAACAGTTGTTCCCAACCACTGTTTGTGTTTTGGAAACTGATGGTTTCTTTGCTTTGCTTTGCTTTCTTATATATTTATGCAAAATACTATGTTTTGCATAAAGGCAGACAAATACTTTGAGCTTGTACAAGCTAAAATACATAAAAGCACTTTTCTGAATGAATGGGTTATGTGCTTGACTTCACATTCTCTTCTGCCATTCCAGTATAATATTTTTTTGGTCTAAAAACCTGCAAAAGTTGCTAGAAGTATGAGGTTCCCTGTCCTAGACAAAGACAAATCTGACTTAATGTTTGTCTGTCAAGGAATGTGTTCCTGTAATCAAATAGTTACCTTTCATCTGACTACATGTTTTGTTTATTCTCACTAGACTGTAATTCATGAACTGTAGAGTGAGTGTGTGTGTGTGTGTGTATATATATATAAAGTAATTCTTATCTACTTTATTAGATTTTCTGAACTCTTGATATGTTCCCATGTTAAAAAAAAATAAAGATCTACTTATTTTAGAACAGATCCATGAATTATATACCGGTATGAAGTCATTACTATGTATTTTATTTCTTGTTAGTTTTTAAAACTAATGACAAAACATGGAAGATTGCTCAAGACTTGCTATT
This sequence comes from Falco naumanni, assembly GCF_017639655.2. Lineage (NCBI taxonomy): Eukaryota > Metazoa > Chordata > Aves > Falconiformes > Falconidae > Falco > Falco naumanni. The sequence continues at coordinate 80,826,587 of NC_054059.1, forward strand.
CAAAATCTTTAACATATTTTTGGCTTTGTTTTGTTAGGGATGTCGTTGTCACTTTCAGGTAGGTGGAAGGGAATCAAAGACAGAAGGAAATGTGATCCATTCTTAAAGGAAGAGTTGTTAATGGATGGGCTAATCTCATGTATCACATTTTCTTTGTGCAGTAGATTGTTTAATCCACACTAAGTTTTGGAGGAAATCCAGTAGACACTTTAACAGTGTTCTTTAAGGAATTAGCATGCTTGAATCATGAATTACAACCTAAAGGCAGTGTTCCTTTTAGGTATCAATTACCTCAGAAATGTGTGGTTATCTTGGTTTGGACAACTGTAAAAGATTTCAGTTCCACTTTGCCTTGGGCCAAAATCATGCTAAGTTGTCCAGAGCAGATGATAAACATGTATTTCTGATGTCATTATGGGCTAAACAGGATATGATTGTTTAGCAGTATGGTTTCAGTTATGATACAAAAAGAAAATATTGCTTATACTCGTTTCTTTTAAAACATTTTATAAAATTAGAGCTAAGACTTCACGACATCGCTTGCCATTCTGTGAGGTCTGTTCTGTATATGTACCACAGAGGAGCAGAGCAAAGCTCCAAGGCACTTTCAGACATTACTAACGAAGAGCAAACGATGCTACACTTTTGACTTGAAACCACACACTAATGCTGTCATATTAAAAAGAAAGGACGTTCTTCTAGGACTGTATATAGAACTTACTGATGTATCCTCTGGTTTTAATTTGAACCGAAGGGACTATCTCTAAAACAGTAATAATAGCAATGTGCAAAGGAAAATGAAATACTCTTGAAATACGGGGCAGAAATTAAGAACAAAATTCACATGACTTTGTCGTAATACATGGTTATGTTATTGGTATGTTGTGATTAGATGACTTACAAAAAACTTCAATAACAGCAATAAATAGTGGCAAACCTGCCAACTGTATTGGCAAAATCAAAAATTAAAAACTGGAATAGCATCTCTGTCTAACTTCGTAACAGTTAGTATTTTGCCCTCCTAAGACAGCAGTGAAACGCTGCTGCTCAGGGTAAGAGCAGTTATAGATGGAATAAACTATTCTTGCTCATAGATGTAATTGAACTGAGTGTGTGAAGGAGAGTTATCCAAACCACAGAAGTTGTCTTTGTAACAGGTGACAGTCTCTTGCGAACAACATATGTACTGGTGCTCTACCTAACACCCCTTTGTTATTGTTTTTATTTGTTATTATTCCAGGCTAGGCTCTGGAAGAACCAGAGCTGGTGGTACTCTGGAATTCCATTTCTCTTCTGTGCCTATTGTATGACAGAATCCAGGAGAAAGGAAATGTTACAAGTGGATTGCAGTTTTGCTTTCCTCTGTCTCTTAAAAATCATTTAGAGGGGGGAGTGGGGATTCCTGTGGGATATGACTGAATTGGTGTGGGAAGAAGGGGCATGTAAATTTTAAAATCTCTGCATTTTTCTGTATTTTGAAGTTTGGGTAGAGATGCAGGTTTGGGTGCTTGTGTCCTTATGTTGCTACTCTGAACCTCACAGGTGACCTGTCCGTAGTAAAACTGGCTGCAGGTTTGGCTGTGATTTTGTGAATAGTAACTCCAGTTCTGCATTTTTCTATGAAAACCACTATCAAATTCTCCATGTCGTTGTTAAAATCAAGTACAGCTATTTTAAAACTTCAAGTCCAATGTTGTTGGAAAGCTGACTTCTTTCTCAGTCTGTAAATATCAATTTTTTTTATCATTTGTTTTATTGTTCCAATACCTCCCCCACCAGGAAAAAGTCTTCCCCTCAGAAATCTGAACTGACATACAGAGGAATGCGTAGAGCATCACGCTGTGAATGCTCTGTTTCGCTTTTGTTCCCCAAGGATTAAGAGAAACACCATTTTTCTGTCACTCTGACTGCTAGTTTAGGGGTATATTTCCAACACTCAGATGTTATATGGCAATAATTCAGTTGCAGTAGCTACCATAATGCTCTCATAGTACATTGCAAGTTTGAATAAACAGCGGAGGGAAAATAACTTCCTTAGAAGATTACACTACCTTGAAAGCAGGCTGGAAGCCATCAAAATATTAAAACTAAGTTACATCCCTATGGAAAGGGATTGACAGAAGCTTGTGGTTCTTTAAGGCGTACTGTCCTATGGCTTACATTAGGTATTTAAGAATTACAGGTACATACTGTTGTTCTAGGAAGTTCATTGTGGATGTGATTTTTCCTGTGCTGCTCATTAGTATGCTTCTGTTAGTGGGATATCTGCACGAAGCTCACAGAAATGCTATGGGTCCTGTGCAAAACACGATATATTGCAATGAAGTGTAGGTGCCTTTGGAATATATCATTTTTTCATGTGAGGTTTAATTACTCCTGTTTAATTTTGTCTTTGTTCAGACACGGTTAATTTGTGTTACAAATTACAGACCCCTAAACACACCTAAGTGCACCTTGGGGTACAAGGAGCTATGCTCTGGAAGTCCACTCTAGTTCAGAAATAAAATAGACTTGGGCATGTAATAGTAAATTAGACAGTGACCAAGAAGATTCCTTCCTACTGGCATACGATCAACTTCTGAGTGGTCACACTTTGACCTGAGCAGGTCATGTTGTCCCAAACAATTCCTGGGAGCTAGCCAGGGCCAGGAGCTCTTTCCACCACACGGTCTGGATGTGGCTGTGCTCTCTGGAAGGCTCGGAGGGCAGGAGCACAGGCACAGGTTGCTCCATGCTGACTTGGGCACGTCGTTTAATTCGGACAGCTAAACTTTCATGGCATAAGTCAGAAAAAAATGTATGAGCTCTTCTGTTCAGGGAGGATACGAAGACGGGGTTGAAGTACTCCGATTAATTTTAATAATTTGGGAAAAAATGTACAAATTAAATAAGCAGGAAATTATTTAGAAAGAGCTCTAAGGCCTTTTAAGTACTACTGTGCTCGTTTGGCTGGCGAAAATTATGCCAGTGTAAGTGCTGTGTGGGGTCATTACTCTTTAGGGAGTATCTGTTCATGCAGGGTGTATCAATAACAAACTGGAATTTGATTTAAAGCCCATATGGAAAGCTTAGTGCTGTAGTACAGACAACACATACTTAATAGAAACTGCATGCCGGCAGACAAGCCGAGAAGTTTTATGTTACTAAGCATCAGTGCATTGTTGCTCGGAGCACATCTTTTTTTGCTATGTGATTTTTATGATAAATTTACTTTTTCTTCAGAAAGAATTGGTTTTAACTTTCTTATTTCAGATTCTTGTTGGCAGAATCTATGTTTTGGGACAGAATCTTTGCATGTAGTTGTGCGGTGACTTCTGTTATCTCACAAGATTGTGCCCAGATATATAATTTATTAATTTTTAGAATCACAATTTATAACCTTTTTCTATTTTAACAGCCACACCATATGAAGGAATGCATCTTGGGATAAGATTTGTCTGCAGATGAGAATGTTTAAATTCATTTGGGGTTTTTGCATGTGAGCTGAGTGTGTCATCTCCCAGTGTAATTACTGGACACCTCGGCAGTATAAATAGCAGAGTTTAGAGACCTGTTCAGCTGATGAAATGTTAGTGTCTTCTTTACAGAGAGCTACACAGTTCTGTAGGCTCCTCGGGATGTATTTGTCTTGCAGGGAATTTCTTTGTGTTGTCAGTGACCATTCTGCTTCTGTCCTGGCCATATGTGGGGAGTGGAGGCTGAAAGGCCAAGATTAAAAGCGTTAGAAATGGAAAAGGCTTGTGTTTTGGGGAGCTAGGAAAGGGATGGAGTCTGTGTGGCTACAAGTAAGCATGGCTGCACAGGTTCACTTGAGAATAGGAATGTAATCCCTGTTACATTTTTGTGCTGTCTCTAAAAAATACTCTCACAGCCCTATCATCCACTTATATTGCACTGGTCCACATGTACAACTGCAGCTTTCTGATATTACATCATTTATACCAGCAACTCAAGTTCTAGCCTTAAATTTTAAGACATTATATTTTGAAAAAAAAAGGGGATAGAAAATAAGGTTCCTTATTGTTTACCCAGCACTGTCAAATTCTGGCAAAGGGATCCCAGTGATGGGACGCGGAAGGACAAGCCATACCATTGAAAACCTTGTGATATATTATTGTATGGACTAAATTATTGCAGCCCTAAGGTAAACCGGTGTCATCCTCATCTGTGTGTGCAGGCCAAATAAGAGGAGATTGCCTTGAATTTGAAAAGGGACTTAAAATGGCTAAGTAATATACTCAAATAGGAGTGGGAAAATTCCTGCCCAAGAACACTAGATTTCTGGGACAATGATGAGAAAAAACCCAGGCTCTCCTTTTCCCACCCACATAAGCTGCTTTGAGAGCTCAGTGCATCACTGCCACAGTTTGGCCTGAATTTCACTTAATTGTACCTGCCTACAAGTTTAAACATCCCAGTAACTTAGGGCACCTTCCCTACTCAGAAACAAGGGAGAAACGATCCAGGGGAAAGTTAGTTCTTTAGATCAGAGAGAAAAATGCTTTTTCTTTTCTCTTCTCTCTGCCCGCTCCCCCCGCCCCCCCTTTTTTTCCAAAAACATTTGAGTCACATTTGAGTGTAATTCATCAGATGTTAGGAAAAGTACTTCTGGTGCCTCTGGGGTGGCTGTTTTTGGAGACTGAAGTTCTATGTATGCAGTGGGACCTTGATGGTATGAAAGAGTGTAATGATGATCTCTGACAGTCTATAAGGTCACCAGCTCCCTGTATGCTGTCTGCTTCTTTTGATATACATAGATGCAAAGATTAAAAGGAGTGTAGATGGAACATCAGTCAAGAAAAAAAGCCTTTATTCTCTAGGCAGTGGGTTTTTTCAATATTGCAAGACATACTTACCGAAGTTAGGAATGCAAATATAGAGGGAATTAATTTCACTGCATCAGCCCAGTGTTTCCAGATGACTGCAAAGATAGCACAACTAGTAGCATCTCAACTGTAAATTAGCTGTCTGGGTATCAAAGTGTTTGTAACCATTATTTGGTGTAAAAATAAGCCTTCTGGTATTAATGGTTTCTCTGGTTACACGTTGCTTGGGAGTGTTTGGGATACTGGGAAAACAGTGTTTCTCTTGGGTAATGGTTGAATAGGTTAACAGTAAACAGAAAATAAACAGAAACAGTTTTTCGTTGTTATCTGTATGTCTGTATATTGTGTCATTCTCATTGGAATGGGAAAAAGATATCAAGTGAAAAAGATTTCTTGTTACAGGCTGCAATACCAGTGGACTTTTTACTGTGGTAAAAATCTCAGATTATTAGGGTTTTCTCACACTGGGGTTGATTGCTATGGTTACGTAAAGTGTGATGTTTGTTTGGGTCTTCAGTCCTGGTAAAATATTGTTGGGTTTAGAGCATTTTAGTGAACAGTGCTCATACTGCAAGTTTGGGCAGTTTTGCTGGGAGGACAAGGTGTTATTTGCTTTCCTGTCTTTTAGTTCTTTGAATATTTTTTTTTGCCACTGTTTACTTTCTCAGAGGAAGAGGAAGAATCTGGGCTGTTGTATTTTGTATTTTTGACACGCAAATGACTGTTGTAACAACTTTTGGAAGGAAACTTTAAATATACACACACACACGCACACACACACGCACACACATATATAATTAAATGTAGACACACATATACGTAAACAGTATTTCCACAGAGGGTTTGATTAAGATCTAAATGTAAGACTAGGGAAACATTCTCCTTCTACACGTATTTTAATGCTGTGTTTATTTGTGATCCTATGTTTAACGTGTTTGTGGCTTAGATAGACTGGTCACCACGTACTGGTACTCACAACACAGTTATTGTTTATGTAAATGTTGAAGTACTGGGAACAAGGAATGATGCTGAAATCTGGCAATTTGTTGTAGGTTATTGATTGGTATTAGGTTATTATTAGAAAATTGGTAGTACGTTATTGAAATTGCTGTCGTACTTTGAAGTAACGAAACAAATCAGCACTGATAATGATTTGTATTTCTGAAGTTGCGTAGAAATGTGATAATGCAAATCTTTACAAGACAGAATGTAATTCAGATGGTTTTGGGGGGAAAAAAAATTATTTTTTTCAGTTCTTTGAACCTTTAATTAGCAAAATAACTAATCTTTTAAGCTCCATTACCTGACTATTTAAGTCCTTTCTGAATGAAGAAAAAATGGTAACAGTTTATTTCTTAGGACAAGTTAACCAGGCCTATACTGAGAAGTGTTTTAACATCTCAAGCTTTCCTGAACTAGTCACTCACATAAAACCATTTTTGAGGCTGTTTTGCACAGGATTCACAAAACTCAAAAGAAAAAGCCATAGACTGGCAACACCAGTGAAAATTACACAAAAATTTCAAACACAGAATTAGTCTAAAGTCATTCACACTTCTCACCTGTTGCAAGGAAGAGATTTTCTGACACTATTATGAAGAGCGAGACTGAAACCTCAGCACAGAGACCTCCATTTTTTGGCAGAAACCTTCACAACCACCTGCTTCTCTCACTCCCACCTACAAAGCTCTATGGTGCAGGAGCACCGTGGATCATCAACCACTGTTCGGCCAAGCTTTGATGCCTGCTTCTGAATTCCTTTTTCCTTCCATTTAAGCGTTCATATCCCAAAACCTTTTTGTGGAAGAAAATAAGGTCTTCTAACAAGTGAAGACGATAGCAGAAGGTTCCCTGTAGCATGAAATAGAAGGGGGTTTGATGGTGGTCTTCTATTTTAGCTGCTGCATGTAACAGTAACAGTAAGGTCCTGGATTTAACAGATAGGTGAGAACATTCACAAACCAATACTAACGAAAGGATTTTTTCCCCTGCTTCATCTGTAGGAGGCTGATGCACGTCTCAACATAAGGCAGTGCCAAATTAATTTATCTGAATGTTCATTTACCTACTATTGCTAAACATGACAGGTATAGTAGGGAGGCCACTTTCTTCCTCTCCTTACTCTGTATATTCACTAAGGAAATAACAATGCCTTTCTCAGTATTAGAATCCAGCAGGGAACCAAAACCTAGTGTTAATCAGGCTCATGGGTTAGCCCTGCAAATACCTTCTACAGAATTACTGAGGATCCCTTTCTTTCAAATTGGCATTTACCCTCGATAGCAGAGTGAGCAAGCCATGTGTCATCACAGCCTCTCCATCCACGGTTTGTAGCTTGTAGCGTATGGACAACACAGAGGAGCAGTGAAAGTAACTTCCAAGCTGCACTCCAGCTAAATATAGCCAAAATGAGCTAAGATCTATTGAATAGCACTACTTAAGGGGTGGGGGGGTGGGGGGGGTGTGTGTGGCGGGAATCTATTGAAAGATATTGAATACAAAGGCGTATTTGGTTAAGAAAGTGCTTGAGCCACAGGTCACCGGGTGCTGTATGACTATTCAGGGAAATAATTATTATAAGCTCATCTTGTAGTTATACTAGCCCCTAAGCCTTCACAGCTAGCTACAGTTGGAGCCTGGGCTAAATGGAGATTTGTTCTGTCCCTCCTTATGTATGTTTGATCTTTACTTTCCTCCTTTTGTTTTTACTTTGGACTTTTGTTTTTCCTTTTTCCTTCTGACCGCAGGATTAGCCAGGACGAGTGCAGTTTTTCTCCTTGGAAGTAAAGAGGTCATTTTGCTAACTTCTGGTTTATATTGCCAAAGGTATTTAGTTGAATTCAGATAAGATTTTGTGAACCTTTGTCACAGACACTTAAGCAGAAAATCAAGAATCTCAATTCAGTAGTTACTGTCTATGTATCATCCTCCTCCTCTGAGTCCATTCCAGCCTGAAGGCTAGCATGTCATGAGATTTGATTACATATTGCCCAGTTCCTAAGTACAAGTGTTGTCATTTTTCATTCCCATTTGCAAAGCTACCAGGGGCCAAGTCTTCCCACCTACGTTCACACTGGAGTTCAGATGTCATTAGGAAAGCCAGATGATCTGTTGCCTAAGGTGAAGGTCATTAAGATAATCTACTAGTGACCACATTGCTTCCTGTTGAATTCAGAAGTATATTAGAAATCCCAGCACTGTTGGTTTCACAGCTCATTCTGATAGGGCTACACTTGCAACCTCACGCTTAGACTGTCCTTAAAATGGGATCCTACGGCAGGTTTTTAGAGGAGCTATCATTTTATTACTGACAATAAGAATAAGAATACAAGTACAATGAAGAATGCAAAGTGTGCATCTTAATGTAATTTTAGTTTTATCAGCTTTCCATGCAAATTAATGTGCACAGCATTGAAGTAAGCATAGGACATCTCTTAACCAGGGTAGCTGTCTCCCTTTGCACTGCGTTTTCTTGAAGCATTTCTTTCTCTTTATGCCTGAAACTCAGACATAACTGGCTGTTGAATCTTACAAATGAAATAAAAGCAGTAATTCATAGCGTGGTAAATAAATATTGAGTCATAATCCCAGAGCAGTCAAATCTCTGGAAAGGAAGCCTGCCGTTCAGAAGGATCTTGTTGATAGACTGGAGACATGGGCTGATGGGAACCTTGGGAAGTTCAACAAAAGCAACCGTGGGATGCAGTAACCCCATGCGACAGAGCAGCTTGTGGGGCAGCCGCAGCAGGCTGCGTTAGCCAGAGGTTAGCCGGCAGCTCGAGGGAAATAATGCTGCCCCATTGTTGGGCATTTGTGAGACTGCGTCTGGAATCTGCGTCCAGTTTTGTGCCCCCAAGTACAAGAAGGACTTTGACATACTGAAGTGAGTCTGACAGAGGGTCACCAAGAAGTTTAGGGGGCTGGATCACCTGACCTAGGACAAAAGGCTGGTTGGGAAGAGCTGGTTCAGCCTGGAAAAGCAGAGGCTAAAGGGAAATTGTATTGCTGTCTATAGCTGACTAACGGCAGGATGTGGAGGAGCCAGAGCCAGACCCTGCTTGAGTGTGCATGGTACAGGGCAGAATTTGGACCGATACGTAATGCAAGAAAAAAAATCTTAATCAAAGATTGAAACTGGTTGGTCAGAGAGCTTGAGGAAGTCTCCAGCTTTGAGGATACTCCAAACTTCACTGGTCAAGGTCCTGAGCCACTGGATCTAATTGGACTGCTTTTGAGCAGAGTTGAACTGGAGATCTCTGGACAGGTCCCAAACTTTTTCTGGTGTAAATTATTCTGCCATTCTATGATTCTGGACTGAAGTTTCCCATTTTAGATATTAAAATGGCAGGCAGAATGGAAATAGAACAACTTTTATAAAACACATAGATGATAAACCATCTCAAATTTCTAAAAACTCTTTAAAATTCTAGGTAGCGTATAATTGGACTTTCCAGCTTCTGCACTTTCTGTAATCTGTAACTGTTGGTATTTCCTGCAATAGACGTTTTATGTATATAAGGAACAGGGTTTTCTGTCTTTCATTTTGTCTCAAGTCATTGTGGTTTATTTTATCTACAATGTTGCTTGCTGTATTCTTCCGTAAGAATATGATCTGGCTGCTGTGCAAAATTGCACTCCGTGATAGCTTCACACATGTGTCACAGCTATGGAATCAGAAGCAGTAAGATTTAAGCATCTGAAGTGTCTGTTGAAATGGTAAAGTACTATAATTAAGCTCCACATGTTGCAAAATGGGAGGTGCATCCTTACCCAATCCAAGGGAAAACAGACCCAGAACAGCCAGGATAATAAGCCGGCACAGTTTACTAACTATAACAAGGTAGCATATGTTTCCATTTCTAAGTTTTGTCCTTCAAGCTTTAACTTTTGTCTCCTCTCTTTTCTTGCATTTTGCTTTTCCATATTTGGTTAAAATTGAGGATACCTAGACAGTTACACGTTTTCATTAAATGAATCAGAAAAGATTATTTTAATTTGGATACTCAGGAAAAACAGTAATGCTTCTCCTGTTTAGATGGCTACCTTACATAAAGTCCTCATGGACTGAACATGCAAACTTTAATCTTACAAATATTCTTGAGATCAACATTTCACTCTTAATAATCTGGGATTCACATTTAGCTGACTTTAACGTGGCAGAAATCAGGCATCACTGCTACTTTGGCTTGAACAAGTACATCCACAGCTAGACCTAAATTTTCAAGGAAGACAGGACCATGCTACTCTCACTAGAAAAAATATTAATTTTGCAAGAGAATAAATTTCAGACATCGATTTATGTGAATTCAGTAAAAGCTTTATCAAGTGGGGGGCCACAGGCTTATTTCTGAAAAGAAAAAAATTCTTCTCGAGTGAACGTGTGGATTTATGGCTTAAGGTGTAGCTCTTTTCACTTTTGTATGCAGGCAGTGGCAAGCTTTTAGGATTTTTTTGGTATAAGGGTATCTGTCGTATACACAACACGCTTGATGTTCTAAAAGAGATTTCTTTAAAAGTAATGGCAAGAAAGCAATGTAAAGTGGTAATATAAAAAATACATTAAGATGCATATATTTTATTTTCAAATAAGTCTCAAACATTTTTCCCAGACTCTTCTTTTGAGTGGCGCACATCAGGGGCAAAGATAGGGGCTTCTTGGTAGCAGAGTTAACTGCTGTTGAAGATTTGCCTCTGGAACCTCAGAAGCAATCATTAAATTTAGTTTTCCATTTGATCAAACAAATGAGGGACGGGTAGTCTCTGTCAGAGGGCTGGACTTTATTTCCCGATGCTAACAGCCATTTCCAGGACTTTGTCAGACCTACGAAGAGGGATTTTTTCTACCATTGTCAGATGGTATTATTTAAAATCAGTTCATCCACTTGTGTGGGATTCATATCCTATATCATACAGTGACTCTGACAAGAAGATGCTTTTACTAGGAGTGTTATTCAAAGCACTGTTGATTTTCTCAGGCTGCAGACATCTGCAGAAAAAGCTTGTAGAACATACAGCATCTGGTATCGAGTCCTAGCTCCTTACACAGACCATATCAAACAGCTAGAAACGGAACACATACTCTACATCCGCTTGGAAATATTTTTTTTTATGTTTATTGTAGATGTATTAGCTGTCAGCTCATATCATCAACTAATTATTTTATATCTGAAAATCGTAATAACATCCTCAAATGTACTAAACTCAGGCAGATTTCCAGCTACTAATCACACCCTTCTTACAATAGGAGTTAACTCTTGATGTATCCGAAGGCTGGAGAACTGGTTTCTCGTTCTAGTATTTAAAGAACTGTATTGGTGAGATGAGTGCTGTGTCTGCTAACCTTGTTACCCTGAATTGTATTTTAAAGAGAGACAAAAATGCTGAGGAGATATGGGCATCTTTGAGAAACGATAGATCTGACTCTAAAAATGTCAGAAAAATTCAGAAACCCTGAGGAAGCCAAGCAACCACCAGTGGTTCTCCAGCAGCATATATGATGGCATGAGAATCTACAGCAGCTTCTAACAGCACAGTCAAGTAATTGATGCCAAACTGTGGCTGTTAGTGTTGCTACACTATAAGAACCTTTAATACTAAATAGACTTCAAAGCTGTGTTTAAAAATCTTGCGCTTTTTTAAAATCTTTATTATCTATATTATTTATTATCCAGTTATTGTTCTTTGTGTATTACTTATGTTAAATTATTAAGTATAATATTTTGAACTGAAGACATTTTTCCATTATTCTGTGAGTAGAGTTGTGTGATTTTTAAGGCTTTTTTTTGCCTTTTTCTTCATGGATCTTTGATTCCTCTTGCTACCCCTCCATCTCCAAAAAAAAAACCACCTAACCCTTCCAGTTCAGTTAGCCTGAACCTCCAGGAAAATCTAAATAGAATGAGAGATATCCTTAGAAGTGTCAGTAGGTTTTGACGTTTTCAAAATTAAATTAGTTTCATTCTCAGGTTAAATTTACAAAGCTGTCAGTGCCCAGCAACAAGACTATCAACCTGAACTATGTCATACATTCAATGCATTTGTATCTGATTTTGAACATGAATTAGAGCCATGGCATCCCTTTCAGGAGCTTATCTGGGTAGTAGGTTTCTGAGCTATCTCTTGCTAGGGTCTTGAATTCAAGGCTTTCTACCTTTTAAAAAAAATAATTTGACCAACTGTAGGATAACAGTGGGGGAAAAAAAGAATTCTTTCTATATTTAAAAATGTTTTCTGTTTTCCTCTTTTGTAAGTGACTGAAAATTTTGCATGCTGAATTGAATGGTGCAAACATCCATACAAACATTGGAATATGTTGTTTTCATTGCAAGCAGATTTAAGAATGTGCACAGGGAATAGTGTCTTTTTAAATTTGTTTCTGTATCAGGATGGATGAATGAATACTATGTTCAAAAGCTGTTATTAATGCATCGTAACGATTTGTGTCAGGCACTGCGAATTAAGAAGATTGAAAGTCAAATTCCCTAAACTACCCCTTTTTGTTTCTTATAGTCTGAATACTCTTTATATGACTTTTAATTGCTGATTTGACATAAACAGTGGCTTCTCTCTTATGATGGGGGACTCATAGGAGCTATGCTGATTTAGAAGAACTGCAAGTCTGAGCAGTTAGTTTAATAGTTCATAATTAAATTTACAAATCAGTTTACATTTTAAATGAATTCTTTTCAAGTGATTTTAAAATGACACATTTCTACAATGTACAATTACATTAAGACTGGTGGCGTTACTTTAAGTTATTACAGTATTATTATGGCAATTTAGAAATGTTTCAAAATATTTTCCAATTATGTGTATCCAAATGAGATAAAATTAAGCAAAGCTTTTTATAAAAAAATAAATGCATTAAAATACTCTTAGTAATTCAGAATATTATGCCTCAAACTTCATAATAATTTATAATTCTGATACACTGGAAAATTTGATTTTTGTGGGTATGTGCAGCTAATATGAGTTTAGATTTACATCCAAAAAGGAGAGTCCAATGTCTGCATCCTTAGACAGTGCATCAAAACACTTAATTTTGGACCTAAAACTAGCATCCAGTATCCAGCTCAATTAATGAATTAGTGCTATGTTATTAGACAAAATTGAGAATTTTAGAGATCATTAACATACAGCATTCAGATACTTTGAGTGGTATGAAGATCTGTCTTTACCAAATTATGTCTTGTTGCAGACTAAAGGAGTTTTAAAATAATTGCACATGTGTAGCATCAGACAGTAGAAGAGTGCTGTAGGATTTAGCTGAGATGGTGTTGACGTTAGCTCATTGTATCCATATTTGTAAGGTTCAGGTTCTCAAAGGCTGGTTTTTTTGGTAATCTGCATATATTCACTATCAGTTTAAGCCATCAGTATAACAACTCCCTTTGTCTTGGAAATATAAATAAAGACTTGTCAGTGAAGATGAAGACTCTACCACTTTACAAGCGAAGGAAATTTGTAACAAAGGCTGTAGAAGTTTGAAATTTCAGCTGAGCATATTACTTCCATGGCATGTTCCTTTTTTTACTAAAAAACTTCAAATATTTCACAAAAAATGTTTCTTCTAATGTGTTGTTTTAAATTCTATATTACTTAAGCAAATATTTAAATATTATATTAGTTTTTCTGCATACTTGACATGAATATAATTCTACCTTCTTGCCAAGTATGTCAAAACCCAAATTCACTTTCATTTGCCAGGGTAAATGTTTATTTTGTTTTCCCACATAATGTGCTCTTTAAAGTGTCACCAGGATACCAAATCTGATTGCTTTTTAATAGAGACACAGTGGGGGGTTTTTTGCTTTCATTAGGAAACAGGATAAACTATCAGTAAAGCATATGGTAATGAATCCATATACAGTAGATGCTCTTTGCTCTCCTTCCCCTCATCTCAGCATTTATAAAAAGAAATTCCCATCAAAACTATTGTAATGGTACCTCATTTTTTATAAACAGATGAAGGGTCTAGGGTGTTGAGGGGGCAGTCAGTGCTGCAGAGCAAGAGACCAGGGTATGTAGGATTGGTTTCTTCTGTTAAAGGTAAGCTATAATCACTTGAGAAGGCTCCTCAAAACAACATTGTGTTTGTTTTGCCATGAAATGGTTCAGATTATTTAAGATACACCTCATTGTAAGTTTGCTATTAACAAACTGTGGTTTCACTGGTATGGAACATCTACATTTCAGATATTAAAAGCTGCTGGGATGTGCTTGCATAGTTTTCACGAGGCAGTAAGTTTCACTGACTTTCAGCCTTGAAAGTCTTCAAGTATTCCTCCAGTCTTAACCAGACTAACAACATCTGGCAAATTGTGTTCACAAAACAAAATTTTGAATTTTCTGCTTTTAAATGATGTATCAGTAAAGTTTCATCTAAAACTTGCAGTTCTACTTCTTATGCAAAGTGTAGCTGGTTTAAGTATTGCTGTGAAAGTTTTGCAGAATTCAAAAATATATTTTTTTGAGTTTTTGTTGTTTTTTTTTTTTCCCCCAGAGAAATGAATGGGGATGTTTAATAAAAGAACTCCTGTCGTGTCTTTGGATGGTGGTGATTGTTTTGAATTAATAACAGCATATGTTTCTTTAGTTTTATGTAAACGCTTAATAATTTTGTGGTATATTTATCAATGGGCATGGTGTTAGGGACTAACAAAATAGATTGTTCCAAATTAGCTGATGGTTCAAATTAACTTAATTCCAAATGCTAAATTGTTTTGTTAAATCCCAGAATCTTCACTTTTTCCTTTTTCTCTCTAACATCAGAAAGATGAAAGAGAAAGTAGAGGGAAAAAAAAGAAATGTTTGCCAATTAAGCAAACTGCCTTGGGGAAAATGATCTTTTTATGTTTTTGTTTCTCATATATATATAGTGTAGATAATGCTCACAATGCTACTATGAAGATAAATTTGCTCATATTTAAGTAAACTAAGAAAGAATAATGAATATCAGCATAGAAAATCCTGCATAGTTAAATAAACAGCAAATGTCACACAGTCATTAACATTTGACTAAGGAAATAATCACCCTGGGCCAAATTCTGCTGTCAGTGTCATGAAGTAAGTCCCAATTAAAAAAAAAAAAATAATTAAAAAATGCTTTTGTTCAAAGCATTTCAATTTGGATGGAGAATTTTAGGGTCTCCTTGCTTTTCATACCTGGGCACGTTGTGAAGTTGTGATTCTGCTTTTCTCTCCCCCAGCCTGTGCACTCTGGGTGTGCATGGCTAGCGTGCACCACGACATCGCCGTGCACAGACTTTGCACTGCTTTAGTATCAGGGCAAATAACCCCATAAACTCTGCAATAATGGTGAAACAAGCCCTAAACCGTGATTAATTCAGGGCTTTGTTTGCACTCAGTCATGCTCAGATGGCAATTTACTAGCAGAACCCAGGTAGGAGTTTGGAATATCGAGATCCTGTTCTCTTTCTGATTGGGAAACCAGGGTTGTTTGAGAGGCAGCAGGCAGCCAAATCCAGCCTGGGAAGTTGTGAGAGACATCTCTCTTACCAATTATTTTGAGCTTGAAGAGAAATGTACTCTGTCTTTATAAAAAAACATGCAGATTATGTGTAATGCACATCAGTCACTGCTTTTCTGGGGGAAGCATTTCCTTTTTAACTCAATGTATGACTCGCTTATTCCCTGAGTGGCGTGATGTGATTTTGATCTGGAGTTCCATGTCGTGCAATTATCAAATTAGAAAGGCTTTTCCAAAAGAGTAAAAATCTAACCGCAGGATTGAACTCAGTGGTGTAAATGCCACGAGTTGAATGTGAAATGTCTATAGGTGCACTTCTTGTGTTAAGGAAGCAAGAATACATCTTTGAATGGCACTTTGTAACGTTCTCTGATTGCAGGGGACTCTAACAGACAAAGGTAACTTGAGTAACTGCGTTCTTTGGTCACATGCCAAGGACAGCCCATCTGTGTACACATAGTACTGTGTATTTTAATTTTAATTCTATTCAATGAATTAATTTTAATACTTTTCTTATAGACATTAGCGAATGTACTTCTTACACAAGTTAATCATAGAAGTTGCCAGATTTGGATTTGTCGTGGAAAGTGGCTGAGCTAAATTGTTTTACTCATTTTGTTAATTAAGAGTTTATGTAAATGGATGGATTAGTGGCCTTCCCTTCAAAAACCAGATCAGTGTCGTGTGCTAGGTGCATCACCTAGTTTATAATCTCCTGGTTTGCATTAACATGTCTGTAAGGCTAAAAGGTGAAGTTCTCAGCTGGCGACCAGACAACTATTTCTACCGGTCATCTGCATTCCTCTTTCCATCAGTGATCTGCATTCCTGTGTCTACAGGGAGAAGGGCACATCCAGAGGTGACACATTCTCTTACCACACCTGCAGTAGGTGTGATCAGCCCACTTTTCCCACTTTTTTTTTCACAAAAAATCCCTTTTCCCATTGATTATAAAGTGACTAAATTATACGAAAAGACACAGCGTTGCGTGAGGTGAGTCCTAGCCCAGGAGGCAGGGCTGTAATGGCTTTGTGAAGAAAACCAGCCAGATGAACAGCAGCTGGAGTTCTCCTCTGTAGAGCCCTACTGGCCTGTTTTCATTCCAAAATACCTTTATAGAGAGAATCTAAGTTGGATTTCTAATCTGCATGTGGGAGCATATAAAGAAAAGGCTCTTTTAGGATCTGTGTCCCATCTTGAGAGCCCATTTTTCTGCTTTCCTTTGACAAGAGGGTGAAAACAGTCTGTACTAGGTGCAACCATAAGGTACAGGAGATGTTCGTAGGATGAGATCCCACAGCACTTTGAAGTTAATGAAAGCTTTGCTGGGGACACTATAGAATCAGGATTTCATCTATAAGTTGTAAGACCAAATTCAGGCTTGGGAATTGGATTGCTATAATGCACATCAAATTACTTGTGCACATGGCAACATTTTGTGTCTTGAATTTCTTATTTCTGCATGTATGTTCTACCATTATTTCTGAAGTTGGATTTTTTAAATTAATTTTTTCAAGAAGCAGCTAAAAAAAAGCATTTTTAATTATAAACCTTTCTCATTCCACTCTGATGGAAAGAGCATCACCTGCAAAAGACACCTCCATGGATATGCCTGTAGTATTTGTGAATCTCCTGCGCAGAATGGTAAATTTCTTGTGCAGCATGGTGATGTCCCACAGAATGGCAGTTACCGTAAGAATTGGCTGTGCTACTGGGAACGAATATAAGACAAGTCTGATTTTTTAAGGGTAAAGGAAAAGACAGAATTGTAATATTCACAGATAAGATAGCAGGAGTAAAACGCATATGTATTGTTCATATGGTTGGAAAATTACTCAAGGTTCTCCTAGACAAACTTTTCCTTAAATTTCTTATGCCTCTCCTTTTACTGTAGAGCTCCAGAGAATTATTCAGGAGGCCACTTTACAATGTCTGTTAGCAGGCCTGATTCACAAAGAATTACAGAGATATGCCTTACAGGATAATGAATTTTATCAGGTATTGCTTATTGCTATGTACTTTGAGTTCACTTGGCTTGCCTTTCTTTTCAACGCTGGAAGCATAAGAACAATTCTCTTCAGGACATCCTCCTCCTTCTTCATTTCTCATTTAACATTAGCAAAACTCTCAAACTATAGTTTTAGAAGCATATATTGATACTGGATATTAACAGGGCAGAGTTTTGTGGTGTCCTGCTTTTTAATTTATTTTTTTTTAATTAGGTTTGTTCCCTTACTTACATTTACCAGTTAATGCCAATGAATGAGAGGGCTGGTCCCTAGCTTTTCCCAGCTTACTTACTGTTAAGTTCAACTAACTTTACTGGACTGTGAGGATGGTGAGGCGCTGGCCCAGGCTGCCCAGAGCAGCTGTGGGTGCCCCATCCCTGGCAGGGCTCAAGGCCAGGCTGGATGGGGCTGGGAGCAGCCTGGGCTGGTGGAAGGTATCCCTGCCCATGGCAGGGGGGTGGGAACTAGGTGGTCTTTAAGGTCCCTTCCAACCCAACCCATTCTGTGATGCTGTTATTCTATGTATTGCTGAACAAGTGATGGCTGTAAAGTGCATAATTCCAGACATAGTGTAGTTGGGTGAGTAGATAGAATATGCCTGGGAATTGAGTTCCACTGAAGCTGATTATGTCTAGGATTGATCTCCTGGTGAACTTTGAGTTGGAACAGCCTCCTTCGCTTTATGCCATTCCATTTGGATCCGTAGGAGCAGAGCTGGATCCTATAACTCTTCTAGACCCAGGATGGTGAGCAAGTGTGATAGGCACGTTGTGCCTGTACCACTCCGAGCCAGCTTCCATCCAAGACCTTAAACAGCCTCTGAGCAAAAAACACACCATGAGTTTATAGCCAGAAATCCAAACAGCACTTCAGCCTAGTGTGGGAAGGAGTGCAGTTTAAGGGAGTCAGATAAGTTGTAAAGCAACTCCTTAGTTATTCAGCCCTACATTACCTATCCTGGATGCAAGTGGCTGTAGCTAAATTGGATTCAAAACACAGCTATCTGCAAATGGCAATGGGGGAAAATATTATGAAGGTGAGAGGTGCTCAAGGATTTTTTGAGATGACATATAATACAGTATAAGAAAATTGCAGAAAATCCAATATAAATATTAACTATACATTTCTAAGCTGTCTGTCCTTTTATTTGACCGTCTATCCAGATCTCTAGTCGTAAAGCTAAAAGAAATATTTTAAAAATTTCTCATGGCTTACAGTATTTTCCTTTTGTTTACAAGTGAACCTCTATAATTGTATTATTGTTAAATAGTGT
Source organism: Falco naumanni (assembly GCF_017639655.2). Lineage (NCBI taxonomy): Eukaryota > Metazoa > Chordata > Aves > Falconiformes > Falconidae > Falco > Falco naumanni. Next base: position 80,845,184 of record NC_054059.1, read on the forward strand.
GTGATGGCTGATTTTTACTGCAAATAATAGAAAAAAAAATGAAACTCATTATGTAGAAGGGGCTGCTTTGCTGCTGGTATCTTCCAGACGATGCAGTGATGGCTGTTTTGATGACTGCAAGCTTTACTTGTGAGATGCTAAAGCTGTTTATATGAACCTCATCTATGAACTGATACGGAGTCAGGATAGGCATTCAGCAGAATGCTAACCAGAAGGCATCCTAGTATTAATGTGGTATTTAAAGTTTTTGATGTACAGCCGGATGGAAACCACAGAAGGGTGTTACAGTGACCTCAACCAGAAAAGTGAGGGAAGGTCAGTTATCTTAATATATTAGTAAATCCCACATAACTTTTTAAGTTCGGTACATAGTTGATCCACAATTATTTTATGGTTTTTTGGAAAGCACTGGTAGAAGATAGCCATAAATATAACACATAGTTTTACAAAATTCATGATGATACTTATTATATAGTGGGAAAAAAAATCCTGTAGAAATCAAAGCTGTTTCATGAAATGGAAATGTTTCATTTGCAGGTTCCAGCTCCACATTTCAGACTAGCAGTAATAAATTTAGACAAGGAATTTGGATATGATATGGAGCTGGTTCAAATAAATACAGTATGTGTAGATTTTGCATATGTTCAAGGGCAAAGTATTACAGGGGCAGTGAGTCCCTGTCAGGAGGTCAGTTTCATTTATTCCTTAAGCAATGAGATCATGACTGCTGGGAATTAATCCATTCATTTTGTTATTGTCTGTGCAATTTCATTTGCTTCCTTTCTTCGTAATTCCCTTGAATTTTTTACGTAATCTTAAATAGCCTTGCCAGCTCCCTTCCCCCTACTTATCTGCACATACTTTGTTAGATTACATTTTGCATACTTTGGGGAAGATGAATGGGGTTACCATACACCCGGGGTACAAAACCGTCTTTGTGTGTACTTGCATTGCTTTGAGATCAGAGCAGGAACCAAATTTACTGAGTCATTCTTTAGTCTTGTCATTTGCTTAGCCTTAAAATGGAAGTTGCCCTGTGGGTGATGGTGTCCATTGCTCATCTGTCATCAGAGTAGGATTCATCTTGCTTTTCTGAGGATGTCTGTGCTATGGACATGTAGACCTAAGCCAGTGCTCCTAGGGCTCCGTTGCTGATGTGTGCAGTTGGTGAACTTCAAACAAATTTGTAGATGTGGTTTATCTGGCTTATTTTAAACATCTAGTTTAGGATGAAGTTGTTCTGTAACTGCCTAATTTCTTTTTTTACTATAAAGGGACTTTAGGTGACTAATTTAGATACTGCAGATGTCTAACTTGTTCAAGTGAATCCCATCTTTTGTCCCTGGACAGAAAAGCACCAGTCTTCTATAATGAAAAATTATAATTTAAAAAAGACTTATTTTAATTAATATTTGTCTACGTGAAAGGGAGCTGTGGATGTTATTTACAGTTGTAGATCCTTAACATCTCTGTAATAGTTAAGATTTTTAAGGTTAAGGTCTTAAACTCTGTTTATTGGGGGTATTTGGGTTATTAATATTGTAGAGAAAAAAAACACAAAACTGCTTTTACTATTTATAACTGTGAAAATGCATTAAAATTGGGATCACCTTGGTCAGCCAGGAAAAGACCTCATGTTTTCTTCTAATATTGGGAACTTTGTAGTAAACACACGAGCACTCAAAAACAGTATTACATCAGAGGCCTCACATTTGCTATGCAGACTTGCTCAGATGAAGGCTTACTGCAGAATGGATGGTATGCTTTACAAGAGGTGGGTAAAAATTATAAAAAATCCCTGTATGTCTGTACTTTATAGCCAAATCAAGTATTAAATTGCAAAAGCTATTGATCTTTCCCCAAGTGGCATTTTTATTTTCTGTATAAAATTCTGAGTAAGCTCAATCTTTGAAAATGCGTACTTTTAAAACCCCTTTTTTCCTTGCTTACCAATTCAAGTGATTCTCAGAAGAGTAAATACATTTTTCCTTTATGTAACAAAAATCTTCGGATAGTGATAATGATCAGATAATTTCAAGATACAGAAGACTAAAAATGTATTTTCAGCATATTTTGTAAATGCTTCAATATTGAACTACTTTGTGCTTTATTCTCAAATGATTCTTTTTTGATCTAGGTAATTTCTGACCTACATCCCTAGAGCTGTCAGTTACAGCATACAGTGCTCTGTTATTCTCTCATCTAAATATAATAATAAAGTAATTATTTAGCGTAGGCTAAATAATATCAGCCATCGCAGGGCAACTTTGTTTTTTTCCCTAGAGTAGTTCCCTAGCCCCTTTGAAGCCGTGATGGGTACACAATGGAGAGGTCTTTAGCGATGGACATCAGGGAATAACACCACAATATGAATATGCAAGCAGCTTGGGATGCTGACATCTTCATCATCAACATTGTTGCCAAACACAGGGGTGTCCAGCCGTGCTGCATACATTTTTGAAATGTTCCAGCTTAGCAGCTACTCGGCACATTTCCTTCAAACACAAAATAGTTGGTAAGCAAGTTAACATTTGGCCTCTTGCCTTCCTCCCACACAAAGAGCTTTATATGTCAAGTGTGAAAACCTTTAAAATGGAATCATAATAAGGTTATTTTTCAGCCTGGATGGTAAGTGACAACATGCAACTCTTTACCTTCCCTTTCCTTTTTTAGTCTTCCTTTTTAGTTCTTGTTGCTGAAAGAAAGATATGATGCAACACATTTTTGGAAGACAAAGCATACGTTTACTGTGCCAGGTCCTATCTACTGCATCCTTCAGCATGTTCCAAGGAAAGCACGCAAAGTATTTTAACTCTGCTGTACACCATATAACTCAGCTTCTTAGCTGCTTAGAGTGACTAGTACTACTATAAAGGGAATAAAAACTATGGTTTTTTTAATTATTTTGATAAACTAGTGTGGCAGTGTCATTGATGTCATTTATTATATCTGGTTTCAAGCTGAGATTGCTTCCAGGTGGCATATCATTAAAGGGTTACAGGGCTTCTTCATGTAGGAAAAAGTCCCAGCAAACTTGCTTTTATAGTGTTGAAAGAGGACTTCAGTCCTGTTGCAGTGACTTGCTACTCCCAGAATTTGGAAAATTTCGCTTCTATAAAATTGAATTTATTTCTTAGTTAAACCATCCTGTATAATTTCTTGGTTTTGGAAAAAAAAAATAGATGAAAAATTAAGACTGTGAAAAAGAGTAAGTAGGTATTCTGTAGACTTAAAGCATTACTTATAAGTTATAGCATTTTCACAAATTTTCTGTGACTTCCACAACTTTAAATGCCTTTTCCATTAAACCCTTGCCCTGGAATAACACTGTGTGTTCACAGTGATGTGCTCTGTCTTCTCTTTTTTTTATCCCATGTTATTGATTCATTTTCAGTTTATGAAATATACCTTAGAAATATAGAGATAAGGCAACATTAATTTTTTCCAAAGAAGGGATGATCTCAGGGAAAATAATTACTGTTTGTAATCTTGAGAAGTGAAGAGGAAAGATGATCCGCTGTTCATTTCTGCTTCGGTGTTTCCTTGAAGACGATACACCTATGCTATCCATCATTATTTCTCCTGCATTTGCTGGTTATTTATAGTCTATTCTAAAAGCGGTAGGACTGATAGAATGGCCATTCTTATCCCTTGAACTATGAGTTTCCGTATTATGATGTGTGGGGGGGTTGTTAAAGTGTATTGGGAACAAAATGGTCCAGTTATTTATGATAGAAGCTATTTTATTTGGTGGTGGTTTACAGCATTGCTTTAGAACCCACCTTTAAGAAAGACTCCTTTTAGAGAGGACAGTTGAAAGGAAAAATCAAATTTTATTTCACAGATATGTAGTTCATCTTACTACCTAAAAAAAATATTCATACAGAGGAAAAAAAAGTATTCATTTAATATATAATTGCAAAATTAAATCCATTGTTTAGACAACTACTGTAGGCAATTTGTAGAGGAAAATGAAGCTCCTGTGGGAAAAATCCCTCAGCAACATCTTTCTTTTACCAAATCTTTGATGGGTATTTTTTTGTTTCACTTCTTATAAAGAAACTTGCAGTTTTTTGATAGTGAACATACATGACTAGCCTTTGACAGCCTGCATTTTGAAGTTTTGTAGCCTATTTTCTGAGAGTAACCATTGCTAAATCATCTAGTTTAACATAACTGCTCTGGAGATTAATCCGTTTTTGCAGTTTCCCTGTTACATGAAGGGATGCCTGTGAAAATTAGAGTAGCTTTGTCAAATTTTTAGATGTCTTTTTTCTTTGTAATCGCAGGCAGGAATTCAAAGCGTAACTCCTTATGTTAGCATTTCATGTCATTTTGCTTTCCTGTGCCTTCCCTGGTGTTGCAAAGGGTTGTAAATCCCTGGGGCTGCTGGATGTGGAGGGTAATAGGCAATGGCTTGACATAGAGATGACAACAGGTAAGAACTGAATATCCCAGGGTTGGTAACTGGGGGCCATACCGTTCGATATCTTCATGAACAAGATGGACAAAAATGCGGGCAAAGATCCAAAATGCATATTCTGCAAAACTGTTGATGACAGTTAAGAGTGGCTGGCACACTGATTGATGGAGCTTCAGTCCAGACAGGTCTTGAAAACCTTGAGAGATGAACAGACTTCACTGAGTTTCTGCATCTGGGACAGGGTAACCCCATGCATCACTACGTGCTGCATAACAGCTGTCTGGGTAGCAGCCCTTCTGGGAAGAACCTGGGAGGTGGTAGTGAACATCAAGTTGAACATGAGTCAAGAGTTTGGTCTCATATTAAAGCAAGACTCACAGTTTTGCAGAAATGTGGCTGGCAGACCGAAGGAAGTTGTCATGCCCTTCCACTTGGTGCTGTTGAGCCAAACCTGGAACACGTAACCCAGGTTTGGGTCCTTCAGTTCCACAGAAATGCTGAGAAATTGAAAAGGTTTAGCTGAAAGCTACTGAGAGCTGAGGGCCAAGGAGCACATGACCTGTCAGAAGAGGCTGAGAGAGATTACTTAGTTTTATTATCTGAAGGAGGCTAATAGTAGATAGCAGCCTACAGCTGCTGAAGGACAGTTACAACGAGAACCAACCTTTTCTTAGTAGTGCTGGGTAGAAAAAAGAAAGTCAAGAACTGCAAATTGTTTCTTGGCAGTTTCAAGTAGGACATTACATATCTTTTTGACACTGGAGCAGGTTAGCCAGAGAAGACATAAAATCTTGGTCCTTGGAGGTTTTCAAAGACTTTCCTACAGAAAGCCATAGCTGACTTCATTGAGTGTTGGAATAATCCTCTCTTTTGCTGGACATTGGGACAGAGACTTCTAGAGGTAGGGTTGTTGGAGAGGGATCTCAAGCAACAGTTCTGGAAGCCTCCATATTTTGATGTAAAATTTCAAGAAAATTTTGTCATTGAAAAGTTCAGTCTGTTTGATTACCACCTAAAGGTAAAGTATTGCGATATTACCTGGGAGTACCCAACTAGTAATTTCTGACTTACAAAGACACAAATGATTACACAATTTAAATCATATTGCTTAAAAAGTTAGCATTTTAAATTATTTGAAGAAGCTATCTCTTCATATGTCAAAACTTTAAATCCAAATTAGATGCCTTTCTAAAACATAGTAAAATTGCACAAGAAATTCTAGGACTGCCATTTTTAGGATGTATTAGGTGAGAAGTGCCCTGCACTATGCAGAAGTTCAGATTAGATGATCCTGGTGGTGCCTTCTGTCTTCAAATATAGGACTGAATTAATTTGGAGGCAAAACAGATCTCTGTTATGGTTATGCTAGATGACGGTTGAAGTTACAGCATGTATTGTGAAAATTATTTTTAAAGGATACAAAATCAATCTGGACTTAATGTTTTGGTGGAATAGATTAACGGAAGATTTTTACTTATCTGAAATGGCAGCTCAACAAAATGTAGTCAAGATGCCAGAAGCATGCATAGGAGAACTGAAAAATGCCCAACTAGAACAGTTTCTGTCCTGGTGGCTAAAAATCAAAATACAGTAGAAATGATTGACTAGGTAAAGAAAGAAGGAATATCTATGTATGTTCCTGGATAGTTAGTGGTTTAGTTTACAGCTAAATTGAACATGTTGACTGTCAACAGACCTCATAATTGATGGATTGGACTGTTATAGAAGAGTGACCTAAAAGGCAGAGAAGAGAGGAAGAAACTGTATTTCAAGTACTGGGTTGTGGGTTTTTTTTCCTCCTTCTGATTTGAAAAACTGCGAAGGCCAAATGCTGGTTGTATAGCCTGTCTCCAAAGACACTTGTCATCAGCTCTTTTATTTCCCATTAAATCAGATTAAGCGTCTCTGCAATTTCAGTTTCATCAGATGTAGAAGTGCTTGCGGATTCAGAGCAAAATTTGTGTGTATGTGTGTGGGTTTTTCCCTGTTGGTTTTTATCCTTTATGCAAACACACCTGTACTTTACCTCCTTTGTGCATGATTTCTTGAGCTGTATGGACTCACTGCAAAAGTCTCGGTGCTATCAGCCACTCCTGATACCATTTGGTATCCTTAGTTATGATTCCGTTCTTACCAGGTGTAATGGTTTACTAATTGAGTTATTGTTTGGAAGATATATTCCTTTCCTTGATGTTTAAGACAACCTCTTTTCCTTGTTTGAGAGACCAGAGTGAGCTGTCTGCTTCTGAAGAGGATAATCATTCTCTTTAATCTAACTGCCCTGCTTTCTGCCTTTTGTTATGTGAAGGACTTAATCTCTTCTAGAGATCAGACCCTTAACTTGTGAAAATTGCCCCTGCTCTGTGGAAGTAAACAAAACCTCAGGCACATGCTCAGACCTAACTATGAACTTCAGTGCTGCTCCAGCCGTGGTTCAGCTCTGGCACAAGGGATACGTGGAGGGTAGGGTGTGCGGGGTGTTCATGGTTTCATACCTTGACTGTTTTGAAATGTACTCTTTTGGTTGAAAGTGGACTCTGTGAAATACGGTCTTCAATCCAGTAGTCAACATCTTAAGCCATTTTTTCTTGAATGAGCTCAAATCAAGTCTGATTTCCGTTCTCTTCCTGTAGGTGTTCAGGAGTATAAAAAAATCAAGCATAGATTAGCAGTGAGGAAAAAAAAAAAGAAAAGAAAAAGATACATTTACCAGTTAGTTATTGCTGTGTATCAAGTGTGGGAAGGGGCACTTCCACGCTCCCCTCTGTCTGGTGCATCCTCAATGTGTTTGAATGTATACATTCCACTACTGCTAGTGCTCCCATTTTAAAAGCACATAGATTCAGTTCTGCTCACTGCAGAACGTGTTGGCCTTGGTCCAGGTGAACGTTTTACTTGTCTGGTCATCTGTAAACATGTAGCCAGGCTACTCATGCGCTTCAGTTGAAATGTGCACCACGGTCAGGGCAAGAGTGCTCAGCACCTTTCCTGACTCAGTCCTTGCCACTGTCATAGATGAGTCGTGTGCAAGCAGGTTTTTAAAATAAGAATTGACATGCTTCTCGGGGAAATTTAACTCACAAGATTGATAACCAATCTGTGGTTTATATTTCTGCATCTTAATCTGTTCAATGCATGTTTAATTTGGAAGGGTTACTTCAAGGTTATGGCAGGGGCACTTTGGTGCTGTAATTTCTGTTGGGGAATGCAGTTCTTGTTGGAATAAGGTACATCGTGTACTACTTCTCTTTTGTCAGAGAGCAGAAAGACAAACACGAATGATGGACTCGGTCCAGTATGCGGAATTTTGTGAAAGTCGGCAATTGAGTTTTTGTAAGTATTATAATGGCTGCACTGTATTAAGATGTTCAATTATTATTTCATGTAATTGAGAACACAGCACAACCTCATGTTTTTTGAAAGCACTTGTGTTTCATCCGCAATAATAAAACTTTAAATTCTCTGTCTGCATAACTCCTGGGAACGGTTAATTTAGCATAGTTTCAGGCTGTCAGGCAGAATATTTCACTTGAAAATTTACCAAGCTTTCTATATGCTCAAATATCGTGCTGGTAGGGACAACTGCAAAGACAGAACTAGTAAAGAGTTAATGGATTAAAACAACCATACTTGCCTGAAGTCTGCCATGGTGCTGTTATAGTCAGCATATTAGTAAAGTTTCATGGTTGCAGGTTTTTCGAAATGCATCTAAAATTAGAGAAGAGCAGCAAGTTTTGCTTTTATTTCCCTGTCCGCAGAGACACAAAGAACTTACTAAAGAGTCTTTTCTATTTTAAGCTGTAAGCTCCTACTGTGGAATTTATTCAGCTTTAGCCAAATTCATCAGTATATGCCATTCCAACACTAATAACATGATGACAGAATTAGGGCTTTACTAGCACTGGAAACCAACTTACTAGAAGTACTTGTGGGCCACAACTATAATGAGCGGTAAATTAATGGGCTTGATCATGTAGCAAAACATCATTACAGAAGCAGTTAAGTGATGACTAAGGTTTTAGGTCAAATGTCAGAGAAAGTGAGGTGAAGGAGCCAGTAAAATCATGACAAACCAGCACATGATCCTACAACACAGACTCGAACACAATGCTGTCTTTAAATGAGACTTTATCTTGTTCTTCCTTCTAAGTTCGAAGAAAGCCTGACTCATTTATGGCAAATAAATGACACATTTGAAATGCTGTTCTCTATCAGCAAATGCAGGAAAACATGTTTTGTAAGCATTTCTTTTACTAATTCAGTATGTTTTGTAAGCTTAGTTATAAATTGGCATCACACATCTGTGAGCCATTAGAAGAATGATACTTCAGATTAGGGTGACTTCAGGAAATGAGAGGTTTGTGATAAATTCATTTTTTAAAACCCCGAAATTATCATCTGGAGACAGAACAAATAGAAATCTTAAATTTGCAAAATAAAATTGAATGTTGCTGACCAAGGAATTGTGATCTATAAAAATACATCAATGATACTTTCACAGTGTTTTTAAATGACCATGTCTATGCAGTTCTTGTTCACTGACATTTAACGTCATTAAAGAAAAAGAGAATTACGGTGCTTAGAAAATAGCAGTAAGACAGACCTATGCACAAATTCATTTGCATAATATGAACTCAGCTATATAGAGTGTACTAAAGGCTGTGCAGAACATTCATTCAAAACTAACGCAAAGGCTCTTTTTCTTGTATTTTTGTAAAAATTGAATATATTGCTATGTTTAAAGTAGTAAACCCTTTATACTGTAATATAAACCCATGAAAACTGTGTCCCAAGAGAATAAACCTGGAAGGGACTTCAAGAAGCCTGTTCTAACAATATATATGTAATTACAGCGCCACATATCCCTGTGCACTTAAAGGCAGGCAAAGGAGAAGGTCCATCAAAGGATCAAACACTACAGAATTAAACATTTAAATTCTAAGGAATATTGTGTGCTCCTGCTGTCACCTTCATACTTCTCTGGCTTTGTTTTGAGGTTTTTTTGTCTTTAGTGACCCAATGTAGCCTTCTTATTCCCTCCTAAAAAAACCCAACCATTATTTACACCTATTTTCTGTTTAACACCTGACTTGTCTTTAGCTTTTTAGTCCTCGTTGAATACTCTCTTTGAAAGACCTGTTTCAAATGACTCTTCCACTTGGTGTTTACATAATTTTTGGTTGTCCTGTCTTCACAAACAGATCACATTAAGACCCCTCTATATCACTAACTCATTTCTGTCCAAGTCTCCACAGCTTTCTGTGGTCAGCTTGTCCACCACCGACCCTAAGTAAGAGCACCCTTTTTTCCTCCCTTTACTCTCTCAGCAAATACCGCACTTCTTTGTCCCGTATTTGTCTCTGTACTTTCTCCTAAGCAATCTCATCCATGAGTCTTGTGAAGTTCTTGTATGAATGTTGAACATGTGTGAATCTACATCTATACTTATTACTGTCTATCCAAAGCATGTTTTAAAAACACTCATCTGCAAGTTATTTTGGGTAGCCTGTCAGCACCTAATCCCTCTATAGTTAACACAAGGACTTCCTAGTTCTTCTGTCCTCCATTTGTCTTTGCTGTTAGTACAATTCCATCATTTTATCTGGACTCAGATTTGTGTTGATTTCTTCTAGTGTGTTCTCTCATTCAAGATGTGACGCAACCATATTATTTCTTTTACAATAACATGTTCAAAATCAGGTTTGTCCCATATACAGTCCTCTGAGGTACACCCTTCCTTGTTGTTAAGTCTCCCATAGAATGATTAACTGTGTGTTTTTCTCTTTACTCCACGCTGCTTATGAGTCTCCAAAAGGTTGGGTGTGAATAACAGCCTTTCCCCACTAGTTCCATTTTGGTAATTCCTTCCTTGGCCAATGAAATCACATTCACATTCCTTGTTTCACATTTGCAGTATTTTCTGCGATTGGAAAAAATGCATTCTTTTGGCCTACCTGTTGTTAACTTTTCTCCTTGTGATTTTAACTGACAGCAAAGAAAGCATCCAAATTCCGTGACTGGTTGGACTGTAGCAGTATGGAAATAAAGCCCAATGCAGTTGCAATGGAGATTTTGGCATATTTAGCATATGAGACTGTGGCGCAGGTAAGGGAATATCCTGACTGAACTCTGATTAAACAAAATGAATTAATTACTGTTGGATGTACTTCATCCTCAGGCGACTGTGTGGTGAGCCCCTTCAGAAGTGCAGTCACTCCTTCAGCTAGCCGAGCTGACTGGATTCCTGTCTGTCTTTCAATTTACGCTGTGATAGATGCGTACTGTGCCGTACTCATCCATCTGATACACAAATAGAAATGCTTTATAATGGTTACAGAGGAGACTGGAGTCCAGCATGAGCTCATGTCCAAACTGAAACCACAGATTTTGCTATGTAACCTTCAGCAGTGTGCTGAGGCTCATTCAATCCCGTTGCACAATTTGATTTAAAAGCAGGATTTCCTGGAAAACAAAATGTCACCTTAGTGCCAAGCCAAGCCCTCTTGGGTAGAGAGATTATTCTGTATATTTACAGAAGTGGAAAAAAAAAAAGATTCCTTAGGCTGAAATATCTCTGAATAATTTTGTTTTCAACAGTAAGAATAACCTGCCTCGTCCCACAAGTCCTCTCTCTTTTCATTGTTACAATGGCATTTATAGTAAGTACCATGTCAGTAAACCCACCTGTTTATCGACTGGTTTTGCCTCTCCAGTTGGTGGACTTGGCCCTTCTGGTGAAGCAGGACATGGCTCCCAAAGCTGGTGACCCGTTCAGTCACGCCATATCTGCCACCTTCATACAGTATCACAACTCTACCGAGGTAAATCTTGTTTGCTCATGTAATAATGCATTTTATCTTTTACTTTTACATGCATTTGGTAGTTCGTTGCTTTCAGAGTAGATGTTATTGAATCTGGTATTGATACAGACTTCTGCTGCGGAGTTTATGAACATTGAAGTTACGGGTGAGACAGAAAGACATTAAATTATAGCTCCAAATGCTAACCGTGTCTTTGTCTAGCAACATCTTTATATTTAAATGTAAATCCTCTTTTCTTGGGCAGAAATTCTTTCTCTATATATTGAAGTCTCTCTCTGTTGCAGATTTCGAGATTAAAGTTGTCAACAGTGGCAAGTGCGATAAGTGCTGTATGGCATGAATTGCTATGATACAGATATAGTAACCTCTGGAATGACCAAAAAGCATTCTGTATTACATCTCATTTAGCACTAAATTGAAGAAGGCAATAATTTTCTTTTTTTTTTTTCATTTTATTTTTTTATTTGATTATATAATGCCTGTTTGACATCCTGCTTTTGTAGCCACATCTCTTAGGGCAATCTACAAGTGTGAAGACCAGTCTTGACTCTCCTGAAAACACGCCTCCTCCTACACCCACGCCCCCAGCATCAGCAGGCCAGCAACATCTTGGGAAAACTCCTTCAGGAGCCCTGGGGAATGGTGGAATTGGACAGGACTCTACCAAATCCAAACAAAGGAAAAGAAAAAAGGTATTTGGTGTGCAAGCCTGATAAAGAAACCAAAATGTTTTCAGGAAATGTGTCTCATTTTAATTATTAGTATTAATCTATATTCCATGTTAACTACTGATGTTATTGTAGGGCCAAATGTGTAGTTCAGTCTTTTTCTTTTTCTTTTTTTTTTTTTTTGTATCAGAACTAGGCTAAAGCTTCTCAGTAATGCCTGCACACTGAATTTTGTTAACAGCTGCTGCTTCTATGATGAGCTGCTCTTCCACAGCCAGGGCAGTAGACACCACCCCAAATAGTCACCCCCTCTGCTGACACTAGCAGCTAGCATAGGTTTGGAGGCTCAAAGCATAAGCAAAGTAGGCAAAGAGGTGGTTGTGATTTTCCGGCTCCCAACAGCCTTAGGCAACTGCCTTCTTTGCCTAGAACAACTTTGCCTGACCTGCTTTATTTTTATGCCAGTCGGTTGCATTCAATCTATTTGTTTACTTTGCATAAAATATGGACGTCTCATATTCAGAGTGTGAAATGTAAATATTACAATTCCTGTCTTCTCTTGTAGAGCCTTGGTATTCTATCTGAGAGGGATATATGTACCTTAAAACCACAAGGGAAACAGATTTGATTAAATAAATTGGATAGGAAGCACTGTGTTAGTCACTTAGGGCTTTTTTTGGAGAGAAAAAAAAAAAAGTGATGGCAATACTCGTTTTGCTGCAAAGCAATAGAGTGACTAGTGATTTTTCTCATGTGTGCTATTATTCTCCTAAAACAAATACTCATTTTTCACAGAGTTAAACCAGTGATTTTTACAAGGACAGACAGAAAAAGATGTATTTTCTCCTAGTGTCATCAGTGCTGCAGATACTCCTAATACATACAATTTTCTCTTTAATTTTATACTTTGTTTAGAAGGTCTTTAGTGAATCCTAAAAACTTCTCTGAAGACTTTTGCTTTTTCGTCTTCCTTTTTTATATTATATTTGATTATGTTTTCTTTCTGTGGATTATTTCCATTATGACTCCTAGGAACAAGAGTTTTGCTGGGTATAGAGTTTTTGATGCATCATATTTCACTGGTGTTGTGAGTTTATTTTAAATTCTTAGTGTTTGACTTAATACCTTTTTAAATAGTTACAACTAAAATGTGCACGGTTTTAATGAATTGTTCCTATGACTTCTCCAATTTGGTTAGCTATATACGGAGTATAACTGAGGCATCGAAACAAACGAGTTAACTTGGTGGAGAATGTTATTCTTAGTCCATGAAGGCCCAGTCCAGCAGAAAGTTTTTGAGTTTCATATTCACTTTATGAATGTCAATCGGCAAGGGAAGAATCTGGCATCAAACTATGAATAAATCTGTGTGTTCAAACACAGGCTCCAGTGGCCTCAGCAAGCACTCTTAAAAACAAAACATTTTGTAAAAAATATCCCAAGTTTGGAATGATTAGTATATAGTGTAAATGTATGAGGGAACCATGTATGTGTCTTCATTAAACTTCAGTCTATAATTTCAGGTTTTGTCATTCTTGGTGCATTCACTAGTACTGTTTTCATGAATTTATTACCAAGTAGCCATCATTCTGATAAGTCGTCTGAATTCTGGCAAGCAGCTGTGTCTAGATGCAACCTAAACCAGCATTTCAGTGTAACTAGCAAGAAGAAAAGAGTAACTTTTTCCTTTTAAATCCTGGAGATATTTTTGTAAAATCAATGGACCAGTAGCAGTGAATTCTTATTTTTCCTGTTTAGGGTACTTAATCCAAAAAGTAATTTGAAATTTGAAACGTTCCAGTTTGAAGTAATTAAAATATTTCTGCATCCCTTGTACCACCATTGTGTCACATGTTTCATCTTCAGATTTCATTCTGATATTACTAAATGGCGATTTTTGTGTCAAATTGCTTTCCACTTTGGGTACTTGTTCAATATTTTCCCCACCCCTTGACATCATAATGAGAGTCTGAAATGTTTTAAAAATAGTTTCTGTGGTTATTGCAGTATGACTTATATGACCCTTTCATTTTAGTTTGAACATTTTCTGCTCTTTTCAATTGCAACATACAGCAGCACTAGGTGAAAGATTTAAGAGGACAAATATGGTGTTCTTTGGGTCTCTTAAGCAAAGTTCATGTAAAAGTCCTCTTTGATTTGTTAATAGCTTTTTTTCTCTAATGTAGTATGTGGCAGCAATGATGTGTATCCTCAGGAAAAAAAAAAATTGGTCCATTTTATAAAGGTTTATTTTCATACTTTATGCACTGTAGGTCTGTTGTGTGTTTTTGATTTAGTAACAATTTATGTGTTTTTCTGTTGCAGAGCACTGCAGCCTGTGGTATGGAGGCTCAAAGCGATGCCATCCAGCCCAGCCACATCAGAGAGGCCATTCGACGCTATGGCCACAAGATTGGCCCCCTTTCCCCATTCACAGTACGTAATAACAGAGTTATAAAAAGTTATATTTATAATCTTAAAGAACTTTGATTTTCAAGTGGTCAAATGAAGAAGCTTTGGAATTGTTGAGAGCAATTTGTGGTGACTGTAATTTTCTTTATAAAAGTGGCATAATTCTCTTGGGAAATAAAACTTAGTAATTTCTGTCTCTTTTTGGAAGGACAAAAAAGTTTTTTTTTCCTTTTAAATATTATTTTCTTTCAATTACAAATTATGCTTTTTTGTTAGTGCTTGAATTTTCTGTTTTTGCAAAGTTTAGGTTTACAGTTATTTTAAATTATATGTATTCCAAGATGGTGAGGAGCACTTTATATTCTAAAATTAGTTGTGTGTCAGATACTGCTCCTATTGGAAGTTGAACTCTCAAGTGACACATTTACAATTGGAGAAAGAAGACAATGGTTTCTTTAGACACTTTGAACCTCCACTGAAATGTAATAGAACTGAGCTTGTGGCAAAACACTGATGGTTTATGAGGTTTTGCCATCATTTTTTCTATGCAAATTGCAAATCCATTGTTCAGAGCAGCCAAATAAATTCTTTATTTAATTCTCTCAGCTGATAAAAATGTGAAAGTAGTCTGCCTCCAATGTCATAATTTGGGGTCATTTTCTTCTGATCTGTTGTTCTGTGGGGCATATATCCTTGCTTACCTCAGACTCTCTACATTTAGGAAAGAATGAATGTCAAAGAAATTGTTACAGTAACAGAACCACCAAACTAGATCTGAGCTCCTAAAAATCACAAAGAAATTGTCTGGTTTTGGAGGGATTTTATGAGAGGAATATTATTCTGAATTTGGAGGAATCTTCATAAAAATATAGAAGTGTATGAAGACCATAAATATCAAGAAAATAGTGGGACTTGACCTCAGAGGCAAGGAACAAGAAAAAATAAGAGTAAATGAGTATGTGAAGTTATAATTTTCCTAGTGTCAAACTGGTCAATGCTTTAATAACTGGCAGTAAATATTTAGTTTGTTAATAATAGTTGATATGTATGCAATTAATTATCTTCACGTAATTTTTCCCCTCTCTTTTGCCACTTACAAATGCTAGATTAATATCACGTAAAGCATAGCATAGAATTTCTAGTCCAAAATAGAGCATCTGAAGTTTGCTAAGAGATGTAGCTAATAACATGGCGATAGCTTCTGAAAGCAGAGAATGTATTTACTTTTATTATAAAGAAGAGCTCACATAATAAACAATTACAGAGATGTAAGTCTTCCTTCCCTGACCCTCACTAAAAATGTTTTGGTTAATTATTAACCAAAGTCTGACATTTCTCTGCAACCACAAGATATATTAAAGTACTGTGTTTTGGGCTTCGGGTTTTTATGTCCTGCAATCTTGTGAACTTCCCAACCAGTACAACCAACCGGACAGTTTAATTTGTTGACATTACCTACTGTCAATGCGGTTGATGAGGTGAGCAGATCTTGTTTCCTCTAAACAAGCTAAGAATAAGAGGGAACCTTGGGGCATCTACATGCTGTAGATGGAAATTTTGTAGAGCTATAATACAATTCCCTTCTCAATGAGAAAGTTCAGGAAAAGCGTTTTGAGAGCTTTTATTGAATATGCATTTAGGTCCGCTGATCTGCCCACTTTTCCTGTCAATGCCTATATTGGCAATTTTGGGGTAAGTTCCTTACAGGTGCAGAAAGCATGAAGGTAGATTGATGCTTCCTTTGACGCTGCCTTTTCGTATCACCAGACTCACCTTGTTGTATTAAAAATATTATCTCTAGACATTTTGAACAGTACTGTGGCAGCACTTCTTGCTCCTGTTGCCACTGCCTTCACAAGAGTTTCTTTGTGTATCTGCATAACCTGCTAGACAGGAAGACAGAACCAGGAGGAAAGATGGCTTTGTTCAGTGTGCATCTTGTGATTCTGTGGTGACACTTTAAAAACTGCATGGAAAGAAATATTGAATGGGTATCTCTGTCACTGGATCCAGTGAAGTTATGGTCTCAGCTGTTTCCCCCCTTAAAACTAACCTAAAGGTCACGTAGAGTAGTTAGGAACATTTGCACATTGTCTCTTCCATTTCTCTTAAGCCTGTTGATCATCCTTCTACATAAAATCTGATTTTATAGCCCTGGCAGAGTCTAGGTGAGGAGGAAGGAATTTTCTGCATGTCCAGATGATCTACAGTTTTCTGATGGCACTTTATCATTCGTGTTACCAGTCCTATTACAGATGGAAGTAAATGAATAATGAAACAGCCGGTTTTGTGGGCTATATACACGTTCAGTACAGTTCCTAAAATGTATAGATTAGACTGAACTTCAAGTAGAAGACATAGTTCTGCATTTTTACAATAGTAACAAGAAAAAAGCGCAACTCTGCTAATAGTAAAATGCATTATTATCATAGACTCATAGAATGGGTTGGGTTTGAAGGGACCTTAGAGACCATCTCGTTCCACACCCCTGCCATGGGCAGGGGCTCCTCCCCCCAGCCCAGGCTGCTCCCACCCCGTCCAGCCTGGCTTTGAGCACTGCCAGGGATGGGGCATCCACAGCTGCTCTGGGCAGCCTGGGCCAGTGTCTCACCACCCTCACAGCAAAGAATTTCTTCTTTATATCTAACCTAACTCTACCCTCTTTCAGTTTAAAACCATTTTTCCTTGTCCTGCCACTACAGACCCTGATAAAAAGTCTCTCTCCATCTTTCTTATAAGCCCCCTTTGAGTACTGACAGCAAGTTATCTCAATTTTCCATATGCCGTCTCACATCTTGAGCACAAGGTTCTCAGCGTAGCCCCATTTCTTGCACACTACCTCTCCAGAGGATTTAAAGAAGTGAGTTTAGTTTTTCTTACTCATTTGACTAACCTTTTTTCATTCAGGTCTGTATTTTTAAAAAGGTGAAATGCTTTCCATGAGTAGCGTTGGCGTGTAGTTGGTGGCTGTCTCTCCACATCACCCATCCTTGTGTAGGATAACACGACTTACGTTTCTTTCTTCTAGTTAGAAAACTCATTCCCTAGCAGTTTTGGTTCAAATACTAACTTAGTGAATACATCAGGCCTTTGACAACTGCCAGTCTGTTGGTTATTACATTGATCCATACAAATATCCCTTCTAGTGGCTTCAAAGAGATGAGGGGAGGATTTAGATCCTTCTGATACAGTTTTTCCCTCAGATACCATAGAGAATAGCTCAGACTTCTGTCTAACATTATGTCAAGGTTTTGCACTACCTAGAAAATAAACATAGCCTATATCAAAGTTCCTGTTACTGAGATGTAAAGAAATAGCCATACCTGGTTATAGAAAAATCTGCTGTAGGACTGTTAATATATCTCCTCCACGTTTAGTTACATGTGTGCCACCAGGCCTTTACATCATTGAAGTGTATTTGTTGTGGAAATCTTTCTTAGTGTAGCTCCTAGGGGGCTACTCAGTACTCTGTACATTTTCTTCAAATTAAGACACAGTGGTCATTGTTATTGCATGAAATTATTCATTATTGCATGAAAACTCAGAGGTGTGCTTGTGCTTGTATGTCTGGGTAGCAAATTTTGTCATTGGACTGATGCACTGTGTGAATGCGCGTGAAAGTATGCCCTTGAAGGTTGATTTTCTGTAATGGATTTGCATATATTTTGATTGTATATTTTCCCATATGCCTGTCTTTTCTCACTTTTTTCACACTCCCAGGTGGGGAAAAACAAAGGACTTTTGTGACGGTTTAGCTAACACACAAAAATAACTGATTATGGCTAAAAATCAGCTTGACTGGGAATTGTAATGGCTTCTCAGTACTTCAGGAAGGAGCTATTCCCAAATACACCAAGAATCATGTTTAATATGAATTTATAAAGCACAAACAATGATACTTTCTGGCATATTTCCTTTTTTTGCTGTGTTGTCATGATTGTCCTCTTCCATCTGATTTGGTGATAAGTCATAAGGCAGCTTTAGGAGAAGAGTTAAGCTGCGTAATTTATTCTTTAGCAGCATTTGATGAATGTTGGTTTGGACAAAAAGAGCACTTTGAAAGTTTTGTAATCATATGGTAAATGAGAACTAACATTAAACTAGTGAAAATGATCCGTTTGCATTTATTTTGACCTAAATAGCTATGTCAAAATGACTAACATAATTAAAGCATTTAGGTTTTGTCTCCAAGTGCAAGCCACAAGGGAAAGCAGCAAGTGTACTCTAGATTCTTCTGCATTGTCTCATGTCTAAGGTAGTCCAGACCTATATTTTATCTACGTATTCTCTACTAACAGTATTGGGTGGTACTCAGTATTGCCGGCTTTAAAGCATGGTCCACACTTCCAAGGAACAGAGAAATAAATAATTTATTTTTTAAAATAACATCATATAATTTTGCAAGACAGGAATGGGAAATGTGTAAATATTCATCATGTGGGATGATGCAATGCTATGGACTTACCTGAATCTGTTTCTCTGTGCTCTGTGCTTTTAAGTCAAGGAAGTGAGACATTTTATGTGTATTAATTCATTCTAGGCTAAATCTTGCTTTCTTGATCAAGGAAAATGGGGAATTTGTCTACATAGGATTAACAGAATTTTTATATTGAGAGATGAATTCACATTTGGATAGAAAATCAGTAGATACGAATATTCTAATATTTTTATATCACATTAGTTTGTAATTGTACTCTTCTACACATGTTCTTATTATTATTCATTTAGATAGTTAAGGAGTGGAATAATCCTGAATGCCCAGTTGTTAAACATCAGTTCAGTTCATCTCAGATCTCAAGTACAGTGATATTGGTATTACCACCCTGTACATGGAGATTATACATGATTAAGTCATTTCATGGTTCCTTTGGATGAGTGATCTAACTATTAGACATGTTGAAGTGCGACCTAGGATGAATAGAGTAAGAGGGTTGCTTCTCTTACATTTACAGAATGTATTGGAATTCCATGGAAAGTCAGTGGAAAGTAATTTTGAGAAAGAGCACATTGTCATATCTTGTAGTGTGACTTGGGTACATCCCTCTTCATGAAATTTTGGTTCTGGCCCCTTGCTTACTTGACAACATAGCAGCATCATGGATTTTAATAAGATTCAAGATTTAAATGAGATCAAAATCAATACCAAACCAATTACAGTAAGTTCAATCTTCCTATAGACTAGTCAAAAAACTAAAATAATTATATGTTACATTTAGATTAATCTAAAAGGCTCATCTCTGTAAAGTGCATAGTGAAAATGATCTGCAGTCTTGACTGGGCCTATAGATATAATCCTAATGTTGATCTGAATATTATTCTAAATGATAATATTGAGTATGCCAAGGTTTTCACAAAGATATCGGATTATATTTCTTACCAGGAATACAAGCATAATGTCTTTAGAGAAATTATTTTAAATTACTTTAATTGATTGTATTTCTAACAGCTGGAGTAACAAAAAAATACTTTTAAAAATATTTATTCTGTGATCAATATATAGCAATTATCTGAAACCTTGATATGAACAGTTTTCTAAGTAGTATTTGAACAGTTTGTAAGTAGTACTTGTGGCCATGGGAGAACAACTCTAGGAAAAACTACAGCTAGCATCCATTACTCTGAAATTAAAAACAAAGTGGTCAGCTACAACGGGGGAAGACCACAGGCAGAAAGAATAAGAAAATGTTTCCAAAAGAGATTCTTTGTCCCCTCTAGTTAATGCCAGTTCTGAAATGAAATGTTTTAGATGTTTAGTTAAAGAAAAATGGAGTTTCTAAATTGTAATCCTGCAGAGACTTGTGGAAGACAGTGGCCATTGTTCAGCAGTGCATGCATGTGTAAATGGAGCGTGTTGAATGAACAGAGGGTATAACCAACTTCTGTTTGGTTGTTTACTTTTGGGGGGGACGCTCCGTCAGAGTCCAAGTCATTTCAGTATGAAATGAAAAGATTTGCTAGTCTAAACCTTCTCTTGTTAAAAATTTCAATCCCGTAAAAGTGCTTAAGCATCCGAAAACAATGAATATTTACAAAACACTGTTTCTGATGCTGCTTGTGACATTCCCTGCACGCAGGACGTGTGACACCAGGGAATGCTATGGCAGAGACTTACTCTGGTTGGGCCTTATACAGCCCTGCCTATACTCTTCTAGGTTCTTCAGTAATAAACGCAAATATTCTGTGTAGACTTCAGTATGTTAAATGTACATGTAAATAGTAGTTTCACAACCAAATTATACATTTAGCCAAGACCTTTCACTTCTGATGTTTTAAAAGTGCTTGTTATTGATCCGGATTGAGCTCAGCTTTTAGGCAAATGCTTAAATCCATTTCTGTTGCGAAAAATACTGAAGTTTGTCACAAGCCTTTAGTAATTTCAATTTCATATTGTCTCTGCTGATTTCCCTTAGAAAAAAACATTTGTGAAATAGTAGCTGAAGACCTGACAAAGCTGAGCTTGTGAGAGGTAAAACCAGCAGATTCTGGGGGTGGAAAGAAGAGAGGGAAACTTAAAAAATTTAAAGGATAGTGTGGTAGTATGATATTTGTGGGGATAAACAAAACAGAACAATTTGAAAAGCAAGGGGGTTTTAGGTGCTTTAAACATCAAGAAAAATTCAGCTTCACATGTTGGTCTTAGTCTTCTTAACTGAAAAAAATTCTGCGTATTTCAGACCAAAATACTAGTGAGAAGAAGTTCTGGAATACAATCTTCAATACTTGCTTTAATATACACAATGTGGAGACGTTACATCTAATTTTTTGTAAAGTGCTTGAACGTTAAAAAATTTTGAATGCTGTTTCCAAAAGAAATCGGGTACATAGAAAGGAAATAAGAAAATTCTGGTATTTAGGGTCCTGTCTATTATGTACTGCCCCTGTTGATACTCAGAATCAATTGATACTGATTTTGAAGTCAGGATTTCATTCTGAATCGGTTTTCGAAAACGAAATGTATGTATTTATGTCAAAAGGCATTTGAAAACTTTTCCTTTGGTTATTCAGTTTCTGATACAGAAAAAGTCAAATAGACATTTTTAGTGTTTCCTTTCATTTTGAAAGAAAAAAAAAAAAAGCATTTTATTTCATTAAACAGTTATATGCTTCTGATGTCTTTATCTATATTTCAAGCTATTGTCTGTAGTTATTTGTTATTATACAGTGTTAACACTGTGCATTTGAAAAATCTGAGCTATTATTCTATAAAACCAGTAGGAAGTCAAGTCTCAGTTTGAAAATCTCGCTCCCTTCTCTCCCAACCCCCAACCCAAGGTTCCTCCTTTCAGATTTATGAAAGAAAACATTTCTTTCTCTAAAAGGTTTTTGTATGCCAGCATCTGGAAGTGTTTATTTCAGTGGTGTGTAATCTATCTGTGGATTTAGTTAGCACCAGACCCCCTTTTGTGTACTCCTGACTTAAAATTTTTATAAATGATCTTGTTGAATTTGTGCCAGTGTGCACATGGTCTGGCTGATTGCTGCATATATCCTTTACCTGCCAGTCACCTTTGATTTATATTCCTTCCCCTCTGCTTTTGCCTTCCAAAAATGGTGCCACTGAACTGTCCTTTAAATCATCTTTTTGGATAAATTACTCCAAGATGAGATGGTACGGTTTTGGCCGACTCCTCGACAGAAGGCATTCCTATAATCCATCCTTGCCTGCTCTGTATAGAACCATTCAAAAAAGAGAATGAACAGGGGGAATCAGGCTCCCTCTTCGAGCTGAGCACTATTTCTTCCAGTGCTATTCAAAAATGCAAAATTGGACATTTGATTTATGTAGCTCTTAATACCATCTGAAGACACATAAACTGTTTAAGAATCTTTCATGTACCCTCTCCTAAACCAAACTTCTTCTTTATATGAGTTTAATTCCGAGAGTATGGTTAGACGGTTCTCTCCCAGAAATATTAATTTGTGAATGAATAGCATATTTCAGATTATTTTAAAGCCTGTCACTTGGAATAGATTATACAATATACATGACAGTTCTTTCCATGATAAAAATCCCCGTTGGTTTCCTTAAACTAAACAGCTAATACTCCTTCAGAATAACAACAGTTCTGTAAGCTTTACTTAATGACATTGCTAATTTGGAGAGTTTTATGAAGTTTCCTGCAGAAAAGCAGGTGGCTTGGCAGTAATTTAAAAGGTTCACAATTTGTGGTAGCGGTTTCAGGGGGTTTCATGTTTCTAAAGAGGGAGACCAAGCTGCATATTCCTTAAGAGCGTCTGACACAATGATGTATCATTTTGGACTAAGTTTCCAGAAGTTCATTGGTCATTAAATGTGCTTCTTGACTTTATATTGCAGTTTCCCAGCTGTCTCTACTGGGGGTAATCTTAACGCTCAAACAGAATTTATTAATGAAGGCATAAGCTTGCAGTACTGATGAAACAGTAAGTTGCCCAGATGATTTTATTAAAGAGAAACATAGATTTTTCGATAAGACAAAAATGTCATTTAAGGAGATGTGAAAAGAACTGGCTCATTTTCTGCAGAGCGCTGGGAAAGTATTTACAAACGGTCTGGATAGTATTTGATATCCTGTGGGGACAGTTAAAATTCTTGGATTGCACATACATCAGTGTCTTACTACACAAAACAGTACATGAATTGTTGCAAGCAGCGCGCAAGGCTTTCAGGCAGTACAGATGTGGTTCTGTTGAGGTAGGAGATACTGGCATGAAATCACTGTGCTAATGTAGGTTGCACAACCATGTGGAGGGTTGCTACTCCATTGTGTCACTACCTGCTCAGGCATGTTACTCTGGAAGTACTGAACAAAACGTGCATCTTGCTAAACGTAGGCACTTGCAGTGTAGTTTTGTATTACTTTTCAGATCTCAGAATTTAAAAAAAAATACCTGATTTAGCAAATAAATTTATTAGCTCTGTTAATGAGAAGATAATAAGTAAGCTATGGAGTTTGCAATCAGCTGCATCTCTCATAGAAAACAAAGCAACTCCTAATCTTATGAGCCTTATATAATTATTTTTTTCCTAACTGTATCGCCGGATTCAAATACATACCAGAAATATTTTACACACAGGAGTACTGATGTAAAAGGGTCTGAGAATAAGAATATATTACTTTCTAAATGAAGTGTATGTTCTTATATGCCACCTGAGAAGCTTAAAAAACCTTAGTATAAATGAGAATCTGACTTCTGGTACTTTGCTCAAGGCAATCTAACATGTAATACATAAATATATATTTCCAGGCTAAGGTGAGAAAATACAATTCTGCAGCAGATGCTAGGAGAAAAAGGTAACTTAACTAAGTGTTCCAAGATATTACACAAACATAAACATGCCCATCTTTGATAATTTACATTAATTTTTATAAAGATAGTGACGTTACATCCATTTAGCGTGTACATTCTGCTGCAAAGGTTAATAAATAGAAACTTGGTAATTGAAGCACCTTAAGAACAGAGTGGGTTTACTTGTCATTACTCAGAATAATAATGCAGCTCCCTGTAAGTTTCACATTTTGGTGAGTCCATTAGATTTTGCACAGTATCATGTATATATACCCTCGTATAATGCAAGACGAGTTGCTGTAGTTTTACGCTGTACATATATGTCGGATTTCCCTTGAAAATGAGCCTTCATTCATATTTTTCTCCCTGAAAGATTTAGAAGTGGTTTATGAACTAAAGCTGCTCGTAGCTGTCAGTTCATCTGTCCGCTGGGCTGGGCCAGCCCCAAGCTGAAAGGCAGCAGCTGTGTGTGCCTGCAGCAACGCTGTGCAGCTTTGTAGCACAGGATGTGAGCTGTCTAGATGAAACATGATGAGAACCTGAGGATCATGTACTATAACTGTTTGAGTTGGAATTAATCTACGGTTGAAGAAAATTGCATGGAACTTAAATTCTCCTGAACAGGATCTCCATTTTAGATGTTATGTCTACCACTTAACACTTGACAGACTTGTCCTGTTGTACAGAGCTTGGGTGGAAGCGATGCCTGTGGGCATCTACGGCATCACTGACCCGTTGCTTTGCAAATAAAGGATGTAAAATCTCTAGAATAACAGGATAAATCTGGAAAGGATCAAATAATAATCTGGGAACAGCAAGACCAAGTGGAAATATTTTTTGTATCTCTTATTTTCTGTCATTTTTGTTCTAGTTGCCTACTCTCTTGTTCGTGAAGCCCTATAATAATATTCAAACTTGAGCACCTGTTGAGCTGGGCATTGCACGCAGGAGAAGACAAAAGATTTCGATGTTTAACCAAGGACTTTGTGTTTTGTTTCTGTCCATTTATCATGCCCCACACAGTGAGGTGTCGGTTTTTATTTAAGTCTTTGATACTGTTAACAGCAAAAAAAGTTGTTTAGCAAGCAGCGGTACAAATGATACCTGATTTCCTCTGGTTTGTCCTCTGCTCTCCCTATCCCCCATGGCAATGCTGCTCATTCTCCCTTTACCTCTCTGATACGCCTCCAGGCAGAAGGCGGCAACACTGCTATATGGTTGCTAGAAAATCTCTTTTAACACCTCCGTTTTCCTTTTCTCCAAACTAATCCCATTCCAGGGAGCCTGGCTGTGCACTTGGTAATGCTCGCAAATATTTCTGTAGCAGAATGAAACAAAAACACCAGGCTTGAGGCAACTGAACACAATTTACGAATTTCAGTTTGGGGTTTCTGCGTTTCTTCCCTTCTTTGAGGTTTTGCATTGTTCCAGCTTTCTGACTTGAACTTCAAGGTCGTGTAAACCTCAATTCAGAAAAGCAATCATCTGCTTAATTTTTAAACTATACCTTCAGTCTGACAAAAGCACGTTCTAAATTGAGGCTTTCAGTATTATTAGTAATATATGTTTTCTTTCATCTGTTATTTCAGCATTCTTCTTAGTAAATTTATTGCACATAGGAGAAGACAGAGGAGGATGCTTGTAGGAAGAAAAGATTTTCAGAGATGTAAACAGATGCAGAGAAATATACGTTTACAGTTTACATATGTATATCTAAATATGTATTAGTAAATAAAACTAAGAAAATAGTCTTTGCCATGTGAAAAGCTTTAATATTTTTTATTTGTACTTAAAATACAAAATTCTTCCTGGTATCTTGGTTTCTCTGAACGTTTAATTTATGGTAATTCTTTGTCAGTGATGGTGACCTTAAAGGCACCAGGAGTAGACTTAATGAAGATGACAAGATCCTGGCATTTGTGCTGCTGGGATGAAAGGTAGAATGTTTCAAAAATATATTTAGTGGAGAGAAGGAATAGTTTAAGCAAGCGGTAGACTGAAATTAGAGATTTGGTTATTTTTAATGTGTTCCATTTCTGTAAATAAGCGTGGATGCTACTCAGCTCAGTAAGTGCAAATTATGCATCTGTGTGTACTGTAAAGGTAGGTGCTGGAATAAGAGAAAATAGCTAAGGGTCCATAAAAAGTACTAGCAGTAAGCATAAAATGGGATGAAATTAAGATTAGATCCTTTTTCTGGTCTTTTTTTTTTTTTTTTTTTTTTTTTTTTTTTTTTTTTTTTTTTTGCCTCACTAGAAATTTTTGGAAGATACTTAAAGGATTTAAACTTAAATAGAGTAGAGAACCGGGTCAATATTGTGTTAGCAGAACTAGAGAGAAATCATGAAATGAAGGGAAATTCTTGAAAGCAGTATCAGACTCTAGAAAATGAAAAAAGTTTATCAGGTACCGGTCATGTTTTCAGTTCCGTGTACTACTGTACTTATATTTCTGACTGTGATTTCCAGTTTACGACTAAGTTTCAGCTGGGGTTTTCAAATACATGTCTTGTATTTACTGTTCTACAGTGACAAAATATCACAGTCAGGATGGTTTTCTGGCTTTGAAACCATGAGCTTCTTAATCCTACTTATATTACCCTGGATAATTCAGTTTCCTTCTCAGTGATTAAGATCTTTAGTTATTTATTAGTAGAAGTTATACCCTTTCTTCCATGTCACTTAGTTACAGGAGAGAGGCTGTGAGGAGGAGGGATTTTTCCTTGGTGAGCCACTCTTCTATGTCTCAATAAGTATTTATGTTAGTTAATATGCACATGGATACAAATGTAATGCATTGGACTTTCATAAAGATCCTGAGCTATTCTGCAAAGCCCTGAGCATATGTGTCAAATAGGTGGTTTCCTTCAGGCTTCACTTGCTGAATGACTGTGGAACCTGGAGTATACCTGAGTGGTTAAACCCCATCCTGTTCTCTTTTATCATTTTGGAATGAATTCCACAGCTAAAAGCTCTGCCTAAGAATTATAAGCCTCTAATTTAACCTGATTTAAATTCCAATAATGCTAGGAGAATAATAAAACCAAGAAATAAGAATAAGACTAAAAATAAGAAAAAAAATATCACATGGTAAATATTTGCATAGGGTTGCTAACACTGGCAGGTTAGGTAGCGGGGGAAGAGGCAGGTATCCAGCCTGGAGAAATTGTGTTAATGCAACATTCCAGGCTGCGTACTGGCACAGGTTGGTCTTTAAATGTGGTGATGTGCTGACAGGATTGTCATTTTGACGGTAAAGAGTTGAGACAACAGGAAAAAAAAATACAAGACTCTCTAGAGAGCTACATGTGTAAGTTTTACTGCAGAAGGTGATAAAACTGCTGGAAGCAGGCAGTCTCCATGCAGAATTACTGCAATATAAATGGCCTGGAAGTGATACATATTAATTTCACTAGGTTAATTTTGTCACTGCTGAAGGGTTTGGGTATATTTTTTTTCTTGCAAGAACCAAGTCAAATCATTAATATTTACCATCAAGAAGACTGTAGTTCTTATTAGTGTTTAGATACAAGACTTAAATTATCATCAGAAGATGTAGCGTAGCTTTGGAGTGTAGGTTAGGTGCTTCTGAGAAGAAGCATGCAGTTTTTCTGCACCTGTTAACAAAAAAGTTGAAACAATCTCACTGTTGTGCATGGAGCATTTAAAAAAAAAAAAAAAAAAGAGAAATGTATGGTACAAAAGAAGGGTGTATCCTTGTTGCCACTTTAAGAAGCTTGGGATTTAATAGCTTACCAGGTAGATTAGGTCCATCTTTGTCCATAAGTTGTTACGGTAATACTTAGGTGATAAAAAGAGATAACTAGGTACAAAAGAGAGAAGCTGGATGGCTCAGCAAATGGACAAAAAGCTATTAATCACAGCCCTTTTAGAAAATGTTGAAAGCCATTCATGTGATCAAGGAATATTAATTTTGAGGCATACTTTTATAACTAGTTCCAAATTATCAAAAGTGACTGGACATTTTGAATGCTTAGCCTGAAATATCTAAAAGAGCACTGGTTTTACTGTGGGTGTTTTTTTTTTCAAGTTGCATGATGGCTTTTCCTGAAGGTTGGATCTTTTCTGGAGTCTAAGCTTCCATAACAGAAGTAAATTGTTTAACTTTAAAAAAAGGGGGGAAAAGTCTTATTGCTAGTACTTTTCAATGTAAGAACATTAGTCAAGATCCAGGACTCCTCTGTATTTGTATATTATTTGTAATACACAAATGCAGAACAAAAGTTAATGATAGCTCAATATATTTTATATATATATTAGAAAAATGACAAGATTTCATAAGGTAAACAGGAGAGTACAGGGTAGATGGTGTTGTGTAGCTTGTGAGGAAGTGGTCTCAGTATGTAAATTATCCCATCAGTGTAAGATTTTTTTTTCTGTAGGAGTCATAGCCCAGAGTTTTAAGAATTAATTGACATGGGTGACGATGTTAGTCTGCTGTTCCTTGTTCCTACCAAAAAGATGATGCAAAAGATGTGCTGGCTTGAATGTTTGGTGTGTGCACAGGAATGAGTGGCAAATGCACAGATCCAGGTTGGAATCTGCCATTTGATGGTAGGTGTGCTGCTGCACAGGAGGAGGATACGTCCCGCAGGAAAATGAAAAGTGGCTTCTAACGCTGCAGCTGAGAGGAAGATTCAAAGTGATGGGCAGGAGCAATGAGCTTGGCAGGAGCCTTGTGACTTGGTACAAACCAGAAAATGATGGTTTTTTTCAAAGCTAGATTCATAAGTGTTTCTGTAACTTCCTCCGTGAGAAGATCAGAATTTGCAGGAAGGGTAAGGAACGCAGTTGCATGCCACTAGGATGTGGAAAGAAAAAGATGAAGTACAGCTGCAAGCTGAGTGTGAACATAGAGAGCATCCAG
Organism: Falco naumanni; assembly: GCF_017639655.2. Taxonomy (NCBI): domain Eukaryota; kingdom Metazoa; phylum Chordata; class Aves; order Falconiformes; family Falconidae; genus Falco; species Falco naumanni. The sequence continues at coordinate 80,873,665 of NC_054059.1, forward strand.
AAACTGAGGTGACATCCCTGTTATACACCTTGATGGTGGTGGTCACAAGGTTCTGGATGAACAGAGATGGGGAATTTGGAACAGGCAGGAGATGAGGAATTCCAGTTTATCCATGTTTAGCCTGAGCTGGCAGCTTGACATAAGAGCTCTCAGAGGGGCATGAAAAACTAACTAGCCCTGAGTTATTCAGCCAATAATCTTTATCGGTTGTATTATAGGGTAAGAAACGCTTACTGCCATGTCTGTGAGCAAAGGTTACAATGCATAGTATTATTTGCTTCCCCTAATTTATTACACACTTCCCAATTCATCAAAGCACAATTTCCTTTAGCTTGCTGAAGCAACCCCTTATATTTCTTATTTTTTCATGGAAAGAATTCATTCCCAACTTCATAAACTGTATTTTGAAGAATTTGTGGGTTCAAGGTTTCTAATAATGTCTTTTTCCAAAAAAGTAATATTTCACTTTAAACTAATATGGCAGTATTCACTTGCCTGTAGTCAGCAGCAACCTTTTGGCTTCAGTGCTTACTGACGTATACCACAGGAACAGCACTAGATACTGGGAAGTTCTGACTTCCACTGTTATAACCAAGAGTGACATTGTTAAAGAAACTTTCCCCAGAGGGACAAACCCAGCCTATTCACATTTGGATATCCTCATCTGTGTATTATGCCAGGAAGCCTTGCACATGCAAACACCCATCAGGTGTTTTTAAGCCACATATCAACTCAATTCAGCACATACCCTCCATTTCATGCTGTGAAGATGTGATCCTAGGAGGGTAGCCCCAGCATCATTGCAGATACTTAGAATTAAAACAGACACACAGAATAATATTCTGTCTTAGGACCTTTGGACGCCTTGTCAGGGGCAGAAGAAATCTGTACTGGAGTGCAGTGTAATTTAAAGGTAGTAAGATCATGCTGGTTGGTCTGAGAAGTTCCTGATGCTGCTGTATTTTATAATATAGATATAGGTGCAGTGACTGGAGCTCTGGATTCATAGTTGGTGTTGCAGGTTTGGAAAATTTATATTGCAAACTCTTAAACTTTCCAGTTCTCCAAACATAGTTTAGTTAGGGTCTAGTTTCCTTGTCAGATATTTGGAAAAAATGTTAATTGGGGATTGTAAAGTAAGAAAGAGGACATGTTCGTGACAGAGAGTTACTGAGCTGCCATTTGATAAATTGTAAGGAACTATTTTCATTCCAGAAGAGCCATTTGTTAAGTATTTCATTTGGGAATGAAGAAAATGGGCAATGTTTGCAGGCTCTGGGGTTGTATCTTGCAGAGGAGTGTGCTGGAGTCTTGAGGAATCAGTGGACTGTGGTGGGTCCAGCACACCACTGTAGCTGAAGGGGTTGCTGCAGTCCTTGGGCACACAGGCAGGCAGAAGGATAAGAAATAACAGTTTTCTGCTGTACTGGGGCAAGCACGGCTAAAATACTGTTCCAGTCTGGGTATTCACATTTTAGTAAAAGCGTCAACGATTGGAGAAGGCTCAGAGATCTAGGAGAAATTGTGAAAGACTAGAAATCCTGACGTGGAGATACACACGGTGTATCTGTGGAATTTATCAAACTAAAGGAAGTATGTAGTCAGTCTTTAAGGACTCACCAAAGAAGAAAAATCTCATGGTTTAGGGTTTTTCAGCCCTAGCATTCAAATGTATAAGGATGTGCAGGGTGGGATTCCTCTGTCTAGATACAAACATCTGTATCTGAGCACAATGGCAATATTTCCTGTATAGTCAATTGAGAGAAATCAGCATTTTGGGGCTGTAATTTATCTCCTGCTAAGGTAGATGTTTAAGAGGGATCAAATGAACCGTGCTGTGGAAGCACCTTTTTCTCCACTTTGACAGGATGATGTATGTAGATATTGACATTGTGGGGCTCTAGGTTAGGTGAGAGGAGTCCTCTTGTTATGCACTTGACATTTAAGCTAGGCCAAATTTAAACTAGAAATAAGGCATATATATTTTCAAAAACATAACTAAGTGCTGAAATAACTTAACCAATGATTGTGACAGATTGACCATGCCTGGAAATCTTAAAATCAAGATGAGATGTTTCTGTAAAAGTTATGCTCAAGTTCAACCACAGCTGTTGGATCTGGAGAGCCAATTCAGGAGAACTGTGTGGGTTGTGTTATGCAGCAAATGGTCCTTTCTCTCCCGAAGAGCTATGAATCATACTTTGTCGGTGCTTTGGTAAACTGTAAATGTGAAAATCCACTTTGAATGCAGGTCAGCAGCTTACCCAGTGAGAATTCCTGATGTTCAGGTGCATAGTTTGAGAGGAAATAATTTTGCTTTCTAAATAGAGCAACTTCACTTCAGAGCTGGAATTTTCAATACCTTTTCATTAGTTTTATGCTACACAACATAGTCTGATCTTTTTTCTAGAAAAAATAAACATCACATATATGTAACAAGTTTTGGGGAAGAAACTATTGATTAGGTAATTATGACATCTCTTTTTAGAAAAAAAAATTTGGTAATCCGTTCCTAGAAGAGGCAGATTAGAAAAAAGTTGGCATTGCTTTTAAAAGTCAATGGAATAACCCTTTTCTCAAACCCTCAGAAAATTTGCGTCATTATTTCTGTATGCAGTATCTCTATACATTCTTACAAATATTCATATTGCTCTTATATTTTGACTAAAATAGGCTAAATACACAACCTTAATTAGAGTAGTGGAAATAACTTGTTATTTCCATTCTTTGAATGTCTTTGGCAAATTTCCATTGTGTCAACATAATTAAGATATATTAATATTAATCTGGTAAGTACTGTAACTTTACATAGTGGAAAAATAAAATAAAATGGACCATGAGAACATTTTTCAATATCAGGTTCAATTTTAATACTTTATATTGTTGTGAAAAGTTATAAAAATGTGTTATTATTTTATTACCCCATTAAGAAAACAACGCAGCAACAGATGCTTGTTACCCTGATTTTCTCAGTCTGTTTATGGGGATGTTTTATCAAAATAGGTCTTTTAAAAGTTATAAAGATGTAATACTCTCCTAAATTAGGTCATAAATGCCTAATGTGGAAAACTAATACATTTTATTATTTTTCAAGTATGGGTTTATGTATATTAAAATATGCAGCTGTTAGGAAGTCTGGAGAAACATATTGCATTACAAGATGTTAGTGTCTCTCTCCGAGTATGTACATTCTTTATGCATATACCCACACGAGCTTTTGGCATGTGGAAGAGACTACATTAACATTTTGGCTCAGTATTATTTTCTAATATTGTAATTATTTTTTTTATGAATAGATGTAAATGCTAAATATACTGAGCACATGCATGTATTTTTATTCTGTATTTGCCAAAATCTTTAGTGCAGCCACATACACAAGTTGAGCAAGTAGATCTAAAATGTGTACTTAAACAATGTTCAGTTCCAACATCAGCAACTGTATGCTGTGTTTCTGCAAAAAATGATAGATGTTCCAGTACCAGCAGGGGTAACAAAGTAATCTCTTAGTTTAAACCTGTCTTCCATCTGACCAGCTGGAATGGATTTGTGGTGGTGAAGGGATTCAAGCACCTGCTGGTTGCAGGTAGCATGGTGACCCTGACTGCTTTAGGAAATGGTACAACCACAAGGATTTTCAAATTTCCCTATAATTTGAGGTGGATAGACCAGTTGTCAAAGATGGACCTGCTGAATCTCAAACTTCCCATCCCTGTTCATGGCAGTCTTTAATGGTCACAAAAAAAAGTCTGTAGAGAATACATCAAATGTGGCAATGCACATGGGAGTGCACCAGATTAATAGGGGTCTGTTTCCCTCCTGCACACACACACATCCTCTCCCTTACTGATCTATGTATATGGGAAAATCGATGTATAGTATTATTTTGTTATAGTAGGGAAACAGGATTGCATGATCTTGTGACATTTCACTCTAATTATTGTGGCTTCTTCTACTACTTCATTTTAAAAAAAGCACAGCCAAACAACAATATTTATGCTTTCTCATGTTCAGACCCTCATACTTGTGGACTGATAAATACACACAAAACTATCTTTCCGTCCTTCAAATACTTTCTTCAAAACACTCCTTTTTTCATTGTGTTTACAAAATCCTTGTCAGTAATTAGGTTGTTAGTGTGCTGATAAGTCATATATGGCATACATATTTTTTTTCTTGGCATTTCCTTTTTTTTTCCATGTGTACCTTTTGCCCTTATGTGAAGATCGGTAACGTCTTGGGAAGAAGTTTTATTTTGTTTAATGTTCCTCTTGTACTTTAGACAGTAGGTTCCTGGGCTGTGAGTATGGACTCCACCACAGCGTTAAAATAATTGCAGATGTCATAAAGCAGCAATTTAAGTGAAGATAAATTAGTGATAGATACTTCTAATATAAACAATGTGAAAACTGAAACTTGAACCAGGAGAACCAAGCTAACCTCTAAGATTTGTAACTTCAACTTGGGTGTTTCTTGGAAAGATCAAAATATCGACAAACCTGATCCTGACACAAAGGAAAACTCTTCCTTCTTGCTAGGTCTGCTCTTACTGTGCATGGTTTCATCTAACACTATGTGGAATCATTGCAGACCTCTCTCCATGCATGCTTGCTTTAACCTCACTTCTAAGCTTTCTGTTTGCAAGAAGTGCTGAGCTGCAGAGCCCGATTTCCTCCAGATGCAGAGGAATTTTCCATTTGAAGAACTGCAAGCTTGGCTCTGCCTATGAAACCCTTTCTTTCTTCAAAACTGTGAGCAGTTGGGTTTAAGCTGTAGTTTGGGTGACATGCGAGTCACGCTGCTTCACTCACTTCTGCCTCTGAAGTTTCCACTAGTTCAGAGATATCTGGGCCAGGGTTTTGCTTTTGAGACCTAATTCTTAGCTGGTAATTTTCTGTCTTCTTTTGTGTTACATATATTTTTGGTGAGGACTAAAAAGTTTACTACCTTCTGTTATTGCCCAGCAAATATTGTTCTGTTGTGGCTGTGCTGATGTTGACACATAGAGTTTGTTAGAAAAAACCACAGCATGGTGCACTCACTTGTTCTCTTGTGTCTGGTTGGCATGGCATGGTAGTGCCCTCAGGGTGGCTTATATTCAGCTTTTCAACCTACATTGGATTCTGTTATCACATGGGGTCTTTCCACAGGGAAGCATCTGGAAAAGGAACTTTGCAGAGAAGGGCCTCGTGGGCACCAAGCTGGCCACGTGCCAGCAATGTGCCCTTGTGGCAAAGGTGGACAACAGCATCCTGGGCTGCATCAGGCAGGGTGTTGCCAGCAGATGGAAGGAGGTGGTCCTTCCCCTGTGCTCGGCACTGGTCAGACCCATCTGGAGTGCTGGGTCCACTGCTGGACTTCCCGATATGAGAGAGACATGGGCATACTGGAGCAAGTCCAGTGAAGGGCCACTAAGATGATTAGGGAACTGAAGCATATCTCCCATGAGGAGAGACTGAGAGAGGTGGGACAGTTCAGCCAGGAGAAGAGAACCTTCAGGGGGACTTTATCAAGATGTGTAAATACTTGCCTGGGGGGAATGAAGAAGACAGAGCCAGCCTTTTTTCAGTGGTTCCTTGTGAAAGGACAAGAGGCAATGGGCACAGATGAAAATACAGGAAATTGCACTTAAAAAGAAAAAGCTTTCTTGCTTTGAGGGTGATCAAACATGGGAACAGGCTGCCCAGAGAGGCTGTGGAGTCTCCATCCTTGGAGATATTCCAAACCCCAGCAGACATATCCCTGAGCAACCTGCTCTAGGTGATCCTAATTTGAGCAGGCGACTGGACTAAACAATCTCTAGAGGTGCCTTCCAGCCTTAATGAGTCTGTGAATTGCAATGTTTGCAAATTGCAAAATTGGAATGAGACCATATTTAGGGATTGTGTGAATTCAAGTTTTCTGTCTTCTCATCATTCTCTGGATTCAAGACCTACATTCAAAAGGCTTTATAGATGTACCCGCTACAGTTAAAGTCATGCTGTAACACGTTTGCCTCCCTTCTAACCATGTCAGGAATTGCACATGAAGCCTGCACGCCATATAGTTTTAATTAACCTAATTGATCCCAGTAGCTGTGCTGCCAACCACCAAAGTGTTGATAGGACTTTACCGGAAGCTCAGCTACTCTGTCATCATCTGGTCTCAAAATGTAGCTAGGAAGATCCTCCTTTTTCAGAACTGCAGGTTTTTATGAAGTCTGAAATTCTAGCCAGTGTGCAAAGGTCTGAATTTGCTGTCATTTTCTACTTTTCAGGCTTTGCAAATAGGTGACTTCCTGGAGCACCCTGGATGTAGTTCACATGAATGAAGTAGATTCTGTGATAGCAGCATAGGAACGTACCATGGTTTTATTATCAGGAGTCCATGATCAACAAAGATTTTTGTTAGTCCTTTTACCAGGAGTTTGTGCTTCAGAGAAGATCAGTCAGAGGTGAGCCTTTACAAAACAGAAAACTGGAGATGTGTTTTTCTCAGTGAGTTTCACCAGACATCATTTCTGGCGGCTAGATACGCCTGTTGCTTCATTACAGCCTGATAACGTATCTTACTGCCTGTTCTATGTTGAGGCATATTTCTTAATTTAGCACTGAGTCAGTGTTCACAACAGAGTGGAGCAAGGCTTGGTAAACAGTTGGTTTGTGGCTTCAAGGTTGTTTTTTTGAGATACCTTTTCTGGATTAAATACTTCAGAACCAAATTGGTTATCTGCTCGTCGCTTCCTTCTAAACCAAACTAAAAGGCATTAATGCTTAGTTGTGTGCTTTTCTAGGCCCAGGCTTCATTAATATAATCTGTCTTCTCTGCCATCCACAGGTAAGTGGGAGGATTAATAATAATAAATCAATATTCTATCTGAAAGTCATTTTTTCTCAGCTGTGCAGCCAGATTAATTTACACACTACTTTACACAAGATCTTTACACACTACTGATACCAATCCTAGGACTGCCAAAAGAGAATGCTGAAAATGGTACACTGCTTATCCTGAGAAGGCATGGTAGATCATCAGGAAACATCCCCAAACTATGCGGTGCTGAGTGTGCTAAACTGGACCAGGCTGCAGGGCCACCCACATGCTTTTGCTAAACAGGGACCCAGATGGCTGCAGTTGTGCCAGTTGGCTCATGTTATGGGAAGGTACTGCTGTGGCTAATTTAAATTCCCATACATTTTAAAAACCAACAATATTTGGGGGTGGCTCAGTGTTGTAGGATACACTTGCAGAGGATGCAGTCCAGTACTGCGACCTTACTATCGTGTGGTCTAAGAAAGCCACAAGAATGGTTCTCTGCATTCTCATTATACCCTCAGACTTCATAAATGTAATGTTTTTGTCATCCTAGCCATGAATGAAAGGTGTATGTTTTTCTGAACTGTTCGCTTTCCGATTTGTAAGGTGTGTAAATTCAGAACAGTTATACTTTGGGAACTTCTCCTTTTTTTACAAAGAGGTCTGTGCACTCCTGTTTTCATACAGAGAACTCCTATCTTTAAGGTGCAGTAAGCTGGGAGGGTTGCTTGGGTGGCAAACCACTCTTCAAGAATGTTGCTTACTGAACTTTGCAGTCATTGGCAAAAAGGAACTACAGTTTCAGGAGTTTCACTTAGCAGTCTGATTTGTTGACAACTGGCTTGATATTTAAAGGAAGCCACTAATAATTTATCATTTGATGAAAATGTTCATGATTAGCCACTCTCTTTTTCCAGAAAGCTCAGCTTTGTATGTCTAACGTGGTAAAATAACATATATCATCAAATAAATCGTGGAGTTTTGTATGGTTACGCTAAAGAAGTTTGGATTTTCTAAAACAGCGGGATTAGAATTTATCTTGCCAAATGCAGGCATATAGAAGGCACCTTCAGAGATGTATTGTCCTTCTAAACAGCATATATCTCAGCACCGACTATAAATGGAGGAGGGGATGACGAGCTCAGGTTGAGAGATGTCTGTGGTCTAAACCAAAAAAAAAATAAAAATGAGGTAAATGCATCATAAATCAGCAGAAAAGCTTTTGGGATGTCTTTTAATTCATAAAGAAGGTGATGTTAGCACTGCAGTGTCATAATGATAGGATTGTTAGATACAATACAAATTATGTTTTATTCAGCCTAAAATATGAAGAATTCATGCAATTTTGTATTCAGAATACTATCTCCAGATTTTTATTGTATATCTCAATACTTCTTAGTCATCTTAAAAGTGGGTTTGGTATTATTATCAGTAATTAGTAACAATATTTTAAGGTGGAAGTTGATTTTTCTCTTAGGTTTTTCCATCTCATGTTAATACTAAGTATTTGAAAACTATACATAGATAGACTATTTTATGTTTCTAAGTATATTATATAGATTTAAAGTTTTTAAAAAGCTTTTTTTAACAGCAGCAGCAGTTCTATGCAATGTTATTTCATCCTACCCCTTTAAATAGTTTATGTGTCAAGAATTATATAGAAAAAAACTACATTTAAAATGTATGCTTAATAGGAATCAGTTTCAGTGTTATGAATAGACAGATATTTACTTGCAAGTCAAATACAGTAAAACATGGCACCCAGAAGTTTAAACTGATAGATTAAATTGATTAAGAAGATTAAATTGATGGATTTGAAAATTTATGATCCTGTTGGAGATTTTGGTCATTTTTTGTCATGTTTGTTAAAATCACATCCCAAGGCTCTTAACTTTAAACTTGATTGAGCTAAGCAGTGTGCGAATGCAACTCTCATTTTAGATGCATGAAGTGGATTAAAATGAGAAATATTTACTTGGAGCTGCCAAGGACAATGATGGAACAGCAGGATCAGACTGAAAAGATCAGAGAGAAGTCCAAAGGCCGATATTGGTGCACATGCCATTAGTTCAAGCCAGCACAGAAATTAACTACAAATTACATAGAGGGTAAATAGAAGGGTAAATTATTGTAGGCCCCAGAGAAAAGGACTGAAGAAGTAGGTCCCTTAAAGGGAGGTCTGAAAGGGACGATGAGCAGTGGGTGGTGGGCGGAGAGAGGATAAAGTCATGACTGCTAGAGGAAGCTGTGGTTTTAAAAATATACAACTGACCATACCCAAAGCAGCTAAATAAACCAGGACAAGTAGGCTACAAATGTACCCATTAGTTCTGATCTTAAAGCCACCTTTATGCATCTTGGTGAAGGTGATGGAGAGCTGTAGAGGTAGCAGCTGTCAAACTGAAAGAAATTTCTGACTGAATTGAACATTTAGGTTTGCTGCTAATGGGCTATATTGATGTGAATAAGGCTTACTAACTGCACAGCCATAACTGTTCTTATTTTTATGCATAATATAAATATCACATTGTATAATAGCTGTAAGACAATCCAGAGCATTTCCGAGGGATTATTGCACATCTCGGGTAGTTTAAGTCATCCAGCCTTTTGGCCTCATGCCTTAAAACAGTACCAGAGACATACTATAATCGTCCAGAAATGCAATGTCTGTTGCGAATTACAGCTTAAACCAAAATAGTCAGTACATTACATGTATACCCAAAATATACAATTTAACCAGGTAATGTGATGTGCACATTTTCAAAAAACTAATATCTTCATATGGACAAGTTCAGTATGCTCTTCCATAAATGGAAGAGTAAATTTACCTACCCATCCAGAACAGCTCCAGAAAGTTCTTGCTAATTTGCAATGTCATTTTTTTCTGCATTTGATGATCTCATGCAATCACAGAATGGTTTGGGCTGGAAGGGACCTTAAAGACCATCCAGTTCCCACCCCCCGCCATGGGCAGGGACCCCTCCCCCCAGCCCAGGCTGCCCCCAGCCCCGTCCAGCCTGGCCTTGAGCCCTGCCAGGGATGGGGCACCCACAGCTGCTCTGGGCAGCCTGGGCCAGCGCCTCACAGCCCTCACAGGGAAGAATTCCTTCCTCATATCTGATCTAAATCTACCTTCTTTCAGACTAAAGCCATTCCCCCTTGTCCTATTGCTACAGGCCCTACTAAAAAGTCCCTCTCCAGCTTCCTTGCAGGCCCCCTTTAGGCACTGGCAGGCCGCTATAAGGTCTCCCCAGAGCCCTCACCTCTCCAGGCTGAGCCACCCCAGCTCTCTCAGCCTGTCCCCACAGCAGAGGGGCTCCAGCCCTCTGACCGTCTTGGTGGCTTCCTCTGGACTTGCTCCTACATGTCCATGTCCTTCTGGTGCTGGGGGCTCCAAAGCTGATGCAGCGCTGCAGGGGGGGGTCTCACCAGGGCAGAGCCCCCTCCCTCGCCCTGCTGCCCACATGGCTGGCGATACAGCCCAGGGCACAGCTGGATTTTTGGGCTGCAAGTGCACATGAAAATGGAAGGAGGAATAAATTATGACTAAAGCTCTAGCACAATCCCTGTGATGTTCCTCTAAGTTACGCTTCCCAGGAAGATGTTTTCCTGTACCAGAACTATGTCCGATCCAAGTCTTCATCTCAGTCCCTGTATTAAACTGTCTCAGTGATAGGATTAAATGCCATTACTTACTCATTTTCCTGTCTTCTCTTACATGAGATGTGTAATGACAGATGAAATAGGAGATCTCTGTTTACCTTCTCTCTACCTTTTTCTGCTGGTCATCCAGTCTAAACTCTGCCATCTTTGGCTGTTCTCTCTCTCATTCTGATGAACAGATTTCTCAGCTTAATGTTTTTAGTTGATCTGTCTTTATCAGCCCTATGATAGTTTGCTTTGAAAAACATTCCCCACTAGATAGGGTTAAGGAGTTGCTGGCAGCCAGGCACACCTTATGTTGTTTCTTTTTCCCCAGCCACCTTGGTTTTGTCAGATAAAATTGCAAGCAAAAAGCAAATTACAATGTTTTCTGATATTAACTGTAATATTCTGTCTTCTTCCTTGTAGGCAATTTAGCTTGAGCTGGCGGGCTGCCCATTGTAATGTGCAAGGACACTTCTTTTCTGGGAGGCTGTGTCGGATAAAACAGTTAGCTTTTCTGAAAGTGAAGGCTATTTCCCCCCCCCCCCCCCCCCCCCCGTTAGTGGAACAAGACCTTATCAGCATATAAGCACAGCCTGCATGGCAACACAAAAGATACCTGTTTTGCCTCATATTCGACTTCCTCAACAAAGCATATTTCTCATGTGGATATTAAAATAATAGCTTTTAAGTTAGAAAGCATGCGCGCTTGCACTGGGGTTATTAACTACTCAATTAGGACACTTTTCCAGCTATCTGGGCTGAGGTTTTCAAAGGAGCCGAGGGAGTTGACTGCATAAGGCTGTGTCTGTACCAGGAGATTAACTATGTCTGTGCTCTCCGACACTGAGGCTAATAAGCATGGGATGGCCCGTGTCCATATTGTTCAATTTTCTTATCCTCCAGAATAAGGTGGCTGTCTCCAAACCACCTCCTGATAACGGTTTCTGGCCTCCACATACCTCAGAGCTGTGTCCCGGCACTGGGGAATGGTGGTTGCCCTGTGCCAAAAGCATTCCTGGGGCTAGTCAAACAATTTAAGTATAAAGGGGTCTTTTGAGAATATTCCCTGAGAATGTTTTAGCTTGAGGTTAAGCCTTAGTGTCGTTGGCTGCTCTAGAGCTGAAGTCTTAAACCCTGGTCCTCAGAGCAGCCACATGTGCAGTCTTCATGGTGTTAACCGCATGCTGCTTGATCTGTGAAAAGAGGTGCCTTCCACTCAGTAACTTTGTGTGGTCAATTGTGTTTTTTAAATAAGTCACTTTTAACTATTAAAGTATAGAAAGTGTAATCGTCTTTAAGAACTGCACAACTCTGTCATGCTAGATCCCCTTCAACAGCGTTTGGTAGCTGATGTATCTTTTTATATGGTGCTTATGGTGCTTATAATAATGGTATCTATAACAATAATAATGTCATAGTCTCTGATTTTGTAGGCTTCAGCGTTTTGAAAGGTTGCCCTGTCTTAGTGCATGCTGTGTAGCTCAGGGTTGTGTGAACCACAGATACTGTTGATGACGTCGTCCACTTGCTGCTGACAAGTAGAATACAAACAAATAATTTAATAATTTTTTTTTCCATTTGGCTTTCCTGTAGGAGTATCTTTTATCTTCTTTAATACCATTGGGAGGGTTGTTTTCAAACCATGCTTTGAGATCCTCTGATCAAACACTGTAGAGCTGTAACTGGTGGTTTTGTGTACCCCAATGTGGTCTGTATGTTTCCTATATGCTCCTGATGGTCAGGGACCTGCTCCAAAGCCTCTGCTGGTTTTTGATTCAGGTACTGGCTATCTGTCATGTGGACTGGTAATGTTTTCACACAATCCTTCTATGTTCTGTGTACATATAATGAAGTCATAGCACTTTCTGTGTGACATCAAAGCTTGTTGGCTACGAGAGTGAGTGTAATCTAGCAAACAATGATCACATTGTGTCCATAAGCAGGGAAAATAGAAGGCAAGCTGTAAAGCAGAACCTTTTTTATTCACACAACAATGTTTTAATAACCAGCAAATCTGGGGAAAAGGGCTGGAAAAATAGTAAAAAGATAAATGTACTTAAGTTTTAATGTTGTGGTTTATTTTCTTTTTAACAAGTACAAAAGTTCATTTCTACGTATTAAAATATAAAATGCCCTTGAATTTCAGGCAGGATCCTGAGAGAGCTATTGGCATTCCTAATCAGTGCTTGTCAGGATTTTTTAATTTTTTTTTTCTCCCCAATCCTTCTATGGTACTATTAATGCTAACCTCCTTAGCTGCACACTTGGAACAGCCCAGTGTGATAGCTTTACTACAAAGGGCTTCTGTATATTCCAGGAGTCAGGATATAGCACTCTTCTGACAGAAAATGCCCTGTAATGAAGGTGAAGCTTAGACATTATTTATTCCAAATACTGGATCTTTCCATCTGCAAGTTTATAGAGGCTGAGAAATTGTTGAATTTGGAGATTTGCAAATACAAATTACAAGCTCGACTCTGAAAATATTCCCTCCTGGAAAACAAGTCCTATTCCCTCTTGTGAGCATTATCCTTATGCAGCGTCAGATTGGGACAGAAGGCGTTTCTAAGGTGGGCAGCTTTGCTCATAAAGACATGGCACCACCTTCTCCTGGAACGAAGCTACTAAAACATTTTGATCCTGCACTCAGGTACCTGGAGGGAACAGACTGTCACTTGTGTTGAATTACGTGGAATATTTTTTGTGTCTCTTAACCAGGTCCACTTTTTAGGCTGCAGCAGGTTAAAGTTAGAGCTGTGCAAACTTTGCGCAGCCCAAGTCCAAATTAAGGCTGGCTTACTTCCAGAAATGGCTGGAGCTGGCAAATTTAAATCATTTTCAGGTTGGAGTTGTTTTTTTCTGGGTTTTATGTCATCACTTATGAGTTAAAACTGAGGAAAAACCCGGTTGTAACTGATTTAACCTCTTTTTGCCTCCTGCCTTGGTCTGGAGTCTTTTTCCCATATGTGTGACTTGTTTGTTGAGAACTAACCACTGATGGGATTATACAGTGTGTCAAGTCTCTGCAGCTGCCCATCTAATAAAGCATGGGATTTTGAAGCTGTTATTTCAAACCTTTATAGAGCATCAATTGCTGGAGTATCTAGAAGAAAGTGGTTCTTAAATCGTTGTCTCTAAAATAAATTATTTTTCGACCTCAAGTTTTTATGCAGTTCAGATAATAAATGACATTTAAAAAATTGACTGACATTACCAACAAATTGGGAGGTGTCATGCTTCTGGTTTAAGATCAGTAATAAATTAGAAGGTTCTTAGCACTTCTGTTTTCAGAATTATTCCTGTAGTAGGGGGATAATTTATATACATAATGAGTTTACAGGTGAAATCACACTGAAGCCCCAAACCAGCGCCTAACTTTTTGTATATGGATGGTTATGATGAATGTGGATAATCTGATCTGTGAGGCTCTGGAGAAGGGGGTCATCATCATGGGAATCTGAGGAAACAGCTTACTTCAGTAAAATACAGGTGTCTGGTTAGGACCTGACCTTTTGAAGAGCTCTCCAAACATTTACTCACTCTCACAGCACCCTTGTGAAGTAGAGGATAAATATTATCTCAATTTTATGGAACAAGAAGGTGAGCACCAAGAGAGTCTGGATTAAAACTCAGGAATCTGTGGCATGCAGTTGCTTGCTTAATCCATTAGACCATGGTGTTTGGTTTGTCAATAGTCCCATGCTTTATAAACTGGATAAAACCTTTAAAATACCAATTAGTTTAGATAGGCAGGAGTTCAGTTCTCTGCATAAAACAGAGAGAAAGCCATTTCACATCATCATCACCATAGCCAGACTTGGCGAATGTGTTCCGTATTTGTCTTAAAGTGAGGATTGCTCCTGAAGGTGGTAGTGTATCAAACAAACCCCTTCTTCTGGAGGAAGGGGAGCTCGGAAGAAGGGATGGTATTTCCATGTTAAATGAAGCAGATTGTCACTTTAGCTTTAATTTACCAAAGCACATCATTAGGGAGGCAATAGTGTACATGTAATTATCTTGGTGAACAGTTCTATCGTGTTTGTGTACAATGAGCGTACATTTGTTTTATGCAGAATAGGATTTATGAAGCATTTATATCACTTACACCAAGTCCTTGCGATGCTTTCTGTCACCCATCAGTTGAAACAAGGCTGAAAAGTACTGTAGAAATGACAAAGGCTACCGCCATCATCTCTTCCAAACTGCAGTGGAATTGAAATGATACAGGACAAGAGGGCAAATGTCGAGAACTGGAAAAATAGAAAAACAGAGCAGCATGAAATGTCAAACCACATTTTTAAGGCGCTTTTTACTATATTTCCATAAATGCATGAGGGAATTATGTTGCAAATACTTGAAACTGTTTATTTTCATTTTTGGCTTGATTTTCTAGCATTGAAAAAACCATGTCTAATGATCTTGAGCATTCTTAAAGAAAAAAATTATATTTTACATAATGGTTTGCATGTGTGAGTTCCCTCTGGCAGGAGCACTGTAATTAGCCTGTCGTCTCTCAGAGAAGAGTCTATCTGTCTTAAAGATGCAACAGCAAGTCTTGGCTGCTAGAGCTAGAAGCAAAACCTTGTGATTTTGTTAAAAGATAAACATTATCCCTTTTCACTTATTCATCTTTCTTCTCTTCCTGCTTCTTTGGCTCAAAGCTAGCTGGAGAATCAAAGGACAGCTGAGTACAAACAGTTTTCCTCCTTCCTCATTCAGCAAGCCATAGCAAAAGATCTTGGCTTCTTGACATCAATAACTTTGCTTCAGCTCAACTTGGAACTGTTTGGGCAGCCTTTCAAAAATAAAAAGGTACAATAAAAGGGGACTGAACTTCCTCTTTTACTCATAAAGTAGCAGATTCGGCTAAGGCACACTTTCCTTTGGGATTGTCCGTATACTGCCCGGGAGAGTCATAGTATCGTAGAATCGTTTAGGTTGGAAAAGACCTTTAAGAACATTGAGTCCAACCATTAACCCAGCGCTGCCAAGCCCACCACTAAACCATGTCCCCTAGTGCCACATCTACATCTCTTTTAAACACCTCCAGGGATCGTGACTCAACCACTTCCATGGGCAACCTGGTCCAATGCTTGACAACCCTTTCAGTGAAGGAATTTTTTCCTAATATCCAGTCTAAACCTCCCCTGGTGCAGCTTGAGGACCTTTCCTCTTGTCCTGTTGCTTGTTATCTGGGAGAAGAGACCGACCCCCACCTTGCTAGAACCTCCTCTGAGGTGGCTGTAGAGAGCGATCAGGTCCCCCCTGAGCCTCCTCTTCCCCAGGCTGAACACCCCCAGTTCCCTCAGCTGCTCCTCATCATACATGTGCTCTAGACCCTTCACCAGCCAGTCAAGGATGTGAATATTATTCCTTTGCACAACTTTATTGTAGCTATTAAAAGACAATCATCCAGAATAGGGTGGTGGCAGACAGTGTTGTGCATTTCAGCCTTTTGCGGTCTTGTTACTAAAGGAGAGTAATTTTGGTAGAAAGACTTTGCTGCTTTTGGGTAGCCATGTGTGTCCTTGATCAGAGAAGGGGGAAGGAGAGAAGGAAAACTCAAAACCACCACAGAGGCAGAAAAATGTAACTGGTTTGAGCTGGCATAGCAGTGCTGGTGTGTGTTAACTCTTGGTATTATCATGCCTGAGGTTTTGTTTCCAGCATTGACAAAGAGAGCTGTAATACAAGAGATGATCACATATGGCATCTTTCCAGGCCCAACTGGTTGCATTAGCAAGGACTGGGTAAGAAGGTGAGGTTTCCAGTAGGGACAGGAGTATACTGAATTTCATTTTGTAGATTGTCATGCACATGTGCCAGTCCATAAGAGGAATGTGTTGATATGCTGATGAAAACTTAACTGCGGTGGCAAGGACATTTCTGCACAGATAATGACCTGTGGACCAAGTTCCTTGAAGGTGCCCGTTGTCATATTCTTTGACTTGTGCCATGTCTGTTTATTCTTGAGCTTGTTTTGTGATCCTTGTACTGTAGCTGTCCTTATGCCCCTCTGCCCTCTGACGCTGTGCAATTTGTCTGAACAGTATAATTTTCTTTTCTTATTCCTTACAACCTTTCCCTCTCCACCCCTCTGCTTTCCTGATACTTTCCTTTGCCAAATAGTCAGAGATTTTCTGAATTCTGAGTTCCTATGTAAGCTATAATTTTATTCTGTTATGAGTGAGCACTGCTACTGCAGGCCTGGAACTGATTACTGTTTGCATATATCCAGCATTACCAGCCAAAGAGTCAAAGACCAAAGAGACTTCTCGGAACCTTACAAGGTTTTCAAAATCACCTTGTTATTCTTTTCAGATTCCCCCTTTGTTGGAAGTTTCTTTTTTTCTGGATTTCTGGAATTCAAAGACCAAGTTTATCTTTTGCAAAGTTCTTGTAGATCTTGGTTGCCTTCCTAAACAGTCTAAAACCTAAAATCTGATTTTAAATGAACACCTATTTCCAGTCTTGCACATCCCAAAAAGTCATTGATTAGATCAGCATGAACTCTGTCTGCTTTTTTCAGCAGTGTATTTCAGATGTCTGGGTTGACAGACCTTTGCTGGGAGGCTAAGAGCAAAGCATTTCTATGTTTTGCGTTGGTATTTGGCCCTGGTTGGAAAAGATTATTTTCATTGTTTTTGTAATATTTCAGTACTTTAGTTCTTCATCCCAGAAAGGAGAAATCATAAAGATAAAAGGAATAATGAATAAATCTGTTCCTTGGAAAACTGAAAGTATTAGAAGGAAAAAGGGGGGGCGGGGGGGGGTATATTCTTTTTGTAATGAAACACTAAAGAGAGGTTTGTGCTCTTCTGAAAGTGCATGCTGAAATTTCTAGTTACTGTTTTTCCCTTTATATAAGTTACATGTTACTATTGTGTTCTAAAAAGATGGGATATTTGAGAATTATGATCTAGAAGAGGTCATACCCACCGATCTGATAGCACTTCTGCCTTTCAACTCCTGGAAAGGAATACCTACAGGAAATATGATTTAAAAGATGGTTAAATGCATAGTGACCTAAGACTGCAATGGTTCTTACTTCTGTTGGGTCAGTCACTTCCCTAAAGGTCTCTGTAATAAGTCTTGGTCTGCCATGCTCACCCATGCATGGAACTCCAGGAAGTTTCCTCAACAAAAATAGAATATACTTTTAAGTGACCATTGATCCAACCATCTTCTCTGTGCTCTTTGCTCATTTCTTGGTAGTTTCCATCCCACATAGAAACACTTATTTCTGAGAATGGCACTGCTGGTCTGGCAGCTGCAGAAAACAACTTTCTTAAGTGGTCTTATGTGGAACTGTATGTCTCATTTTAAGTCACTTTTAGCATGAAATGTTTACTTGACCTATATCTCTGAACAGGGTAAATGGATGCAAGTTCTGAAGATGAGTTTCTGTTCTTCTTCCCTTTGGCAGTATAATGGTCGTTGACTGGAAACAAAAAATTAAGCCAACTATATTCATTGTTTCTCAACTGTTCTGGAATAGCCATTTCTTAATCTTGAATTCTGTTATTTCTTAGATCAGGTGTGGTTTGTTGTCCTTTTCAGTGTCACTGTCTCTCCTTATCTTTTCCTTGCAGTTCTCCTAAAGGACTTTGTTTCTGACTTGGTCTTTTCAGGATGAGCCAGGTGAATTAGTCCACATTTGTTATTTCCTAAACAAAAGAATACCACTGGAAAAGGAATTCTGTTGGCTGTATTACGTTCTGATCACTGCCATTGTTCTTCAGTTATGGATTAATACCCAGCTATTGTTCAACTAAATTAATTACTCCAGTTACTGTTCTCCTGAAATGATTTGCTAAATCTTGATTTTCTGTTCTCTGCTGCTGCTGGCATGAGAGTTTTTTTAAGTCAGGGGGAAACTCAACGTGACCCAGCCATGTGCACTTGCAGCCCAAAAATCCAGCTGTGCCCTGGGCTGCATCACCAACCACGCAAGCAGCAGGGCGAGGGAGGGGGCTCTGCCCTGGTGAGACCCCCCTGCAGCGCTGCATCAGCTTTGGAGCCCCCAGCACCAGAAGGACATGGACATGTTGGAGCAAGTCCAGAGGAAGCCACCAAGATGGTCAGAGGGCTGGAGCCCCTCTGCTGTGGGGACAGGCTGGGAGAGCTGGGGTGGCTCAGCCTGGAGAGGTGAGGGCTCTGGGGAGGCCTTATAGCGGCCTGCCAGTACCTAAAGGGGGCCTGCAAGGAAGCTGGAGAGGGACTTTTTAGTAGGGCCTGTAGCAATAGGACAAGGGGGAATGGCTTTAGGCTGAAAGAAGGTAGATTTAGATCAGATATGAGGAAGGAATTCTTTCCTGTGAGGGCAGCGAGGCGCTGGCCCAGGCTGCCCAGAGCAGCTGTGGGTGCCCCATCCCTGGCAGGGCTCAAGGCCAGGCTGGACGGGGCTGGGGGCAGCCTGGGCTGGGGGGAGGGGTCCCTGCCCGTGGCAGGGGGGTGGGAACTAGGTGGTCTTTAAGGTTCCTTCCAACCCAAATCGTTTTGTGATTCTATGAATTAGGCTGTCACTGCTTTGCAGGTAATACAAATAAGAGCAGATGTGCAGAAGACAAGTAGCTGGTGCTGACCCAGTGTGCATGCGATGAGCATTTCAGTGGGGTTTACTTTCACTTTAGCACTAGGTCTCCTCTGGCCCCATTGCCTGAATGTCTGTTAGTGGTTGGAGTACATCTTTTGATTTGGTTTTATCCAAAAAGAGTCCAGTGAGCACGCTCTGAAATCAAGCCACAGTGCAAACCGATGTGCAGTAAGTGGTGATGAATGGGAGATTTGTTTAAAAATCGTACCCGTGATCCGAACTAAAATGCTTCTATAGATGCATTCTTTCGTACCTGACTCAGACATCTCAGCAAATCCAATAATGGGCTTATCTGGATCAGCCAGTGCTTAAATATTTCTGTGCATGGGGCCAAAAGGCTTCTGAACATCCTGATTGGACATGTTCTTTTCAGATTAATGTTACCATTATTGTGGAGACAGTCATAATTGCTGTTCTTATAACTTGTATTTATGTAGAAAAGGAATACCAGAGAAATTCAGGTTAGAAATAAGACAAAAGGAAATCAATAGTGGAACAAACTACCAAGTGAAGTTCTGCATTGTCTAGTTCCTGGTGACTCCAAATGGAGGTCAAATGAATTTCTGGAAAATATGCTTTTGTTAAACTGGTTACTGGCTCAAAATAGGGGCAACTGGCTGAAAGCCTGTGGTCTGTGGTATGCAGGAGGTCAGACTAGATGATCTAATTTTCCCTTCTAGCTTTAAACTGCATGGATGTGAGCAATTCCCCTGATTACAGGACACTTCTGGCCATTGAAAACTGCAGGATCAAGCTGTCGCTTACCAGTAAAGAACATTTGCTATTCTGCCATTAAATTAAGAAATTAGTTTTAAGGTATCACATTGTTGTATCCTGGTTTATGATGCAAAGAGCTTTGTGCAAGCAACGGGAAAAAACTCACCACCTATAGCATGATTTAGATTACAGCAACAGTGTATTTTAGCCTTTGGTATTGCTTATCACAATTCATATTCAAAATCAGAGCTGAAATAGGACTTTGTTTTAGAGTTTCAGTGCCAGGAAGGTTAACGGGTTATTGACAGCTTTGGGAATGAAATGTCAGGGAGGAAATCAGAGCAAACATGTATCATGAGCCAGCACACAGCATGGCTGGTTTTAATAGACACAGCAGATCTTCTGTAGTAACGCCTCCATTAATAGTGCAGTTATCACTGTTTCCAGATGGCGTGATCATAAACACACAGAGCTTTTGCAGGGACCTATAATTTATCCTGATCCCTTCCTCCTCTGGATTCACCCAGAAGGAAGGCAAGTGGTACCACAGCCCACCCCAACTGTTTTCTTTTTTTTTTTTTTGCCAGGAAGTGTGGGGTGGGGCAGGATTACATCTGGGGGTCTGTGGAGGCCACCAACAGAGACTGCTTCGAGTCCTTATGGAACAAGAACATGCACCGCCGCTTGTAGCTGCTTCCTTCTCCCTTCACTGTTTCACTTGTATCGAGCTGGGCCATGCCCCATGTTAGAAGATAGGTTGCATCTCCTCTGCACCCATTTTAGACCCTTAATCTGACTATTTCTTTTTCTTTTTTTTTTTTTTTTTTTTTTTATTCAACATTTTATTAACTAAGCACACATCCATTCTCAAAGAGTTTCACTCAACCAATGCAAGGTCATCATTACAGGTAAAAACCTGGAAAATTAGGAAATGGGGAATATTTCTAACTGTATTCTTGACAGAGCATATTCCTTGAAAAATTGATAAACTCCTCTAGTCTTCACTGTAAGTATGGGTTTGAGCACATCTGAGAACTAGAAAAATAAGGGATGTCTCCTAAATTAGAAAACTACAGCAAAAATATTTTTTTCTCTTCCCATCTACTAATACAAAGATGCAGCACTGTAAAGAAACGTGTCTCAAAATATACTGAAATGATAGAGTTTCCTTTTCAGAAATCTCAGATCTTAATGTCTGGGAAGTAGGAGGATACAGATGGGAATTAAAAAACACCCAAAACTGTTGTAAATGCATAGAGAAATTTTACACTTCCCAGTGTAGATCCCTGGGTTACCCAAGACAAGTGTATGTCTGAATAAAGGGTACCTACTTTTGGTCTTCAATTGTACAAATAGGAACAATGTGCGTTCCCAGTGTATTTCTTTAAGTTTCTGTCTTGCACATTTTGGAGGAAGGAGTGGGAAAAGAAAGAAGGATCCAGCTTGTACTAAGCTTTGTTTGGTTTTGAACTGTTTGGGTATTTCCAAAAGCCAGGTCTGGCGCCTTAAATCTTGCTTTCATCAAGAAGACGGCAATTCAAAATAGTTAGCTGAATTTTGGTTAGTGTAGCAGCAGGTCTCTTCATAGCTTGCTTTTTGGTACTTGTAAGTAAACACACATGATTTACAGAATATTTTATTTCAGTTATTTTGACTTTGCCTTTCACCTCTTTGACCTAGAAAATCTAGAGTGCTATAATAACCAGTGTCCTTGTTAGAAACTTATTATGTGGCTCTTTTTGGAAAGGCAAGTTGAATATGTGGCATAGTGTGAGGAATTTTGATGTAATTTGTTTAGAGAGGCTGTTGCTTGACAAACCTTTTCAGAACAGGCTACATGGTAACTGAGAAATTGGAAGTCTTGGAGCTAGACTGGATAATGGACAATAGATGCTTTCACTTCTGTTGCCTGTTCAAATCCAATCTGTCAAAGATTGAATATTGTTCCCTTTTCATGCTGAGCAAGTGGCCTGTGAGTAATTAGTTGGTTGACTCTGCCTGGTGCCTGAGTAAAATCTGCCCACAAGACAAAAATGCTACCCCGTTTGGCACCCTGGCTGGTGGCCTCAAAAGCCAAAGCTGAATCAGCAGCCGTCTTTGCCGTATTCTCTTCCAGATCAGGACCAAGATGTTCTATTGTGCAGCGTGGACATGCTTATATTGTGTTGTCCCTGATTTTGTTCCCTTAACACCTGTCACAACTTAGCAAAAAGGGATTGTTTCCTTGGGGATGGATGAATTTTGTCCCCCTAGAGAGGGCTGGGATCAGTGGTTCACACCATCAACAGCTCTCCTTGGGGAATGAATAGCACCCCAAAACACTCTGCTGCACAGTTATCTGCATTTGCCAAGAGCTACATGAGATTTAGTCATGGATTTTCAGTTGATGTGTGCCCAGGTGAACACAATGGGAGGAAATACTACAGCAGTTAAGCGACACCAATTTATCAAGGAGTAATAGAAGCTTGCTAGAAATGGCAGCTTGCAAGTTCATGTAGTCTTGGAGGAGGGCTTCGAGCAACCTTGGGGCAACTATTTCTGGGGCCCAAGCCCCAGCATTTCACAAGGGAACTGTTTCCACAGAAGTGGTTTTGAGCAGTCTCTTCAATGGAGTAGGCACAAGCATTCTTCTCTTTGACACAAAGATGGCATGTGCCTTTTTTTTTATTATTATTCATTTCTATTTAATATCCAAGATTGAACTTCAGCTTGTGGGAAGTATGAAAATGTCTTCAAGCTTCTGAGAGCTCTGTGCCCCGGATGCCAACTGCTGGCAACTCCCAGTTGACATTTGTGATCCTCCTGCTCCTATACACAAATACGGAATTTTGCTTGCATGCCCAGTGGCCCCTTTGGTATTGCCAAAATTCTTCCTCTGTCCTACAACTACCATAAACAGTAGATTCAGTTTTCTGAAGTTTCTGCAATGACTGCTAATACAGCTATAGAGCCAAAAGCTGGGTGGGAGAGGATGAAGTAAGTTTTGGATGGAATTATATCAAGACAGAGAAGCCCTTCACTTCTTCACAGAAGAGGTGGTGTCAGTAAGAGGCAAGCACATGCAGAAATAAGGTTGGAAAGAAAAACAGCAGAAAGAGAGATGCTGAGCTAAAGTGTGTGAGAGTCATGACTTCAGAAACATGGAAGAACAGGCTGGGAAGCAAGGGGAGGATAAGCAGAACTGAAGGGCAAAGACAGATAAAAAGAAGGAAAGGTTTAATTAAGGTTGAAGACAATACAGTTGGTAATTAAGAATTAGGAAAGAATGCTGTTGTGAGGAACAGAAAAAGGTGAACAGGAAAATATGTTGAGAAAAGGAAAGATTTCAGGTGATCGGGGAATATCTTGTAGATTCTAAGAAACGAGTCAGTGGTGGTGCACATTTTAGAAAACTGAAAAGGAAATAAGAAAGAAAAAGCAAAGAAGAAAGAAGAAAAGTTTAAGTAGATATTATCTAAGGTTTATTTCTGAGCTGACTTAAAGTTTTAGCCACGTAGGTCCTGGTGAAATGACCAGGAGTGGAATAGTTAAGATCACTAGTTGGCTTTCAAAATCTCAACATTACAGTTTATTTTGTAAAAATGTTAGAGATTATATTACCGTTATGCAATATTATATAATAACTAAAGACGAAATATACAAACTATTATCTATATATGTTACAAATACTGGCTAGAGTGAAGAAACATAACGCTCCAGTTATAAATTAAATGTAGACTAACACGGACAGTTCCATGCCTTGTCTAGGCCAAAAGTGTAGGGAAATAGGCAAAAAGGATTTTTATTAATTTTTAACACAAATTCTGTGTTTGTTTGGGTTCTTTTTTATTCTGAAGGTTACTGTTTTTGAGCTAAGATAGTTATGTGTTTTGTGAAAGGAGCGGTTGAGGTGTGGAAATGCCTCCATTACATGTTGAACTTTTAGAAAGTCCCACCTGCATTCAAGATTCAAGTGTTAGAATAGCTCCAACATCCAAGAAAAAAGTATCCGGATTTATGAAAGGACAAAACATCCTAAGTACACCTAGGGTGATGAACTCCTTTGAACCATGCTGTAAGCATGACAAAATGGTGCTTTGGAGCTCCAAGATCTTTTGAAGATGCAATTCCCGTTACAGGTGCTGAACATTTGGAAAAACAGCTCTGCTTTCTTAAAAGTCCAGCTGTGCTTTTAAGTCCATTTTAATTATACCTGTTATTATCTATTGGATAGGAGCAACACAAAACATGGGGCAACAGATCGTCATCCTGTGTGTGTAACTGTGTACCAATGTCTGCAAACTTGGTCTTAGACCCACTGAGATGCCTCAGATTCTTCTCCCCTTAAAATTGTGACCTTTTATGAGAGATAATTTTGCTTCCTGCCCATAAGGATTTGAGGGAGAAGGTGTTGGACCCATCAGCTGATGCAGCATGATAATCTGCAGTAATGTCTTCTAATTTAATCTTTTGTTTCCATTTCATCACCTTAGCATCTGAAGCCTCGTCTGGCTTCTCTTGACCACTTACCCCGGAGTATTTGAGCAGTACACTGGTAAAACGGGAAGACAAAGAGGCAAAACGTTCACCATAAATGGGCTCCAGTAGTGCGTGTGCCTGCCCTCTACAATGAAAATCAGCTTGTTCATTTACAGTACGTGCTGATGGAGGCTTCTGTGCAATATCATTTACAGCCGTGTTGTCTTTGTAGATGCCTTCTACGATGTGAGAACAGTGATGAGTGGAGGGGGAAGGGGCCGACCTTCTACTTACCATATGGAAAACATCTGTAATGGGCAACTTAGCTCTCTAAAGAAATGTGTTGCTGTTTCATAGTTTCTTCAAAGTGATACACAGACAAAAGGTATCAACTTGATTTTTTACCGGAGTTTACTGTCCCAGCCTCTGGAGCCGTTTACTGTAATACCAAAGTATCTTTTTAAACGAGACAGGCAGTAGTGTTTTACACTGTGTCACACAAAAAAAATGTAACATCAACTGGAAAAGTATAGAGTAGTCAAAGTGCTCCAAAAATAAAACAAAAGAAACAATATCATGCCCTTTTATTGTGGCCCCTTAACTCCAGTCCTCTGAGAACAGTGCTGATTGATGTCGGTGATGCAACCTAAAAATTAATGTCAATTACCCAAAACAAAATGCACATAAGCAATGTTAAGGGTCTGATTTCAGTCCACAAAGCCAGGAAATTCAGAGCTACTGGAGAGACGAAAACCTGGATTTGACATTCCCATCTTACCAACAGCCATTCTGCTGGGAGGAAGAGAAGAAACAAAGAAAAAGGGAGTTAAGTCATTACAATAAATAATGTGACTGAGACAACACGCTCTCTTTTTGCTGAAGTCTGGATCCACTGGGTCCCATTAGCTTTAAGACCAGGAACTGCAATGTGTTCTAGGTTTGGGGCTCAGTAACTCCCCACCACCAGCACCTTTCTACCTTTTTGTAATCTAAACTGGTCTTGCTTTAGTAGCAATAACATTTCGTAAGACCAAACGAACTCTTCATTTACAGTAATTATTTACTGTTCTTGTATTTCCAGCCATCGGAAGTGGGGGTGTTGCTGTCAGCATGATTAGCGCATGTTATGTATTTGAAGCAATAATTGCGCATCCGAACAGGATCGACCCTGCGTTCTTTGATAAATGAACATGCAGTAATCGAGATGTTCTGGTGTCAGCATGCACACAAATCAAAATGTTCCAACATCAAAGAAGTACTTATGAAAAAACTTTCATACAGGATTTAAATATTCCTCAATGTTATTAAAAAAATATGGGCTGCGATATCATGAAAAGCCCTTGGTGGACTTACAAGCGGGTAATCCATCTCCCTCTTTGTAAGCCTGTATGTAATGACTGAATAATGGCAATCAGCCAGAAGACTCTCATGGCCTTGGCCACTTTATTTTCAGATAAGTATCAGTTTTGTAGATGTGCATATAAATATATGTCTTCTGTAAAAGCGGATGCAAAAGAAAAAGACAGGATGTGGTGCTGAAGAAGAGAGTTCGATATTCTTAATGGTCAAGAGATTCTTATTTTCATTGATTTGTCTTAGCATTTAAAAATAAGTCGCGATAACAAGTGACGTGTATAAGTGGGTCTATGGAAAGGGAGTATAGCATGGAAGGTCAGAGTCTGCCTAGTTGTTTCACTTTGTTTGCAAAGTAAATCTTACTGCCCCCTCCTCAGACCAGTCAGTCAGAAATGGTTGAAAGGAATTTTTTAGTCAACTCTAGGAAGGACATTTTGGAATTCTGTTCTCAGCAACTGTCCAGTGTCTCTGGCATGGCCCATTTTGCCAAGTCATTAGTCAGGTAAAGAATAGATGAACAGAAAGACATTTGGAAAGATAACTTGAGCCACACATTAAAGGGACTAGAAGGCCATCTTGCTTTTCCAGCATATGCATGTAGATATAATGTAATTTTAAAAGTATAATGTAAAAAAAAAAAAAAAAGCCTGGCCTTCCTTGGGATCCCGACTTTCTTGCAACATCCTTGCAGCTCATAGCTTGCCAGAAGGTCTTGAAGGTTCAACAAGGCTCTTTTCTGTGCAGGCTGCCTTACACAGG
Organism: Falco naumanni; assembly: GCF_017639655.2. Classification (NCBI taxonomy): domain Eukaryota; kingdom Metazoa; phylum Chordata; class Aves; order Falconiformes; family Falconidae; genus Falco; species Falco naumanni. The sequence continues at coordinate 80,899,988 of NC_054059.1, forward strand.
AGCCGGCGAGGCTTTGAGGAGTCTCCACATGCTGGCCAGTGTGCCATTGGCACTGCTAGTGCTTGTTTAGACCCCTGACTAAATACATAGAAGAGCCTGTCTGTCTGTCTGTCTGTCTGTCTGTCCTGCAGGTAGCTGCTGTGGGGAACTGCTGGGGAGAGACCCAGGTCCTGGAGCAGCAGGACCAATTCCTGCAGCACCAGTGGTGACCAGGAGGAGATTGCCCTCTCCGTGTGTCCCCATTTGCTCATTCACAAATGAAGCCACCCACAGTTGAGCTTTTCATGCGCTTGGCCTGTTTCAGCATTGAGTTCCTAATTGCAGGCTGTCAGGATATAGTGAGCAGGGCCACTATCACACAGACCAAGTCAGAGGATCTGGTATTGTTCACAGATGAGTAGATCATTCCTGTAGCACGCCCAGCCCCCCCCCCCCCCCCCCCCCCCCCCTTCTCTTATTCACTTTGCATATACCAAAGAAATCTGTTATTCATACTACTTTCTTTTCCACATCCTCATGCTTAGATCTGGCTTGAATGGAATAAATGTGTCATTGCCCTGACGTGGCTGGCCAATACTAAAATGGGTTGTTACTTAAGGGAGGAGCATCTTTCTGTGATTATCACTGATTACAAGTGAAGTGTTAACTGTTCAAAGAAATTAAGTGCTCTGCTTTATATTTTTTGCAGGCACATAGCATTCTTTTCATAAGGAGTAAGATATCCTGCATGTAATTAAAGAATAATGTTTAATTGCCTAAATTATAAATGCTTCCCGTCATCAAAACTCAAATAACTGTATGAATATATGCCTGGATTAAAGTTCAAATTAGGGATGGAGCTTTGTTTTGAAGGATAAGGGCACTTGGCTTTCATACTTAATGGACCATTTTTTAAGTTTTAATTTGATCCTGGTCTTCAGAAGTTCAGGAGGGACCAGAAATTTTATTTTGATTCAGGGCTATTTCTAATATAAATGTCATAAAACCTAGTAGTGTATAATAATTTATTCGCAAGTTAAAAGTATTGTTTTAAAACTGCCTCAGCACTTGGATTTTTTTCTCTAGCATGTTGCAGAAATACATGTGAAAGATCGATTGGATGCCATTCTGCAGCCTAATCCTTGGTAAATTATTTAGTTTTACCTGAGAGAAAGGTCCAAATATATGTTCTTCTGTTTTTAATCAGTCTGACTACAATTGATTCAACTTTTTGCCTGAAAGGAGTGAGTATAAACTGAGTGAGAGCCTCAAGATTTGGCTCTTATTCATTAACCTCAGGGCAGACTTCATTTTGTATGATTTTTAAGCTATTAAAACGTTGGTTGGCTTCCATTGAGCTCGAATTCCTAATATCACCAAATAATTATGTGTAGATGATGAAATGAAAAAACAGGCATGTAGTCTCCAAACGTGCATTTCAGTCTGGGTGGCTGAAATGGCTTATAACATTCAATGCATGAAAATGGGGTGGATTGAATAAATTAGCAGAATCACAAAAGGAAACCACTATAGGAAATAGCTTTACACGTGTAATCACTGAAATACTCTAGTGAATGTGTCAATCTGTACTAAATAAATATATTTGTTTATAGACATGCTCTGTATTAGCTTCCACTCTTTCACAGCACTTTGCCAAACAAAATCCCACTAGAAGTAGGATGTTCGCACCCGAGTAGGAGTTCTTGGATAAATATTTTTTCTATATTGAGACCAAAACCACTTCTACAAATTTCAGACTTTGATTGAAATAGTATATTTCTTTTTCTTTTTTTTTTTTCTTTTTTTTTTTTCTTTCACATCTCCTCCACTGGCAACCACTGATGTAGTACCTTAATTCCTCTTACCTCCCACCGCTCCAGTGAGCGGGTGCCCCTCTGCAGACAGAGTGCATCAGTCAGTAAGGAGAACAGCTACAAGTGGCCGCACCCGAACGCCGCCACCAGCAAAGGGTCTCGGAGCCTGAGAAAATTTCTCTGTTTCCAGACTGACTCTCTGCCCTGTGTGGTTGGTTGGGTTCTCCTTTCCCTGGTGAAATGCTTCGTTGAATCCAAGGGAGAACGGAGATGCTGTGCCCTCTGCAGAGAGCATTCACAGGATGTTTTCAGGGGGTGGGGGAAGAAAAGTATGTTGGGAAATGTCATGAGATGCTCCTTTTCATTAGTTTCAACAGTTTAAGGAAAGAATGTAGGTGGACTGTCTCGCTTTGCCCTAATAGTTTAATTTATTGCAGAGCAATACCCGCTCCTCCTATCCAATAACTGCCAGTTTCACCATCCGTTTGCTGTACATCTGGTATTTTCGCCGTTACAATGGAAGATATAATGTAATGAAAATAATAATTGTGGAATAGCATATGGCGTTTTCAAAACGCCGTTTATTAGCTCTGTAATCAAGCAATCCTCAAAAAAAGGTTTGCAGTGAGTGATAGTATTACTGTTTCAAAGGCGGGGAAAATTGAAACACAGAGACATTAAGTGGTTAGTCTGAGGCCACACAGCGAGTAAGTGTCAGAGCTGGGAGCAGAGCCCAGCCCTGGCTCCTGCCCTTGTACTCAGACGACTGTACCACACCATATTGTTTCCAAATAAATTCTCTCCGAATCATATGCCAAGCTCCTGAGGAGTAGTGACATCGAGGGGGAATTTAACCTTTTCCATCACCTCCTACAGAAAACAAAAAAAAACCCTTGAGCCTCTACAGCAGTAGACGGGGACCTTAAAAAGCCGAGAACAGCCACCCTTGGAGAGAGGGAGCCATCCAGGTTATTTCATGCTGAATTACTCTCAGGTTGAAGGAGTTTTTATTATTAGCGGTCTGTTTTCACGTGGGAGTGCTGTGACTGTGCAGTGCCCTGAGGTTTCGGTATCTCACCATACCTCAATCTTTTTTTTTTTAAGTCTCAAGGCTTCTCCTTCTTTCTCAGACATAATAAAGTTGCCCGCATACATTATTGCTGCCGAAGAACTCAAGCAGCGAGTTGAGACACATCAGGAGAGGAGACGTTGGCCTGCAAGCATCTAAAAGTGTTTTGACCAGTTTGATGTAAGGTGGTAAAATCATTTAGGGACCTAATTGCAATGTTCACAAGGAGATCAGGGATCCTGGGGAACCCCTGCATTTCCATTGCGATGGAGGGATTAAGCTTTCCTGGTTATGCAGGGGGGTCCAACAGGTCGTATCCATCACTCGTGGGGACCTGCCATGTGTTTTGCCAGTAGCACATCCTGGGCAAATAGCTACGGCCTGTTAGACCCATGGCAGTACTAACTTGCTGGGTTTCGCAGGAGAAGCATCTTGCTCCCTTGGCCCAGGGGTGGGTGGGGATGGAGCCCAGCTACAGGTTCTGCAGCCCAGGGAAGGGATCTGAAGCCAGAGAGCAGGGTACGGTTGAAGTAGGGCTCAGAAGAGGAATTTCTATCTGTGTGCTAAGCAGCGTCGCCTTTTCTCTGACAGTTAAAAAGGGTTTCTTGCTCTCAGACAAAGCCTATTAAAGTTGGTGGCAGTGATGGGAAGAACTTTGCAAAAATATGTTTGTTTTGCAAAGCTGGCTGCCAAGTATTGTTTTATAGTTCCATTTTTTCCTTCTTTCTCCACTGTTTACAGTACCCTCTGAGAAACTTAAAATGAGCTCTCTCTCCCTATCAATTTTGTTCCTTTTTTTCTTTTGGCAGGCGTTGGTACCCCACTCCCACACCCCAGTTCTTGCTGCAACAGAAGCCATGATCCTTTCGCCTTGTTTTTCTTTCTTATAATACCATCCCAGCCCTGAGAACTGCATTTGCTAGTTAACTGCAGCATTGCAAATTTGGCCAAATGAGCTGAAGGACAGCAGCACAAGCCCTACACGTCTTCTCCTTCCACTGGTGGTATTGCATGAGGTGCCTGAGAAATGCATTTGGTCCTTGTTTTTCAGAGATCCTCCATTTCCATCGACCTTGAGAATGTCGTTATTCCCAGTAGCAGAGAGCAATAATAAAAAAGTTGGGTAGCTGAGATCTAGGCTATGTTCTTTAATAGCCTTGGATGATACATGCTGGATGTATCCTGTTCCTGGACACAGCAACACAGTTTTATGTGATTATTGCAAACGTTTACACCGCTGGCAGATAAAAGGTAAACCAAAGCCCAGAACTGACTTCGCTGGAAGGCATTTTGTTACAAGCTGTTGAAGGCTGGTTTACTGAAGCAGTGCTTTTATCAGTGCATGATGTTTGTGGTCGCGTACATGAAGTGTGCGGGTAATCTCGGCCCCCTTTCTGGAGGGCAAGTACTCACGGCAGCGAAGCTGCTGCCGTTGGTGGTGTCTCACTGGATGGCTGAAGGCTCAGGGAGCGGACCTGAGGAGTGAAGTTGTTTCGTTGGTGTTTCTTACACCTACCTGTGGTTTTTTGGGGAGTAGCTTAAGTACAAATGCGGTTGTGCTTCCAAAGGGACTGTTACTGTGCAGATAAATGGATGCTGTAGCTTTCAGCACATCACCCTGGCCCCATCATAAATGAAATCCATGAGATTTCAAGAAGATGGTGGGGCAGGGTGCTGTACAAGTGCGTAACCTGCAAAACCTGTGTGTTCATAGTTATATATTTGGGGTTTGTTCTTCATTATTGACCACGTACTAGACATTATATACATGAATTGTGCCCTCACCCTCTGAGTAATATCAGACATCTGTGCTTTGGCTACCGATTAAAGACGGGTTTGTAGAATTAGAGCCTTCATTGCTATTGTTTTAAATTCGAGAGAGAATTATCCATTATATTTCTTTTGTAACATGTATGCAGTTTTAATAAGGAGAGTTTATATCCTCACGTATTTATTTAAAATTAAACAGAAGCAACTAATTCTAAACAACATATGGATTTTCTTTTTTAAACAGTGTTGCTTATACTTTGCCTCCTAAACTAATTATTATTTCAGTCTCTAAATAAGCTGACACTTCTTTGCATGTGGTTTGTCTATGCAGGCTGGGAAAAATTAGAAGAGTAACCTTTTAATCACAGGGGGTTTAATGTAGATGTTTTTTTATGTACAAAGAGCTATGAATCTGTCCAGGATGACTTGTTTGATATTATGGCGGGCTAATGAAATTTCAAAGTTAACATTCCCCAAATAAAATGGAAAGAAGACACAGGGAGAAAACGAGCAGATTTAAAATTAGAGAATCTTTGTGGTTTATGGGTTCCAGGTTATTTGGAATGGAATGAAAGTTAATGCTACATCCTTTTTTCCATCCTGCCAGCCAGTGTCTGATCCAAGAATGTCTCTTATTTAAAGGGCAGGGCTCCCTCCACTGTTCTTAAATAAAGGCTTTCACTGTCTGAGAACGAACCCTCCCTGATTTTCACAGTAACATTGTAAGACTGCATGAAGAGAATTATTTAATGAGAAGAAGTTTTGCATATGATTCCGCTATCGTAAGCCTGTTCAAGTCATATGTTTCGATTTACATTTATGCAAATATCAGAGAATAGAGTAAAATTACCAAAGGAGGAAAGGACTGTGGCATGTCACAAACAAGATGTGCCTATTTGTATTTATGTTTGCTAATGAAGTTCAGCCAGGACTTGCTCTTTGATTTTGATGTCTCTGTCTGCATTCCACTTTATGCATTGTAATTAAACCACTTGCCCACACACATACAAGAGGACACCAAGAAAGGGAGACTTCAAGTTTTAAAAACACTGTTCTGTAACTTGCTTATACAGGACCTATAATTCAGGATTTATCATCTTTAAGCGATACAACAGACTTGTAGTGCGACATTGTGCCTTAGCTTTAAGCAGAACTGCAGACTTAAACCAATGGAGGATTTGGCCCAATAAACTTCAGTGTCTAGAATGCCTTCTGAAGATGTTTTACCTTAGACTTTCAAAAATTTATCCCAAATCAGAATTAAACATCAGCCCACTCAAAAATCACAGCTGTTTCTTTCTCTTGCCAAAATTATTCTTTCTCATCATGCTACAGCTGTGAAATTATGCACTAGTGTAAATTGTTAACTGGAAACCATTTCTAGCTAAGTTGCCTGTTCAGAAGCCTTTAGTTTTCTAATCTGATATGTTACCTAGTTGAGGAGTACTCACATCTTCAGGTTTGGCTAGGACTTGTCTCTGTAAATCACAGCTTCGGTATATCTGGTGTTGATGAACATGTGATTATCTGCTCCTAAATTGGTCCTATGGGCTCTGCAGTAAACTGTTTCATTTCATGGGACTTGCTGTGGGGACAGGAGTTTTGCTGCCCTCTTCATGGCGTGCTTCTTTGTGGTCCTTCATAATACTCTACTTCAAGCTACCACTACAGGAGAGACTTGGGATCAAAGAAAAAAGTAGAAACCAGATGATTTTTCATGAAATTTGAGGCATTGCTTGACCAAGGCCTCTTGTTTCAGGGCACTTTCTAAGCTGTTGGTTTTCTCCATTTTTCACCAAACTAAGGGCAAAGCATGGACCTTGCTTTTAGGCGACTGACAGCAGTGAACATTGCTTATCTTTTGTTCTTTGTGCCTCCTTTCTGGCCGTTTGGGAAAAAAAACAACTAAAAACTACCTTCCTTTATTAAATAATGATAACATTCCTAGAGAAGATCTTAATATCAGAATCCAATGTGCCATGATAACTTGAAGGAGCAACATTTTCAGGGTAGAGGTCCTATACTGTAGGCAACTAGCAGATGCCTGAGAAGCCATGAGAAGGTTCTTCACATAGTGCCTAGATAGCTGGCACCAGGACTGGGAAATAGAGGACTAGGCAGCAAAATCATGCCTCTGCCCTAAAGGAGCAAGTGGGAAGAATGGACTGAGTGAGGTGAAGGTCATGTTTCTGCTTTCATTTTGGTCCAGCCTGCTTAGCCTCTGGTTGAAGATAGCACCGATCTGTCCTGTAAGCTTTAACGAGGTCGGAGGACAGGATGCAAAACCTTGTCGTATGTTAGCAAGGAGCAAGAAGAGTTTCTGAGACCTGGGTTGGCCAAATAAGGTTGTATCAGCTTTTCGGAGCATGGAATCTATTCTGGGAAGATGAACTGTGGCATCAGTGCCAAGCTAGGTGATATCCCATGTCCAAAAGTTTATCTCTTGATCACCCACGCACATAGCAGGTATAGGAACGGGCTGAAGGACCTTCCATCATGGCAAAGAGTCAGCTCACAGCAGGAAAAATCAAAGCAGTAAATTTTGAAAGAGAGAGCACACAAAAAATTTGGATCCAGTAGACACTTTTCCAAAAAGGGCTCCAGGAGGGACCATGGGCTTATGTTATCTCCTGACATTGGGCTGTAGCAAGACATACCCAGCAAAATGGATACTGCTATGGCTTGACATTTTAATGCCACATCAAGAGTCTGCATCATCCTCTATCTATAACTCCGAGCCAAATAATCATATTTTCTTAAAAAGAATTGAATACTGCCAAAGTGGCATAAAGCACCCAGAAGTGTCATCCAAACCCTTTACATTTATACCAAACCACATTAAATGACTGCCACATACATATAAACTTTCTCTTGCTAGGGCACATGCACATGCAAGTTTTATAAAAAACATCTTGCATTTTCTCTTTGCAATTCTTGGCATGTATAATTATGTCTTTTAGTATAACAGATTCAGCTGTATGGATCTTAAAGATATATGGTATAACTCAGAACCATGGAATGAGTGTAAAATAGTTTTGCTATGCATAAAAGCATTTTGGAGGTTAACCTTTATTATCTAGAAATGTATCAAAATAAGAATGATGTGTTAACCTTGTTATGGAATGGGATGAATCAAACTCCCTCCTCTGAAATAATGATTTTCAAAACAGTTACCCTTTAAGCTGAGGTTGAAGGTAAAGATTGTTCCTGGGTAAAATGCTTCAATTTATGGCTAAATTCCGTAATAAAATATGCATATATCAGAATCACTTTCTCTGGCTTGGGAAGGAAAAATGTGTTGTTTTCATTATTGCTGAACTTCAAAATGGCTTAAGGAATTTTGTTGGTCCTTTCCAACGAAATTGAACTTCAGGCAGAGATTAAAGCAGAGGAAATTTCAGCCCAAGGGCAAATGTTTCAGAAAGTTTAAAGTATGTGAAGCAGGGAGTTAAGTAGGAAATAGTTTTCAATCCTAACTATAGCCACACTAGTTATAATATATTGCTAAATATAGACTGGTGGGTGTGTCCAACTTTCTGAAGGTGTTATCCTCCCTCCTCTGAAACTTGCTTCTGAAATGACCTTTTCAGGGATATAACCAACTGTATAATGTTGCCCGTGTTGGAAAATGTTAAACTTCATTATTTCCCAGGTGAGCCCAGCCAAGCCCAACTTTGCTTTGCAACCAAAATTCCTTTCACAAAATTTAACCTTCTGCCTTTCATGTGGATCCAGCTTTATACTCGGGTTCATTTATCTTCAAGCAAACTGCACAATAGCCCTGAATATTTAGTTTATGTGTTAAAGGTTGTCACTTGGATTAGAAAGCTCGGTAAAAGTATCGGGGTCAAGGAGCTAAAAACATTACTTTTGCATTGACTTCAAAATGCCAGCCAGAATGGTTTGGGCAAGCTGCAGATCCAAACTCCCTTGGACTTGCTGCTTGTGGTTGTGGGAGTATATTGGATCCTTTCAAAATTATTGGCTAGTTTGTTTTTGTGCATTTCATGTTTGGGTATAGAGTCTTTGGATTTATTTTTTGTTTTGTTTGCGGTGATACTGTCATGTCTGATGACTGGCTGTATATCACAGAGCTGATATTCTGCTCTTTGACTTGAATGCCATATGCTGCTAGATCTCTGTGTGGAAGTATGGTGTTAATGTAAAGGATGCTGTAATGAACATCTTGTACCTATTTCCTTTTGCATATTCGGTGTCTGTAAATGTCTCTCTGAATACATGCTTGCTGTTTTTGAAATTATTTCCTTACAGTTCAGTATAAATACTATTTATATACAAAGTTGTTTGAGGTTATCCTTTGCTCTTAAGTATACTCTTCTAATTCTAGTTTAAGAGAGGAGAAATTGATCTCACTGAAATTAATTAGGAAATTAGTAGAGCCACTAGAAATAGTAGTTATATGTGGCACTTCCTGAGTGCTTGAACTTCAGAGGTACAAAATAAATCTGACAAAGCACTAACTGTAATGAAATAGATGACTGTATTTTCATTGTCAAAACTTAATGACTGCTGAAGGTGAACCAAATAAACCAGAAGTATTTAAACTCCTTTCCTTTTTGAAGATATTATTAATATAAAAAATAAAAACCAACCCCAAAAACCAAACAGCAGTACATTTTTAAACTGAGAATATCCCCTTAAAATATAGCGTTTCCAGTGTGCCTGGCATAAAAAGGCATAGTTTCCTTTATTGATTCAGAAAGAGATGTTAAAAATGTATAAAAGGTATTTTAGTGAGACACTGTCACAGGACCTTTTAAAATTGTTTTCTCAAATGCTGTTTAACTCTTGTGCTTCTCTACCATTGGAAACACTCAATCCCACATTACAATGGATGGGATATCAAATTATTTTGTACTGACCAGAGGGTCTTTGAGATTAGTTTTGTTCTGGGGGGTGGGGACTATCCCAATGTCTGTTTATGTAGCTTTAGACTCAGACTATAAAGTAGGTTTGGAAAACTGTAAGTATTCAGTAATTTATAGACTTTTAAGTTAGGTTAGAAATTATTCTTGAACAGAGTGAATAGAGAACACATGCTTATAAAGGACAAACAGATTCAGCATAATAGCGTATTTTTGGCCTCATCCATTTTGCAGGCAATTAGCAAAATAGGATGATACATTTTTGCATATCTCTTGCTCTCCTGAAATAGAGTCGCTAACCACTTGTTAACCACACTGATTTTTTAATAGGCAAAGTGGTTGCTTATAGCTTCCCCACCAGAAATGTTCAGATTAAGCACACTATTAGATTGCAGCCAGAATAGCCTAAAAAACAGGAAGAAAGCCTTGCCTTTCTCTCTGCCTTCTTCCCTTGTTTAAGTTGATGTGATAATTCAGTACAGATTTTCTCTTTCTTTGACAGAGTGCCTACCGCAGAAACGGGATGACTTTTCTCGCCTGCTAATGTGGATGTGGCTGCAGCAACAGGAAAGACAATGTTATATTAAGGTGATTTTCTTTTCCCCTCCATGGAAGGAAAAAAAATACAAGCTCCAGTGTCTCTGTGTACCAGTGAGTGGGCTGGTTTGTTGTGACTATCTGTTGGCTGACTCTGTCTCTTTTTTCCAGCCCCCTCAACCGTTATTCTTGTTTACTAGCTGGAACATTTAGCTAATTAATGGCAGGATGTTTGGGATAGGGTGTAGGTGGACAAGAATGCAGATGGGATGATTCTGAAATTTGCAGGGGACTTGCTGCTGTCAGCCCGTTTTTGAAATGCGATGTCATTTTTATTTAAGTGTTTGGAAGACTGGATGTTTTCCTAGAGAGATGTTGGTGTTTTTGTTTTGATTTGGTTTGGGTTTTTTGTAAAGCAGGACAGGACAGAAAGAGGCCAGAGATAAGAGACTGGGTGATACACGTTTATATATGTTATATAAAGATTATGCAGCTTTTCCCTGTGATTTTTACACAACTGTTATCCACTTTTCCACTGGTGTCTCTCAACTAATTTTTAAGTGTTCAGGCAGTGTAACCCCATTTAATCTAGTGAGGGGCTTTTTGATGGCAGTAATAGCAATTTCAGATCCAAAGATAAGCAGAAAAAAGTCCAGGTAAACTGTACTTTGCCAGTGAGAGACTTGTCTGTCTGCAGACCCAAGGACCGGCTGAGCAGTAATTCTCAGTATTTGCATCCCCTAAGGCTCGAGCCACCACTCTCTGAAATCAAGACAGGCCTTTGCAGTGGCCTGGTGCTGGATTGGGCCCCTATTTAGAAAAATACATCCTAAAGTATTTCAATACCTGTGTTTGTCTCAGTGGTTCTAGGCAACGGCTTAACATTATGTACTTGCTCAGCATTTGCTGCAGGAAGCAGATGCTGTCTCTGTTGTTGACAAAGGCAGTGTTACTGTTGGGTTTGGTTAAGGAAGAAATGGGTTCTTTTTCACCTTTTTTTAAAAATATTTTAGCTCACGTTGTTTGTTTTCAGATTTATTTTTTAAATCTCAGTCCCTCCCTCTCTGCTCCTTCCTGTCCCCTGCTCCTCCAGCCTTTGCTGGCCTCACAAACACATTCATTTCTTCCCATAAAAACTGTATAAATATAGAGCTAACCACGATGGTGCCTGACCAGAGGAACGGGCTCATGCTTCAGCCCATCATCAGGACCTACAGGCATGTACTGCTTGTGTCCCTGTGGTACCCCACAGGCCCAGGGCTCTGCTTCAGCCCCTCTTAGCCCAGGCTTGAAATCCAACTTAAACCTCAATGAAGCGAGAACACTCTAGAGAACGAGAGGAGATCAGCAAAATATTACTTTTATATAGTGCAGCCATCCTCCTCCTTTGTGCTTAGCATGTAAGGTCTCAATTTTTAGTCCCACTGTATGCTTTTGTGGTCATTTGTAAGTGGTTTTCTTGCCTTGCTTTCCTGGACCCGCTTGCAAAAACTTTAAAAAATATGTATATCTTTTAAATAAACAGAAAAAATGCCTCTTCTCTTTGCAACCAAAATACTGTAAAAATGAACTTTGTATATTACTGCCACTCATAAATTGCTTTTTTCTTTTACCTGCTGACGCTTCTTTTTTCTGGAGTTAATCTGTGTGTAAAGGACTAAAAGTAATGTGCACAGTGCAGTCTATTAAACAAGAGGGGGGAAGTTTCTGATGTTCCATCTGTGCTTCTTGAAATATATGATTAAACTTTTCTTTTTATCATCACCCTTATTTTTGTTGGCGTCCTTAATCATGGAAAATTATATGCTTGCTATAAACATCCAGACTTTTTAAAAGGACACCAGCATTTATTGTATTTGGTTTCGATCTGCAGGGATATAGACAGAAGAAACTGTTTCAGGCACTGGGTACTGGAATCAAAATTCCTTCCGTAGCTGTATCTCTCCCAGATTTTACATTTTAAAATATGCATAAGCAGGAAAAATACTGGCACTTATTTTTTACTGGTCTACTTAAAGTCCCAGAGAATGAAGACTCAACATACATTTCTCTCAGAAATATGACAGATCATGTTTTTGTTGGTCTGCTGTATGTTTGTCTATCTTGAACAGCCTGACAGGCAATTATTTATAAAATCTGGGTTTGCCCAGTAAACCCATATAATAACCTTTCACTTCTCTAGACAAGTCAGTGAGCTGAATTTAGAGTAAAACAAGGTAGGTTATGTCTCCCTATCTCAGACTTACCCAGTTTATTCTTCTTTTTGGGGGGAAATAATCTCTTTTTTTTCCCATCTTCAGAGTTTTCTGTAACTATTTAAAACACAAACGAGACCACTGAGACTCGTGCTGCGTGTGGAGGGTGTCGTAACACCACTTTACCTGCTGCAGAAGCACAGATGTATGTTTAAGATGATACCACATGTTCTACCTTTTGTCTTTGTGATATGTATAAAAATCAGTTTGAGACTCAGTTAATGACTGTGTACGAAGAGCTTTGTGCTTGTGTAATTTCAGCTTGCAAGTCATTTTGGTTCTAGCAAGGATTTATAGTAACTGAACCAGGTTGTGCTGATTCTTTACCATTAGCTACCCGAAGAAGGGAAGCAGAACTAATTTCAGTAGGAATAAGACTGCATTACATTTAAGGGAGTGCGAGTTTTGCTCGCAGTTCAGTGTCTGCCTTGCTGTGTGGTTATGCTACCTAGTTTTTCAGTTTCTTAGCCCAGCCATCTGTCAAACAGGGATAATAATTCAGCTTGAAAATTGTCGGAGGTGGGGGAGCCCAACGCAGATTTCTAATGGGGCTTCATCTCATTTCCTGACCTGTCCTTCCTCAGGCTTTCTCCCGAGAAAGTAAAGCCCTTTAAAAAGCTCTTGCCTTCATCTGGAAATCAGGGAAAGGTGACAGTGCTCCATATTTCTCCAGAGACACTCAGGACCTTGCAGTATTTCCACCCCCCTGGGTTTTCAGAGTACACTTCTCTTTGTCAAGTGAAGATGTCACTGCGGGGGGTGGGGGGGTGGGGGTGTGTGGTGTGTGGTTTTCTGCCACTTCTTGAGTTTAGATGAACCTTAGCATTGTATTAACGTTCTGCCATCAGCCATGTGTAGATCTCATAAAATGTTTTATAGCTTCCCGTCTAGCTCATACAGAATGTTTCATAGTACATAAACACTTCTACTAATAATTTCAGAATAAACAGATAGTGACATTAGTCACAAGTCTAACCTCTAGTTGAAACTTACGCAGTTATAGGGTTGGTGTTTTTTTATTTTCCTAAGTGAATCATCTTGTCCAAGGTTAGTTTTTTTTATATCTCTACTATATATCTACACTGAGCAGCAGTGCAGCTAGGGAAACGCGGTGGTGGCATGCATTAAATCCACAGCTTTATTCAGAGGGCACAGAGCCAGCGCAAAGCAACGGAGCCATCCCTGAAGGAATTGAATGTAAATTTGATGGTTTAAATAAGGCCAGATGCCTTAAAAAATTATTTTGAAAGCTGTATCTTTAATGTAACTCTTAAAATTTTTTTATTTTTTTTAATTTTTTTTTTGTTGCTGCTGAAGATAATGGCATTGCCTTTACAAAATAATAAGAAAAAATAGCTCTCATCTATTGTGGAGAGACAAAAGTCAGATACTTTGACTTCTATAAATCACTGAAAAGTTGGCAACTGAAACAAACTTTTTGAAGGCAGATGACTGCAAATTTGAAGGAAACCTTCATATTTTACTGTTAAAAGCCTTTTAACTGTCTGGAGAGCACTCTGAGACACTACATTAATAGCCATTCTCAGTAATCAAGCTCCACTGTACTTACATACTATTTTTCCTAAACAAGATAGATGAGTCGTAGAAGAGAGCTGGAAAGATAAATAAGGAACATCAAGAACTATATTATAATAATACAGTTTCATTTTACATTTCATAGCTGTCTTCTATATTTGTAATTGATAATTCATCTTAATTCCTATCAGACAGAAATATTGGCACAAGAGTCTTATACCAATATCCGTGCATTTCTGGACTAGTCTTCATCCAGATGCTTTGCAGATTTCCTTACTGATTTTGTGAAGATGTGATCTGTCAATCTTTGGTACTTGTATGACTTTGATTACTGTAATATCTGAGTGCCTCACAGTATTCCATATATTTATGCCTGCAGCACCACTTTGAAATAATAATATGTCGTTATCTCCATATCTTCTGAGGCATGGAAAGGCTAAATGACTGGCCCCATGTTGGGAAACCTGGGATGATTCAGAAAACCTGGATTTCACTAATCCATACTGATGCTTTCAGCTCTAAGTCATCCTCCCTCTGCAGTGAAAATGATAGGTGTCTCAAAAAGCACATAACCCAGTCCCACAGCTTAGGACAGAAAGTGGCAAAAGCAGAATCCAACTGCATCTACAGGAGGCATTTGGGGAGGAAGAATGCAATCACTCAATTTGGTTCCAGTCCAGGGCTCAATGCTTTAAAACCTTCCAGCTGAAATGTGCCACAGCCACTCAATGACCTCGTGCAGAAACATAAACGTTAACATTTCCACCAAAACACGGACTGTGGGATGCTTTCCCTCCTCCTCACTGTGTTGGATTTCTGCATCAGAGATCACCACGAGGTATGTACTCATTAAAAAAAAATCCTATTTTAGCAGTGCCAGTGTGTTCTTACCTTGATCTCCTCCCAACCTGCCTTTGCATAGTGCATCAGAGCTGCAAGAAATAAAAGGAGAAACACAATTAAGAAATGTAAATGCCCTCTTTTAAATGAGGCAGCAGCTGTGAAGGGTGTTCACAAAGATAAAGTAAAATGTTATTTTTTATTAAGTGAACTGGGTCTGAATCTAATAAAGTGCAGCTGAAGTGTGGTGGCTGATCTTCAACCCCTACCTAGACCTGCAAGAAGAGAAGGTGTAAGATACCTGAAGCCATAGCGGGATTCGGAGAGTCAAGAGTCAATAAAGCAAGTTGGCTCAAACCAGTTCTGTTTAGCTCTCATTTCCATAAGTATTTAATTAATCTGCAAAATAAATAAAAACCCCAAAGAAACTATTGCATTTCTTGTACTGACATGATTTCTTCAGATCTGCAAATGAAATGGCAGCAACTGTGTGTCAAGCCTAGGTGAAAACAAATCTGAAACATTGCTGCAGAAGGAGAAAGAAGGCTTTTATAGGAGCAAGGCTCCAGCTGAGCTTCTCTCCCTGAGCTCCTTTGCTCAGATCATTGTGTATCTGCCCATCAGCAGCGCTGAAACCCGCTGCACGTGCACAAATGTTGTTGTAGCTTCATGTAAATGATTTCAGTAAATTAGACATGATCTGTCTAGTGTTCTCCATGTCACCTTGCCCTTACTTTGCTATTAAAAGAATTTATATTCCTCTGTTTTGGAATGTCATTAACATTTTGCTAGTCCTGAGTTTTCACTGTTCAGCAGACTTCGCTGCGGAGAGAACAAAAATAAATTGAAGCAATTCTTAAAGGGTGCTTTTAGCACCTCGGAAAGGGTGTCTTTAAAAGCTAGTTTCTTCGTGGAAGGTGCTGCTCTTGTTCATCTTCTCTGGGATGATGGCAAAATTGATGCATGACTTCTGTAGGGCTTGAACTTGTACAACAAACAGTTGAGGTCAACTCCCTCAAACTCGTATGCATCCCACTTGCCTCCTTGCTCTGCAAATCAGACACAAGCCCAGGAGGAAAAACATGACAGATTCTTCCACTGGAAGACCAAGAACCACAGCACTGAATATTCCAAGGTAAGACAAAATAACCTTGGTCTGACTGGACTTGGCTACATTTGACTTGAGAATTATTATTTTTTTTTCCTATTTGAGATTATTATTTTCACACTCTGGTGATCAGAACTTTCTCCGCATACATTCAGCAGTGAAATAGTTAAGAAGAGTTATTTCTCATGTGTGGTCAGGTTTCAGAATCAATACAGTGATAAACAGCTCTCAGTCTTACTGCAGATGATGTGTTTAACTAGTGGGTTAAGACCTTTCACATTTGAAGGGCAAATGTATTTTAGAGCAGAATCTTAGTTACTTTTCTTCATGGTACCCAAATGGATGTAACCATCTAAGCTAGTCCACATTGCTCTGCTGATGTGTTCAGAAGAGAGGGAGTGTGCGAATGCTATCCCTGCAACAAAGTCATCCCAGAAATGGCCAAAGCTCCATCCACACATGGGTTAATGGGGGCAGTATGAAGATTATTCCCCCAGGACTCTAGAGTTTCAATAGCTGTAAGTCTCTGTGCTCAAAACCCCATTAAACCTCTTTGGACAGGTGTTTGTGAAGCAGAGGACTGTATCCTCATGTCTGTGAACGGGGCTTGTGTAGCAAATTAGTGTTGCCTTAGGATCAGATGTACCCTACTGTCAAACTCCATGAGAAGGAGAGGCTTGGCCACGGCCTGTGGGAGGAGGTGTGGCCATGCTTTTGCAGGTTACCATCTTCCCAATGTTATGGTAGTGAAGACAAAATTTGGTATAATCAGCCAAACTTTTGAAATTTTGGCCAAAGTCCAAACCTTCCCATTTTTTGCCACGTCTAGTTTTTATATGTGTTTTTTACGGTGTTGAAGTTGGGCTTGTAGATGATGCTGGATTCATTTTTATTTTGTTGAGGCTTGTTTTATTTGCACTTTGGTATGTATTTGTGGTGCATAGTCTGAAAGGATTTTGCATCTTATTTGGTTTCTTTGGTGGTCCTAAAGGCAGGGTAAAATTAATGCAGCACTTAAAGAGCCTGTTATTAAAACTTTATTCATAGGTGAGCAGGAGAAGTGTAGAAAATGCAGTTCTTTCTATGCGTATATATTAAATGAATATAATATATATTCATATTTTTCAGAAAGACTGAATTCCAAAAAAACAGCTCTGCTATTACAAATCCAAAAGCAAACTTGACCCTGTTTTGATACCAGCCTCTCTCTGCAATGAAAGTAGTTGTATCCTTGTAAAGATAAAGAGTTTTACTTTGTGGGAGTAATTTGATTGTAACCTTTGGTTGCCTTGCTTTCTGTATTACTCCTTTTTCTCTTGCACAAAGTTTAGTGTCATACTGTGAATCTTTAAGAGATTGTGAAGGCTTGTGAAGTTTTTAAAAAATCATCTCTGAGCTCCTGTTTGAAAAAGGTATTTTTGAATCTACAACTGAAGGTGGGGTGGGTTTTTTTGTTGTTGTTGTTGTTGGCTTGATGGGGTTTTTTAACGTCCAATAGAATATTGTTTAAGAGGGAGAGATCTCAAAGGTCAGGGAATAAGTCCCCAGTTTATGCACTGAGGGCAACAGCAGGTATTTTTATGGCACTTGAATGTTGAAGGGAGTTGTCAGAGTTGGATGCTGCAGAGATACCTCATTGCTTCCTTAAACTGTGTCTGAAATTTCCTTGTATTTTATAGTACATGAGTTATGCTCTTGGCTGCCATTTCCTTCCTTCAGACTCCCAAAGGTAAGTGGATTGTGCCCTCTGGGGGCTCTCTACTGCTCTAACTTAGATTTAAAGGTGGTGGTTTTTTCTTCTTGTTCGTTCTTTCTTTCTTTCTTTCTTTCTTTCTTTCTTTCTTTCTTTCTTTCTTTCTTTCTTTCTTTCTTTCTTTCTTTCTTTTGTTCTCTTTCTCTCTTTCTTTTTTCTTTCTTTCGTTCTCTTTCTTTCTTTTCTCTCTCTCTTTCTCTCTTTCTCTATCTCTTTCTCTCTCTCTCTCTTTTTCTCTTTCTTTAGTATAAAATATCACATTGATTTCCTCCCCGCCCCTCCTTGTGTCTTATGGAGGAAGAAATTTATGGCCTTTTTACGTCAGGAAGTCTAGCTTTTCCTGACATTTTATTGCTTTGAATATTTGAAACATTTCAATCCCAGACAATAAATATTACATGATTATTGTTTTCATATGGATAGGCTATTTCCCCCTGGTTTTCCTATCCAACTTTTTTACTAGCAAGTGACACCCAAAAATTTATGGATACTAAAAACATTACTGTTCAACCTTGCTAGGAAGGTCAGAGATGGTCCCTCAGTTTGCATGCAATATATAGGGAAAACGAAGTTAAAATAATCTCGTATGTTTTGAATCCTGTAGTGATACAAACTTACAGCAAAAAAGAAGGTATCATATTTTTTCTTTCAGAAAAGTGTTTGTATTATAGGTCAAGCCTTGTTTCCAATGAATTAAATGATAGCCCTTGAGGTGTAGGTGGGAAGAGCTGCGAACCCCAACTGAGCATTTCCCAAATCAGCAACTGGTAGCTTGCAGGTGCAGAGTTTAAGAGTTTTACTTGAAGTTGGTGGGGTGGGTTATACCCTTTCGTAACTCAAAGTGTAGGTTTTCTGCTCACCCAGGTCAGCATCTTGTTGCTCTCATGGTGAAAAGAATTCCATGTCAAGTGGGAATCGTGAAGTCCAATCTGAGGTTACACTTTTTAATGCTTTCTATTTGGGAGAAGGCAGCTGGCTCTTTGCTATATGTACAGATGATCAACTCTGCAGTATGAACCATGGTGACCAAGTCTGTCTTGCAGTCCCAGGTTTGATTTGATAACCAGTAGATGAAGCATATCTGAATTTGATTTGAAAAATCAAAAAAAATGAAATCTCTGGTCAAGTAGCTATGATTATAACAGGCACAGATTCCGCTCAGAAGCACTAGATTGTCTAATTTTTTTTATATTGACAGTTTCTTATGGATACTATGCAGGATCCCACTGCCCATGCTCCATTAACCGTTGTGTTGTCAATGGCTTCATATTGATCTTGGTTGAAAAACTGGGTCCTAGATAACCAATAAATCTCCCTCTTCCTGTCATTTCCTTATTGAATGTTTCATCCAAACTCAGCAATGTCAATAAAACTCTGAAGAGAGTAATCCTAATGTGTTTCAGGAGGAGGCAAGCTGTCAAATTGTGGAGGCAGTAAATGTATGTTTAGGTCTTTGGGAGTTTATCTTCAGAGATGCATCAGATCACTCTCAGCCTGGATAAAGGTTTGGTACAGGGATAAGCAAAAAGACAAAACCTATCAAAGTTTTTAACTGCAGCAATGCCTGTGAGCTGGTGGTTCTTTCTCTCCTTGCCTTTCTCTCCCTTTGCAGACAAAGGGACCTAGAGTCTAAATCCACGGAGAAAGAAACACCATTAAGTACTTATTTCAAGTCTTTTCGAAGTGTTGTGTCTTTACCCTCCCTCCTGTCTTATCCTCTTTTGGGAATGTTGAAAATAACATTCAGTTCTGTGCTGCCTTTGTCTGTCCTCCATGTGGTAAACATGGACCTTTCCCTCCTTGTTTCTTACAGACTTTCAGCCAGCTCAGCTTTTCCTGTTTACCTCCTTGTCAAAGGCATCATTGATGATCCAAGTCCAGAAATAAGGGGTTTGCTGCTTTTCCTAACTACCTGCTGCTTCGTTTTGTATCATACCGATTTTGCATCATATCAGATTTGGCACAGCTACTGAATTGTTTATTTATTTTTTAAGGAAAGCAGATGCTTTTTTCTCCCCTTACCAACAGACGCTGAAGGTGAAGGCACTGAAATGGCTTTCTGGAAACATGGGCTCCCATCCAGACCTCTCAGTGCCTCAACTCATTATAGCTGCATCATGGGAATTAATTTGTGGACCTGGTCTTTTTAAAATAGTAATGATAGTAATGATAATGAGAAGCCCATAGGCCCCAAAATTCAGATGAAAAGATGTTAATATGGAAGCTGCAGTAGGTCTGCAACTGAAAAAGTGACCACTGCAGCTTTGCAAAACCTGTTTTCTTCTTCTTGCAGAGACGGACATGAGTGCAGCAGAGCAGCTGCTTCAAAAGCAGTGTTTATTTCTTCTGATTTGGAAACCCCAAATATTTTAGTGCCTTGGGAAGACACTGAGTCCTGATAAAGGCAGTCACTGGCTCAGAGTTCCTTTTGTGGTTTGCACACAATTCTTATACTCTATGCCAGAGACAGCAAAGAAATTAAAAGTGTGATTTCACGTAAACCCTCCATAGTTAATAAAACAGGCTCTGATTTAATCTCTCCCAATCTGTGATTTGGCACCAAACAGTAAAGGTAGTGCATGTAAGGCAATATTTGAGTTCTTGACTGGTGATATTTGTAAATCTACAACAAGCCCCTCATGAAAGCACCAGCTTCGTGGCTGAAATCAGAATTTCAGGTTTTCATTTAAGAAAGGAAGGTGCTGCTTTCAGAGCACCACTGGGACCTGTGCATACCCACTTTACTGAGGTCTGGCTGATGCCACTGGCAGCTGGGAAGAATACCTCTATGAAGAAGAAAACAATCCATTTTCTCAGCAAAGTATCAGGAAACACCTACTTGTCCTCAAACCCTTACATTGCTAATTATGTGCTGTCTTGCCAACATCCCTGCATTTGCAAGGACCAGGGGCAGCATCTATCACCCACCTGATCTGAAGCTGGCTTGATAGTGGCATAATTAGAGCACACCCTTACAGGAGGGCTGTAACTAGGAATGTTTTCCTGAGGTCTACGTGATCAAGAAAGAAGAAAAAAAAAAGAAAAGCCTATGGACATCTAGGAAGGAAAGATAGTGGTGCTCTACAGCCATCAGTGAGCCTTGCTCGCTAGAGCTAATACCCTTACCCTTGGGTCCCTCGCCATTTTATTACTGCTCTGTAACAGGATGTGCAACTGCTCTGCATTAATACGTTATTACAGATTGGCTAGTGTAAACTCCAGGTGTTGAGAACATGATTTATTCTATTAG
Organism: Falco naumanni; assembly: GCF_017639655.2. Classification (NCBI taxonomy): domain Eukaryota; kingdom Metazoa; phylum Chordata; class Aves; order Falconiformes; family Falconidae; genus Falco; species Falco naumanni. The sequence continues at coordinate 80,920,785 of NC_054059.1, forward strand.
TATAAAAAGGTGTTTTCTATGGCCATATTAAAAATTATACTAACTGTTGGGCTTGCCACCGCACTGTGTGTGGCACATGCCAATTTAAACCTGTCATTTCCTCTAATGTAAGGATATGTCCACAGAAGATCATTAATTTGGGGTGGAGTTGGGGATCACGGTACAGCTGTTGCCTATTAACCCCCACCTGGCTCTTAATTCCTGCAATGCACCTTCCCCAAAGATGTCTGCTACTGCCATATAGTCACTGAAGTGGAGACCAAAGAAATTTCGTTTTTGTGTGTATTTTATATTTAAATCTATTTTACATTGCATTTTTAATTTGGAGTGAATTTTACTATTATGGGATGTATGAACCAAGTAACCCATAGAGCTTATTTGTAGTCAATTCACTATTTAGCAGACTGCACAATTGTAAAGAGCTATACAAGAGCCCAGAATGTTTCCTTTATATTCCCCTGGGCTTATCCCAAAGCAGCACATATTCCTGCAAGCACCAGCCCCAGCACCGCTGGGATGAGCAGGCATGGGCTTGTATTCCTCCTGATAGGGCTTCCCTCTCCCAGAGGGGTCCTGGTCATGGATTAGACTGGGCAGCTGGGGATTCAGTCTCTGTGGGTTATATGTTTTGTGTGTGTGTATGAAGGCAGTGGAATGACTTCAGCCTGTCCCAGATGACTCCTAAACCCCCAGGATTACCCATGTAATACCCTTGCTGAGAACCCCCAAATCATCTCTGTGCTGCCTGCCCTCCACATCTTTCTTTGAGGGATTTTACCATTTTACTTTCCCACTCTTAAATGCTGTTAACTTTGCTGGGCTTTACACTCAACCCCAATAAGCCAAAGGCCTGGCTTACTTTCCCAATGCAGCCTGGCAAATGTCAAAATCAGTATGTTTGGGAAATCCGCATCAGCTCACCTGCCAAATGCTGAAAGCAGAGGGGCTGGGTGAGGAATATGGCATCAACCACAACAGGATGAGTTGCAATATCTGACTCCACGCTACTTGGTTTTCCAGTTCTTCATGCCTTGTGCCCATACAGCTTAGATCCAAGTCCTTGTCCCAGGGATGATTTGAGATGACCTTGGGGAAAGCAAAGAGAAAAGACTCGGGTCGCCACATGACCCAGCCTTGTGCACTTGGCTTAACTGCAACTTTTTTTGCCACCTGCCCTTTCAGTAGCATTGCACAATTATCTCCTAGAAAAGCCCCAGTCTTGCCTGCTGTAAAATCAGCTCATATTTTTTAAGGCATCTTGAGAGTGGATTAACTCTGTATGCTGCACTGAGCTACTAGCAGCCTATACCCAAGTGATGCTGATGCACAAAGCCTGGCCAGAGGCACATCAAGCTTCAGGACATCATTCAAATGCACACAGAAAGCCTGCAGCGGAGTTGCCTATCTTAAGCAGGATCCCTTATACCTGTTTTTCCTGGCAAAAGTTTATCCAGCCTGTGTTTAAAGACCCCCAAGGATGGAGATTTCACAGTCTTGAATCTACTGATGTTCTTGATCCTCATAAATTTTTTTCCTATCTGGTTTGAATTTTTCTTCACAGCAATTGTAAAGACATTTCTTAATCTACCAGTGAGGATAGATTGTACCAGTGCACTTTGTAGCAGCCTTTTCTGTACTCAAAGGCGGTTATATCCCACCAAGACTCTCTCTTTTGGCTCGTAAATGTAACTCGATCAATCTGTCCTCCCAGGTTGTGTTTTCTGGATTTCCAGCACTGCTTTCTGTTTTCACAGTGAGCCATTGATAACTGCTCTCTGGGTGCATATATCTACAGCCTTGCCCCAACTCTCTAGCAGTTTTATCTAGACCCATGTTTCCTTCACCTGATTAAGAGAGTGAATATGAGTCTCTGTCAGAAAAGCGCAAGCGCCAATGATGAATCTATTGCTTTTTCCTTCACCGTAAGGCTTGTTGCCTGTCACAGAGATCCCACAACAAGAGTTCAAACGGCCACCAAATGTCACACTTTACCTGGCCAAGAGCAGACAAAGGACTAGTTAAAAGTGGGGATTATTCAACCTGTTGGTGAACGGGGTGACAGAAGGACTGAGGTGCCAGGTGAGGGGCACCCTGACCTGCAGCCAAACAGGCATCACAAGCAAGAGGTGGACTGTGTCTCTCCAGCATCCCATGCTCTCACTGTGCACTGTCTTCACAGCAATACCAGTGGCCCCGTGACAGGTCGGTAAATGCTGACAGGCAGCAGTTGCGACATCTGCTCCCCTAATTTATGGAGTGAATGACCTGTTGTCACCACGCTGATAATCAGGTATTTTCCCCCAGCTTCACTCAGCAGGTGAACTGAAATGAATATCCTTTACAGTGAAGTTAAATTAATTTCTAGTGATTATCTAATGTCTCTTTTAGTTTTGTTTGTGTTTTAAAGGTTTGGGTGTGTTGTTACTACATGCATGGAGGGAGCCAGAGTGTTCTCATCCATGTGATCCTCCTACTGATCTGGATAAAAAAAGCATCAATTTTATTTCCAGGTTTTAATTTCCTGCATCCTCCTCTTCACAAGGCCATGAAATGTAAGGAGCATCATCCCTTGGAGTCTGCATGGGAATGGGACTCATAACTTCCGGACATCATTTCTAGCTATTTCTCCAACTCCATCAGCATTCCCATCACCTCTGCATGCCTCAGTGACCCCATCTGACAAAATACTAACATCTTCCTTGGTTCATCCCTAGCTTGCAAGCCAGTTTTCAAAAGAGGAAGAAATCATCATCCTGATTTTATAGATGGAGAAACTGAGGCCCAGCAAAGGGAAGCAACTTCCGTTAGCTTCCTGCAAGGCATCATGCCCTCGGCCGCACGGCTCTGTGCTCAGGGCTTGTCTGCCGGACCAGACAAGTGCTGGAGTGGAAATAAATATTCCTCCTGATGACTGTGGTCTCTGTGGTCAGGGCTGAGGGTCAAAATGTTCACACAAGGCCTGCACACAGAAACCACAGAATCCCCCACAGCTCTGCTGCACTTTATTAAAAGTCACTGCTTCTGTGAAAAATGGGGTTTATAGGAGTTAGGTGCCTTAATTATAAAGTCATGTGCGTTTGAATGACTTCTTCCCTGCTAACTGTTTGTGACAGCCTACAAATGCGAAAAGTATTACCAAGCCTATTTTTAATGTGGCTATGGAGAGGCTGTAGTTGTGGAAAACCCAATCCTAGAGGATCCTAATGAGAAAGACCAGTGATTCTTTGAATATGATTAGCATTGTCTGAGTTTAGCAATGAATGCCGGTGCTACCCAAAAAACAGGAGACACAGGAGTCTTGTGATAGCAGTCATGTGGTAAATACGCAATAGGAGCAAGTGATGTGCAAGGCTAAACTTTTCCCTGGGGAGTGGCCGAGCGGTTAGTATGTGGATTTCAGAAGGGTGCTGGCCCTTGTCAGCAGTGTGCAGGTTTCGCATGTGTTTTCTGTAGGGCTCTAACCTCTCGAGAATTTATTGCATTCCTGTTCTTTACCAGACAAACTGACATCTGACAAGGTGTGCGAACAGCATGGGGTCCAGTGCTTTGTAGAACTGAGTCCTTGATACTGCTTATCTATGGGTTATGGCGGGCTTGAGGCCTGAAGCATCATCTTTATCACCAATTCTTGGCTGTAGGTTCTGCAGGGGAGGAGGAAAACATGCAAGGTCCCTCCATCAGCCTTATTGCCTGCATCCAGTAACAAGGAATTTAGCCCTTTTTCTGATGGGGTTAGACACTGGGGAAGGAGAGCAGGCCAAAAGCGACATTAATGTTAGAGCAGTAAGTGTCAAACTCGGTTTGAAAGAAAATGAAAATGGTGAAAAGGAAATATTCCGAACAGGAGGAAAGAGAGAGAGAATGCTGTTCTTTTTCAGTTAAAAGATAAAGGTGCAGAAGATGGATTAAAAGATGACGTACCTGTGGATAAAAGTTTTATCATGAGTTAGTTTTAAGATTGGTGGACACCGTTATGGGCATTTCCTCTGATCAAACCTATAACTCTAGTTTTACCTCCAACCCTGTGATTCTTCCTCAGTCTGTGGCTTCTCATAGGATTATAGAGACCATGATCTTGGCATAAGGTCTTCAAAGAGTAGTACTTCATCCCTGGATAAATTCTTTTAGTGCTTAAGTAACAGTACAAAATTTACACCTTCTTTTCAGTCAACTATGTTTATCCTTATTTCTCCACCATTGAATTATGTCAATTTTTAGTGATAAATGAGTTAGCTCCCCCTACCCCAGGATCAGAAATATCCTACACATATAGTCCGTAATGAAGTTGCTTCTTAACCATTTCTTAAATAAATAAAAGACTATATTTCTCTAGGCCAAGGCAGATTTTCTGAAGTTAATTGTCAGAAATCTATGAACTTTTCCAACTTCATCAGCACTTAAAAAAAAATGTAGTCAGCAAAGCTGGATGTAGCATTCCAAAAGCACTCCCACTCATACCATGGGCAATGGTAAAATCCCTGTGGTACTTAAAGCTTTTATAGTCAAGGAAGGGTTGGTTTGCATACATCTTGGCCATCACTTGACCTTGAGGGTCTCCTTGGCTTTGTGGATAGTGGTAAGCAATGGTGGGGGTCATCCTTGGAGGCCACCAGATGAGTACAGCCACACCAATGCCATTAACTTCTCCATCAGCCAAACAGCATGGACATACCTAAATTTCCTCTTAGAATTGGGCTCTAGACCAGACCAGTTCTCATATTGTTATTTGTGATGTATACCACACCTGTGTTTCTGTGTATGTAGTGCATCCCTAGGTGTATATAGTTACATTTATGAAGACAGTATACCTGTGTGCCGAGGTACAAGATGGAAGGTAGGTATGCATGTAAGTACATGCACTTAGGTATGAATGTATATATCTGCAACATATGTGCACACATCAGCATGTTCTTTTTTAATAAGCATTAATAAAATATTAATAACTGTCAAACAAGTTAGATTAACTGTATTTTCAAAAAAATAGCAGATCATAACTCCTAGCTGGCTTGACAAGAAGCAAATCTAGTATATTAAATATTTAAAGTCCCTATGGTGTCCTGGTTACTCCCTTTAAAAAAAAAAGTGACCAAGCCCTAAACCAAAATACTGGCTATCCAAGGCTGCATGTAATCTTGCTCCTAGATGCTTCTGTGACTAAAACTCCTGTGGTGCAAGCAGCCAGCAAAGAGACTATGTGGCAATATGTCTGCTTGTCTTCTGCAGCTCAGGTGAGTAATGCTGAGGTCCAGAGCTGGCCTTCTGCAGAGGATGAGTTTTCCTTTATTCTTTGCTTAACAAGAGCTGAAATCTGGGGTAGGATCATTATGCCAAAGGACTGGAGTAATGTCTAGAAGAGAGATGCCTTCAGATCTTTATTCCCCTATCTTCTGATTCATCCAGACACTAGATGCAATTCCTTTGCCCCAAAGTGGATTGGCAGTGGGAGAGATATGAAGACTGTGAACCAAAGAAAGGCAACATCCTGCTTCCCCTTTTTTTTTAGCCACTTAGGAAAAATAGGTAGATTTGGGCACCCAGTATATTTCTTGTATGACCCTGCGATGGAACCTTTTTTACTGCTTACAGATCTGTGTGCTTGCACTGTTGTGAGGAATAGCAATGCATTCATAGAGGTCTAAAGAAAGACACTTTAAGTGCAACATTTCTTCATCCCTTTATCTTTTTAGTTGTAAGAAACTTTATAAAAGCTTCAGAATAAAAGCATATGTTATTTAAAATTCTGTAAAGATAAAGATTGAATATGATGTTCATGAGATCTTTCACACCACAACAGAAAAAATAAGTGCTTTTGTTTTCAAGCCTTTCTCATTTCTTTAGTTGGATACCATGAATGTGCAACTGAAAAGAATTCTTTCTCTTTGAAATGCAGGCTGAGACTAAAGCACATCTTATCCCTTGAAAAAGCTGTCAGTACCAAGCTGTCAAGGCACTACCTGCAATCAGACAGAGCAAAACTAAAAGGTTAGAACTTCATCTTACATATTAAAGCTTCAGTTAACTTCCAATGGGACCCTCTGTCTTTCCTCTACGTTTTTGCTTTGCCTTCATATGTCTTTCACGATGCCTATGGCAAATTTGTCAGAACATCCACCAGCCTGCAATAAGCTCCAGGGGCTCCACAGCTAAAATTGCAAAGGAGCTTTTAATTTCTCTGCCAAGTCCGCATGCGTAGGCATGGTATACATAGACTTATCCAGTGATGTTTATTTAAAAAAAAAAAAAGTTAAAAAAATTAAAAATATTGAAACTTCTCAGAAAAATCAAAATTGAAGTTAAAAATAATGATGAATAACGGTATGGTAGTGGTAACAGACTGCAAATGTACATTGGGGATATAAAATGCTCACACTGCAGCTATAAATCTAGGGAGAGCAAGTGGCCTACCTAATGAGCGCAAATTGTGCCTAATCTATTCCGCTCGCACTGCTTGTAGGGTTTGAACTCGCAATCCACAGTGCTAGAAGGGATTGTTGCTACTGTTTAAGCTAAAAGAGTAATTTTGACACTAGATCTTCCCTAGTTTGTGGGCAAGCCACAGAGGCACGTCTGTACCTTCCTAGATACTCTTTGAACAGTGACAATTCCAAATATCCCCGTCACTGGCAAGACAAGCCCTGCCGTGGCCCAGGCCCTGGTCTTTTGCTTGTCCTATGCTGGAGCAGAAAGCAGGTGCTATTTAAACCTTGTTGGCTTTTCGTTGCCGCCTATACATTTTGCTTGACAAAACCACGGAAATATTTTCTCGTTGGCATATTGAAACATACTTATTTTGTGATTAAACCAAGCCTGTAGTCACAAGGCTCTGACATGTTAAGGCCTAGTATTGAAGTCTAGGTTCGTTTGCACTGGTTTCTTTCATGACAAATGCTGAACCCAGATTTTTGCTGTAATCACACTTGTCTGAATAAGGCATCTGTCATGAGTTTGTCTGACATCTTTGTCATCGCAAAATCTGCAGTCCATCTGGAGACCTGAGGGCTCAGGGAGATTGAGTACATAAGGGAAGTAATAGGGAAATTTGCAGAAGGAGATGGGAGATCATGATTTTTCTGATACGTTACTTCCCTGGTCATGTCTCTTTGCAGATTTTATTTCATTATTTAAAAAAAAAAAAATAGAAACTCCTTTCCAGTCTAAACTGTGGATGAAAGAGAAAAAAACCCGCACTGTGAAGGTGAAGCACTGGCCATAATAGCTCTTGGCTGACTTAGAAACAGCCTGTGATTATAAGGTTGTGTTTACCACTGAGGGAATCAAATTCAGGCTGGTTGTGGCTCTTCACTGGAGGTGTTACTCTCTAAAGTGACTCTTAAATTTGAGAAAATTACCTGGAAATCTTAAATCTGTCCCTTCCTCCCTGCTGCAGGCTACAAAGCTGCAGCAAGGAGACACAGCTGCATTTCTCACAGTATTCCCTATGTTCAGACACAGCACAGAAGAAACTTACGGCTCAGAAAAAAAAATGTAAAAAAAATAGTTTGGCTAAATAATTAACAGTGCATTGCAGAGAATGTGTCTGGCTGCAGAAACCAGCAAGGGTTTGGGAGCTGGATGGTTATTTATACTTCCTCACCAATATGCCTGCCACAGTCTGCATCTCTTATGTGTATAAAAATTAAGCACCTTCAGTGTGTCCCTAGTATGTCTTTTGACCAACTGAGTTGATAATAACGTGCTGAGGTCTTTTTGTTGGAGGGGGACAACTGGTGAACCTGTGTTGATTCGCAGTGCCACGTTTTTTAGGAGAGGTACTGTCATGGGGCACATCTAGATAAACACAGGAGAGGAGCTCGCAGTCTTACCTAGGCAAGTCCAGTGATGGGTGGAATAGGAACAGGAGACCAAGTGACTGGCTTCAGGCAGGCAGGGTATAGGTACCAGGTTGAGATGAGCATGGAGTCACATTTCCTGGGTTGTTGCATTCTGTGCTGTTGTGTCTTCAATGATGTAATACTTCCCCCAGCTTTTTCCCAAATTGTTTTCATAAGCTTTGGGAGATGTGCACTGTGCTAAGAAATTGCCTAATACTATGATCCCATGAGGGTTTGGAGCTTTAATGTTTTTAATCAGTTCTAGCTGGATTAATTTCCTGGGATTCCTGTCATACAGGATCGGCTATTACTGGTTTATTCCTCATTACAGCTATGACGGCTTCACATTCTTACCTACCTAACAAAATACCAGAGGAGTTTATTTTATTAGCTTTAGCTAATGGTTGTATACTGATCTCAAGTAAGATGATATTGCTGCAAAAGCAGAGGGTTTTGTGCTGAGCCAAGTCCGTGTGCACCTGTGTTTTTCCAAGAAATCTTGGAAAGTTCGGTTTTCCCATGTTGCTCAGGTTTGGTCACATCATGAGCTTTCTAACTTTTGGCTGCTCCTGGTTTCCTACTCCAGCCAAAATGAGGCTATAGGTAAACTTCTAACGTGGATTTCATCCCACCCAGCATTCACGCTTCAGGTCCTTGTCGCAGGCTCCCCTTCCAGCCAGTGGAGGGAAATAGACGCTTTCAGGGAGTAATCAATCTGACCTATTTTGTCTACTCATCGTATTAGATGAATTGCACCTTAAAGACACCTGTTTCTTTGAACAGAGTACAAAAGGAGAGTAAAAAAGTAAAAAAGTTTTGACATTGCAGCTGTTTGCACTTGATCAGATGAATGCTGCCCTTCAAGACATAATTAAACTTACGTATGGTGGGATGCATCTGACAGAAGACTAATATCTGTTGTAGCCTGGATGTCTACAATCTCTTCATAGTCAGAGCAAATAGACTTCTTTTTAGGGTGGATTCTATCCAACATAATGGCAAATACCTGAAATAACTTTCTGAACTGCTATTGACTACAGAAGGGAGCCCAGAATGACTAAAATTTAATTCTGCAGTTGGTATATACACCTATAAAGTCATTTGAGACAAAATCCATCCCAAGGAAAGATACCTGACTTTTTTTAATAGTGCAGAGCATCCCACAACTCCTTCTGACACCAGTGGGCATTGAGCATGTTGGATAAATATGTTGCTCATTTGCATGGGTAAGGATTGATTCAGGAATCTACCTGGGCACCCACACTAGAGAATATGGGCTTTGAGTCGTGATTTTTTCTTCCTTCTTTGCCTAATATGCTTTTGGTGCTAATGCTAAAACAAAAAATAAAAATAATCTGAGAAAATAAAGATCCTCATCCTCCTACTCATAAGATTTATTTCACAGAGCCAATACTCATGACAGAGGTTGTGAAGACAGTGTGTTTCAAAATGGAAGTATATTACATCTGCAGGCTTTTTATAATTTACAGAATTTTTCATCCAGGGTCATTACCATCATAGTCATAAGAAGAATACAATGAAGAGTGGGGGAAGAGTAAACCTTCGGCATAAACCAAAGGTTGTCACCAGACTGATTTCTCCTTTCTAGGCATCCAGGAGAGACGGGGGTGATTCTACCCTGTAATATGGGATAGATTATCCCAAATTGCAACTGCATCCAACTGTGTGTATGGGGCAAAACTGCTGTACCTTTCTCCCTAGCAAACTATGCCAGCCATTCTTTGTGCCAAGGTAGCAGACCTGCTGTTTCCAGTTACCTTGCTATGAACCCATTGTGATCTGGTTTGGCGGAGCTGTAGCAGTCCCAGACATTTGGGTCTACTGTGATGAAAAAATTGTAATTTTTTTTTAACAGATGTTGGGCAAGATTTGAGTGCACCTGGGCCAGTTTACAGTTACAGACGAACACTGCAAATGGTGTGATTTCAATCTGAAACCAGGCAAAACACAGTGGCTTTGGCTGGCTTTGCTCCGAGTTAGGAGTTTGGAGGAAACCAAAGCTCAAAAGGGGATAAGCCCACGCAAACCAAAGCAAAAACAATGATTTACATGAGTGCCCACAAACTGAAACTGCACAGTTGGGTGAGTTACTCCATGCCTCACCTCCCAGCAGCCTGGTGTTGAGAGTCCCGTGGTGGCTGGTGGTGCTGCAGAGGCACTTGGCTCCTTTCCTGATGGTACCTGGGGGTTTTCCCCATTTTGATGTTTCGTTGACTAAGATAAAAGAATACAACCATTTTCTTCGGAGATGAAGTAGGTTTTTGAGATTCATTTCTCTCTAACCATGTCTCTGCTTCGCTTCATGTTGCTTCTCTGATCTTTGTAGCACCTGAGAGCTTGATTCTGGTCCCACAGAGCCACTTAGCCATAAGCTGCTCTTGCGCTCTCTCAACATTGCTGGTGCCAACACAAGACAAAGGCATTTGTGTCTAAACTTTCACAGAAGCCTTCTCTAGAGAGCTCAGAAACAAAACTGCTGCAAACTGATGCTAATTTAAGAAGTCCTTATATTCCACAAAATAACAAATCCAAACTCTTCTAACAATGATGAGGCTCACTCAGCGTAGTGCTACTCCTAGTATTTCTGGGTTTGTCCACAGATCTTTTCATGCATAAATTTGAAAATCTTTTTCATTATTCATGTTTACTGTGAACTTTGATTTTATTTCCAGGATCTCTGTGGCAAATGTTAGCTAAATATATGTTGGTATAATCAGTATATGTTGGATAATCAGATTCATTAAAAGCAGTGTTTAATTGTTTCCAGCTGCAGCAAATTAAGTGAAGATATAATATGGAAAGGAGAAATTTCTTATGTATGCTACATAAAAATCAGGATAGAATTATGATGACTACAGCTAATGGAATAATTCACCACAAATAATTTATTCAAATGTAGCCTTTTTTCCTGCTGAGGGAATAACTCTGTGCTAAGTGCAGTTTCCTACACAGTGCTGGCTTGGACAAATATCATTATGAACTTTTTTGCCTTCTGGCTTATTCATGAATAACAAAATTTGAGATGTGTTGGTCAAGCCAGTCACATGGTGCTATTCCTGCTCACTCCACTGAAATATTGCTGCAACTGCTTCCAGTACAAATATCCAGGTGCACACATCTTAAGATTCTGTTCCTCTTGATGCTCTTCTGTTCAACCTTGAAGTGTTCTGTCCTGGCCCATTTAGGCCTGTGAAGTTCAATCATAGGGATATCCAGATGGAAGCTGAACCCAGCTGATGAACAATTACATTATAACAAATATTCACTGTATGAAAAAAAATAACAATAATCCAAACCCAACTAACTTACATGTATGTGGAAGCTGCCATACCCCATGCTTGTCATTGACCCAAAATATGCAATGTCAGCACAAGCCCTGACGTCCAAATTTTCCTCCTTACTTTAAAAAGTGAGGTGAATTCCATTCTTAATTCGTTTGGTTGTGATGGACATAACCTTACGTTTCTTGCTGAGCATAATCTTACATTGTACATACATACCAGATGGACTATAATACCAATCTTCTTTGTGAGGGAGGATTAACAGTACTGCAGCTACTTAACTGTGAAATTTCAAGTCTGATATCATCAATCATCAGTGTATTACAATGCATACTGCAGACGGGGCTGGTTGCCTATTATTGAGGTTGTCTGACACTTTCCATTACAAGACTCTGTTTTCAGTTGCTTCGAGCTTTGCCAAGCTTAAACCGTTTGGATTTAAATTCTTCATGCTGAGTGTCTGCCTCGGGCTGAATAATTTTAGAAAATGTCAGCCAAAATCAGAAAAATGCATAAAAATTCTGACAACCTTGATGTGAGCTGCTCTTTAGCCCCCGGTACTTTGCAGGAAGGGCTTGACATCTGGCAAACAGACTGACCTTTGTGGCAAGTATGAAAATACATCGGAATTCTGTATGAAAACTCGCCGAATCCCAAACTTGCTGAAGTCTCCAGCCTTTTGCCAAGTTGCAAGGTGCAAGGCCAAGGCGAGAATTTGATTGCTCCCACAACACATGTGCTTTTGCCTGGGCTGTTGTTGCTGTCACGGGATCCAAGAATGTCATTCATCATCATCACTGAAAACAAAAAGAGTTCTAACTTCTTCAGTCATTTTCAGACCGGTATGTACCTCATATTGGCTTGACTTCGTCAGTCATTGTTCTGTTTTCATCCATGTGGCTGAAGAGAAACTTTTTTATTATTCGCACTATTAATCATTTGAGATGACCTATGTCTCAGTTCCAGTTCTCACTTTTTTCCTGCATTACTTGATTACTAATCTACAGGCACTGGCACTCCTCTGTGCCTTGTGAGCAGTCTAATAACTCCTAATAGTCAAGACAGATGATCTTATTCAGTCCTGACAATGAAACTCCGTACAGCAGAATCCACTAATGGGACCTCTGTATTAGTTAGAATAACACTTCCTAAAATGCTTAAAGTACCATTTATATGAATTGTCCTGAAGACATTTGAAGTAAATACAGGAATGAAGAGCAAGACATCATAATGGTAAACCATTTATTTGGCTTTCTTACAGCTGGCATTTTGTCTGGAGAGAAGGATGCCATCCCTTTGCCATGTGCAAAATTGTGGCATTCCAGAAATACACCTTGATTTTCCAGATCGTGCAACAGACTTTCACGTGAAGTTCAATATTTAATTCAGCCCTTTCATGTAAATCTCTGAGCTGGGCAATTTGCAAGTGAAGGAAGTAAAAGAATCCTAGCAATCTGTTATGAAAAGGCTGATGATTACAGCTGAGATTCCTCCTGTATGAGAAAACCATCCTTTGGCCAACAGCACGGCTGCATCTTGAAACATCAAGCACAGTCTTTATGTAAATCTCAGCGTTCTTCTGCTTGTTCTGCTGCAAAAGCCATTTTCACTGGGACACAGAAGGAAATCCAGTAAGACAAGGTAATAGAGATTGAAGGCTGCTAATGGAAAGATTAGGTCTCTGGGCTGTCAGACTTGCCTCTCCTAAGCACACGTTTATGCTTTGAGTTAAATAATACAGCATGCTTACATATGTGAATATATATACATACTGCATATGTATCTGAATGTATGAATGGTAAGATGCTGTTCTGTGTAAGAAAGTTGCAGCAGGGACTGGTTTCACATTTTTATATATTATATTACATTTCATTACATTTATATTACAATGTAAAAAGTTTCTCCCTTTCCCCAGAAAACATGATCTTAACAACTCATGTACAACAAGCCTGTGCACACACAGGATCTTGGAGAACAAGTTGTTTTCGATGTTACTAGAATATTCTTACCCTGCAGATGGTTTCTGTGACTCCTAGCTCTGAATAAAATGTGTCCTTCTCATTGAAATGAATGCTTCAATGCTGAACGTGAGTCCCGTTGAGGGAATCGGTGAGTCAGGGTTCTCAGTACTCTGGGTGTCCTTGTCCTTTTGTTCCATAAATGTATTTATATACGTTCCTGTCGCTGAACTTTAAAAAAAAAAAAAAAAAAAAGAAAGAAACCCAATCCATTACCTATTCTACTTTACCAAGTCTTATTTTTCTGCACTTTGCAAACCCTGCTATTACTTGCAGCAACCCATACTTGCTGCAACACAACTGCACTTGGAGACCGGGTCTCTCCATCTGTCTCTCTTTGTAGAGTAAGAGTTTATTTACTGGCTTATGCCTGATAACACTGGAACAGAAATAGCTTTGTGTATTTATTTTCTACAAGCGTCTTTGTAGAGCTCTTCAGAGGTGTCTTGTAGTCCTTGAACATGATGGCAGGGGAGGGGAAGGAGTGGATCTTGCTTCAACTTCTTCCCCATTGTCTTCCCACTTTTTTTTCCGACCTTGAGGGGAAGAGAGGACACTAAATGGAGAACTCGTGCCTCCCACTATGAGGCTTTGACCTGATATGTTCTGTATCTGGTGGGTATTTGTGAAAGCAATGCACATCAGCAGAGTTTTCAAGACCGCAGTCCTGAGAGGAAATGGCTGAGTTTAGATATCCTGATTTTATTGTACGTTCTTGGCTGAGATGATAAATACTGACATAAGAAGCCAGTAATTGAAGCACTGGGCTAAAATAGTTGTGTCCTCTGATCTAATCCTTCCCAGGCCAATTCACCTTACCCTTTCTTTCCACAATTTTCTCTGTGTAATCCTTTCAGATGAGATTTTACAAACCAAACTATTACGCACAATTTGGGTTAAGAGAAGTTTTTAGATACATCATAGAAGAGCAGAAGGTGTTTAGTGCAAATGACAAAGTTTGGCTAGGCCAGGGCTGATTGGTTTTGAATTGAACTTTTCTTATGTCCTTAGGGAGGAAAGTGTTACTTGCACTTTTCTTCTCCCCGTAGTAGGACGTGGGCTAGGAGAAGATGAATCACATGAGACCTGAGCATATTCACTGTAGCCAGGTCATGAAAATCAGGCTAAACTATTTCAGCTCTTATAGAGGGTTTATATTTGTTTCTATATGTGTGCATTTTTGTAAATAATAAAAAAAAAAAAGGAGCGAGAACTCTAAAATCCATATCTGTCTGTGTCTCGGGACAAAAATGGCTGAATTTACAATGAAAAATTGGTAAATCTAAGCATGGCTTAAAACCAGATGTTGTGTACTTTTACTAAAAATGTTTGTCTCAGTAGGCTGCTTAGTTGCTTTCAGGATGTGGTCCTCTGTCTCACCCGCAGCCTGTACTGCCTTACCTAGTTCAAAGCTGCATCAAATTATAAGAAATGCGTTGCTGGAAAAATCTTATTTGATCCCCAATGCTATTTTGGTTTTAAGCAGATTTATGGGGTTTGATTCTGTTTGTTGCTGCGTTCAGCTGTTAATGTGTATTCTCAGATGAACAGGGAGGCTTGGATGCAAGAGAGAAATTCCCCCCATGCTTTCTGCACAATGGAACTAATTGAAAACCTGCTTGCAAAATATGCAGGGAACATCTAACTCAGTATCTGTCCTTTGTACTTAGGGATCCCAGTGGTGTTGGCTGCCAGCTGGGGGCAAAAATTGTCTGTTTTGCTGCTATCAGTAGTCTTCTGCTAGCAGTGCGATGCACTTCTCATTCCACCCCTGCCCATCCTGTCTCCCTTGCAGAAGACCTTAAAATAAGAGCTCCGTCAGAATTATGATAGGAACTGGTAGGTAAAGGGGCAATTTTCCATGACATTTGCATTAACTGTAACCGAATTAACCACAGTCAACACTGCAACAGTGTCAAAGACCATTGGCTAAAAGCCTAATCAGAAAACATTTTACAGCTGAGTAATGAAGCAGAGTAAATACTGCTTTGATAACTACTGTCATTACTTGTGATATTACACTGAGCAGTATTTTAACTTCAGAGGGTTGCTGGCTGGATGAGTCATGTTGGGATTTGATGTGAGCATGATAATCCCATCGGGGATCTATCAGTTGGGAAAGAGCAATGCCCTGGAGTTCCAAAAGACATCCAAGTTGGCCTGCTCAAGGCCCAGCAGTGTTTTTATGAAGGGAGATGAAGCTGGGGAGGTTGGAAGAATCCCATTTGCCTTCATATTTGACAAGACAACTGGGATTGTGCTTGGAAGTGGCGAAAGAAAGCTCTGCAGGGATTGTGGGCTCATTCTAGCTGAAAACGAATTTTTTTTTAGAAAAGTGAGGGATGCAATCAAAGTCAGAGGTTGGGTTTGTTCCACTAAAATTGGGTTGCAGTCCCTGCTTGCTTGAGGAACTTTATTGATGTGAGTAGTCCCATTGAGAGTATGAGTATTTATGTAGCTGAGAGAAGCTAATGAAATGAACTCAAGTGAAAAAAGGATTGTTCACATGCCCAAGAATTGTATGACAAGGGCCCTAATCCAACCATTGTGGTTTAGGGATTTGCAAAATTACTTATTTTTGCTGTTGCATCTATGTCAATTTTGCTAACTCCTTGCACATTCCAGGCCCTCTCCTGAAATCTACCTTGTTTGCTCTGAATTTCTCCTTCCAGAACAGTCATAGCAACATACTGACCTAATTTTTCAGGTTGTGCAGCTGTGTACTCACTATTTTAAGAGATAAATGAGTAACAGTCTCTCCATTCTCTGGTGTAAATTGACCAAAGCCTCTTCATGTCAATGTAGCAACATGAAGCTGTGAAAACTGAAAGCCTGAGGCTAAACATTAGCTGCAAAAAGAAATGGTATCCATTGCATAGTACTTCTAAAAATATTGTCAACATACAGCATTTTCAGGTAGAAATGGTGATCTAGTTAGAGAAAGAACTATGGCTCTGATGAAAGGACCTTGTTGATAATGTTCGCTGGGGTGTCGCAATACAGATCTTATGATGGCCAAGGTCATCACAGTGCTCAAGCTGATTTTTCTCAGAAGGGATGTTTTCTGCCTTTTCAGCTGTTCATTTTTTATCAAGGTTATATTTTTTAAGGTGTCTGTACTCTTGCTGGCTGCTGGACAGCTGTATCACAAGGATTTCCCTCTGGTATAAAACACAGAGCTCTTCTGTATCAATGTGGAATGCAGTAGCAAATCACTGTACAGTGGCCCATAAGGATACCAGCTACCCTTATAAACTTTTTATAACTTAGGAAAATAAACATGTGGTTTCAGGGCTCTGCATAGTCAGTACTAGCTGACTTGGAGCTTGCCTTACAAAACTAAGAAAGAAAATATTGGTAGAGCTAATAAATTTCTGAGGGAATCAGCGAATAGTATTCTGAAAGCTCTGAAACATGTGATGGTTTATGGATAACTTTGTATTTTATCTCCTGGAGCATCATCCAAGTTGAGCACTAAAGTACAGTGTTCTCCATAACAACTGCTGTGATCTGGGAGCTCCTATGGGATACCAGCCTCACGTCAAGTTATCTATGGAAAGACCTGCTAATCCAGGGGATCCGATGTGCTCTCGGCAAGGCCAGCAGATAAGATTCTCTCGCTTAGGGAGAAAATACCTGGTCATAGCAACAGCAAGAAAGCAACCAGCTCTATGCAGATATCTGGTAACTCCTTTTATTTTAAATTACTTTTTTTTTTCTTTAAAAAAAAATATGTTAATTTAAAATTAGTAGCTGTTGGGGATGATCAGAACTGAAAGGTGGAGATTGTAATAATGGGTGTTTGCCACCTCTTTCCAGCATCCTGTATTCGTCGTTATTTTGCAGCCCCTCTCTCTAGATGCCCTGTAAGCCAATTCTCCCTTACAGGAAAAGTGTGCTTATGAGGGATCTTTGACACATGGCACGCAGAAAACAGGAATATGGGAAAAACTCACACCCAGATTGCTTGCCACCAACTGCACAAATTCTAAGAGTGAAAGAAGTAGAGAAAAATTCAAGTGGTTTCCAGATAAATGAAAACGTGGGAGGCTCTAACTCCCTATCATTTCCATAGCCTATGAAGTGCCATTACCAACACAGGCACTTCCAGTGCTGTGTGCTAAGTGGCAGTTTCAGAACCTGAAGTTGCATCTGACAAATCTGTTCTGAGCTGCAGCCTTTGCGCATGAAAGGACGAGCCATGCTGCGTGACGTTTGGGAGCCTTTCCTGGTGACTTCTTCACTTCTTCCATCAGGCAAATGTTGTAGTGTGTCCTGCTGTGACCTCCCCTGTGTCTTGGTGAGAAAACTTCTTGCAGATGGTGATATTTTGGTTTGGAGTCCAAGAGTGCTCACTCTGTGTGTGTTGACTGCTGGCTCTTGGTGGAGTGTCCCTGAGCTCCTTCCATACAACGTGTGTTAGGGCTGGACCCCAAGTCAAATGCATGTGGGGATCAGTCAGCTGAAGGATATTGTGGATGCAGGTTATTTATTCTGCTTTCTGGATCCTCAGTCTGGGGTTTCCAATCCTAAATCTGTGATCCTATATCCAAATCTTCCTTTTTCTCAGGAACTACCCTTCAGTTTGTGACCCAGTCTTTTCAGACAAAGCACAGTGACATGTCTTGGACAAATTCTGAAACAATAACTGTGCCTCTTCTTGGCCCACCTGAAAGCCTGAGCTAACCAAAGGCATGAGCCTATCTCTTGAACACTCAAACACAGCCATGTCATACAGTCTACACTCAACTGTGCTGTGGCTCAGCTGACAGATCTTTCTGGCCCCAGAGACAAGAATGGCAAGGAACTGCGGAGAAAAAAAAAAAAAATTACAGATGGGAAACTGAGGCACAGAAGTAAGTGACTCACATACAGGCAGACTGTGGCAGAGCCAGGAATAAATCATAGAAGTCTGATTCCCAGTTTAGTGCCTTAACCAAAAAATCACCCCTTCCTCACATTAGAGCATCCTTTATCACCCCAAGCTGAGGGCAGCAAGCAGTGGGGATGCAAGAGCTGGAGGTCACAGTAGTAAGAACATATGTTTGTTCCGTTTAGGTACTTCACTTCCTGATAAGTCCATTAAAGATACCAGTGTTTTCACCTGAAGGTGAAAGGTTCTGCATTCTCACTGTCAGTCCCTTGGGTCTCTGTATATTTCTTTTGAAAAGCCAAAGCAGGAGAGTTACAAGAAAAATAACATTCATTAAAAAAGTAATAATAATGGAGCTACAGTACAACAAGGAGGTGAAATTAAGTTTGGATTTGTAGCCTGCAAATGGCTGTGTGAATGCTGAAACATTAACTCTGTTGTTTAGCTCAGATAAAATTGTTTTGGTGCCAGTAGAAAATACCTTTCTTCGGGAAGGTCTTCTGGGCTCTAATTTGGAAATTCCAAAAGACTCAAATGTATCCAGTTGTGCACTTGTAAAGAGGTGAGAGACCTGCCAATAAGTGATTTACAGTATGTTTTCCCATGTTTTACATTTTGGTAATTTCATGTTGCAACTCAATACTTAATAATGTAAAATCCAGCTCCTCCAACTAAGCCAGGAATGAACTCATGGAGGAGTGTCCCATAGGGAAGGGCATATACTACATTACGTGTCTGTGTGCCAGCACCGGAGATGCAAAAACAGCTCCGTGGAGGTTTGCCCTGTAAGGTCAGCCTCCAGAATTGAAAGGGTTGGCTGAATTCAACTTTTGCTACTGACTGCCTGCAGTTCCCAAGACATAGACATCACCACAGAGTCTGCCGAGGTCGGGCTGCTGAACCCTGGGCTCAGATGTGCCATTAGATGAAACTTCCCGTGAACTAAAATTCAAGAGAAACATGAAGGAAATTTGGAGGAAAGCTCCATTTGGAAAAGCTGCTTTGAGTGCAGTACCTGCGTCAGCATGATCTGCAGAGCACAGACCTACATCTGAACCATGAGACGGGGTATGAATTGGCACCTTGAGGTGAATGTCCCCAAGGTCATGGATCTGCACAACAGCTTGTGCCTTGCTACGAGACAGGAGAGCATGTTTCGGGCACATCTTTGATTTTAAGATGCATAGACATGGTGCAAAAAATAACACAAAATAATGTCAAGGCCAGAGAAAATGTGTTGCAGTGGAGGACTTAAAAGAGCCTGGTCTGTTAAGTTTGTGAAAAGCACAGTTGTGAGGTGGTTTCCTTATGCCAGGTGATTTATCTTCGTAGACATAAAATAGCAGTACTGAAGATCTGGTCAAGTACACAGAGACATAACGAAAGTTGGTAACAGAAGCTGCACCTGAACTTATATCCTGATGAGAAATAAGGCCCACATTTTTAGCGGTTGGGATGATTAATTGTTAGGAACAACTATCAGTGCGAGTAGGGTACTTTTCATCTCACTGGTCCTTTTAATCAATCCTGAAAAAAATGGTCGACTTGAGCGCATGTCACAGCAAATCGAGTGGAGGGTCACCTTTAAGGGTCTGTGTGGAGTAAATAGTTTCTTCTGGGCCTATACTGTATGGATTTACTGCTCCTTCTGAAGCCTGGAAGACATACACTAGACTTTTCTTAGGAAAACCTGTGTGTGAAGGACGTAATTTTGCCAGCATTCATGCTGTGTGAAATCCTGAGGGTACGCAAACCTCTCTGCTCCTCTGTTGTCTAGCTTGCCTGACTTACGCAAAAGACTGAAGCCACTGGAGCTGATGACGCTTTTGTGACATCATCAAATATGTCACTATCACTACAGAACCGAAATGAAAATAGCTGGAGATTTGGTAACAAATTACAGGCTGCTAGGACAAGAACTGGTTGCACAGGCTACAAAGTCTCAGCAAGGAGAGGAAACAAGTCAGATACAGGATATTATTCTTGGTCTGCCACTACCTTACTGCAACATCTTCTGTTTGACCAATCCAATCTGTATCGGGACAAATTCATCACAGCACAGAAATCCGTGCTAGAACCAGGGTTTCCAGCCAGACTGGGCTCAGCTAGAAGGAAAGAAAGAAAATAAAAGAAGGAAAGACCTGGAGCTCTGATTAAGTTTATCATTCAAGAGTCAGAGAAGACAATTAAATTGTTGCTTGTGTTCAACGACTGCTAAATAATTTTCTTTGTCTGGGAAAATTTCAAATGGACCTCTGGCCCTTCCAGATCCTAACCTGACTTGTGCTGTTGCCATAGTTCAGCCATGCTGGAAACATCTGTCATATGAATGTAGTATTTGGATTCCCTAAGCTGTTGAGTGTTGGAGCCCCGTGGTGTGACAGCACTATGCCAAGGTGCTGCCCTGACATTCTAGACAATAAGGTGCAAGAGCACTACTAGCTAGCACTAGCCCAACACCTTCTGTTTACATCTCTCAGAGAACATTTTAGGCAGGTTGATCTTATTTATCCCTGTTTTGCTGTGGACAAAACCAAGTTGCAAGGATTTGTCCAAGGCCAGATTGCAAATCAAAAAGAGACCGAAACAGACTTTTCAGTTCTGACCTCTATGGTCAGTATTTTTGGGCTTAGCTGTATCACAGTCATGCAGCTTAATGTTAACTTCTTAAGCTACCAGCTGGTTATTTCTGGTTCATCCTCACAGTGATCTTGGTGTTCCCCAGCCCTGTCACCTAGTGGATTCCCATCCCATTAGGCAACAACAGATCTGACATTGCCAAAGAACTAATGCATATGTGATGGTAGGGAAGAAGTAATTTTGGGATGCAGTAACAGTGTTCTGCAAGTGAAACTTCTTTATCGTGGCAGGGGTTGGTGCTCACTCCCCAGATCTCTGATTTGGAGCTACAACATGGACGAGGCCTCTGCTCTGCTGAAGACTCTTGTCTGTGCAGCTAAGTGAAACAGGTCAAGGTGACGTGCTTTGCATCTGAGTATGAGGAAGAACTTCTTTCCTCTGAGGGTGATGGAGCACTGGAACAGGCTGCCCAGAGAGGCTGTGGAGTCTCCTACTCTGGAGAGGTTCAAAACCCACCTGAACGCAACTCTGTGCAACCAGCTCTCGGTGATCCTGCTTTAGCAGGGGGTTGGACTAGGTGATTTCCAGAGGTCCCTTCCAGCCCTGACCATTCCTTCATTCTGTGATTCATGTCCATCCCACTCCCTGCTAGAGCCAGTTCAACAGGGTGGCTGTGACAAAATTGTTTATTACTAGTAGTCCCTTGCTCATGGCCATGGACTATGCTAGCATTTTAAACCAAGATGATCTTGACATGTTCTTGAGCTCATAGTTTGGCACTGTCTTATTTACACCTTGCCTATATGACTCTATGAAATTAGTATTGCAGCCCTGCCTTTCTCCCATTTTTCCTGTCTTTTCAACTGATTTGTCCGGTCCTCCAGAGGAAAGGTCTCCCAGTCAACAGATATACACAGATGTACCTGCGGTTTCAACTGCATCCTGTGGCAGGTGCTGTTTGAGGGCATTTCTATCCCAGCAGCAGAACATGAGAAGGTGAATTAAGTGATACCACCTTGGACTCCAGGAGCTCTCCGTGGAGTTCAGGATCTGGGCAGAGCTTACTCAGCAAGGGAGTTTAAAATTGCGTTTTGGCTAAGAAAGCAAACCCTTCAGCGTCAATCGGAAAATTGTATTTTTGATTTATTTTGTTTAGATAAGGGTTAAGACGCCCAATTGAGAGCCCCTTTATGCTGTGATGTGGGTGGAAGTTTGTTCAGCCACTGAGATAGACCAGTTGTGCCCTTCCCCTCCCCTCTCCACTTCACCCCCCCCCAACTTTCTCTCACCATGTTTTTTCTGAAACATATGGGCCTAATTCAGGTTAAAGACTAAAAAAGTTTGCACAGTGCTGGTTAAAAATTATGGCTTCTTATAATGAAATCTTTGTCAATGGAAACTTGAAATAGCAGCTTGGGTTGTGACTTATGGGGAGACCGATGATGGAAATCAATTAATCATCCCACTTCCCAAAATATGAACAGGAGGGCACACTTGAATCAGAAAGGGGCTCCGGTTTATGAGCTACTTGGACAGCTTTGAGACTTTCACTGAAACCCCCAGGAGCATGAGTGGGAACAAATATGTTAAGGCTGAATGTTTTTCTTGGGGAAGAAGAACAGCAATATAGATTCTCTGTTGAGGAACGTTTGTTGGGTTTTTTTGGGGGGGTGGGCTTTTCTTGCAGTAGGGGCAAGCACTTCGCAATCTTGAGCAGTAAGGTCTTAATTTTTAATAAAGGCCCATTGAGTAATTTTATTGAGGTCTTCTTATTCTTCCCAGGGGCTAGTCAGCAGGGAGCTGTATGTTACCTGTGCTGGGCCAGCTTGGTGGTGCACATCACCTCTGTGGCTGCAAGTCCTGGCAGGGCCCTGCAGCTGCTTGCTGTGAAACCAAAAAGAGTGGTAAAAAACACGGGATCTCCTTCAGGAATGTGCGAGACGTCATACGTCTGGGACCTTAGCAAGGCAGAGGGCAAATTTATGTGAGGTCCAGATCCAGACTGGAGCCCACCATTTCAGTAGCCTGGGGCTTCGATTATACTGTTCCACATCTGCTTATTAAAAGAAACCATACCATAATTAGAGCAATACATGTAATGGATTCTCTGGTTCAAAGGGTGAATTAAAGTGTTGGGGGGACAGGGGCATTGGTTTGGATAGGACCAGATCTGGAAGAGGGAGTATCAGTCTGGGTCATCTTAAAATGTTTCACTTGACCTGAAATGACATATTTTTCCTTTTCTGGAATTGCTTAACCCCTTTTTTCTTTCTCTTTATATGTCAGAACTTGGAAAACTTGGTTTAAATGATTTTAAAAATTCACCCATCCACACACCCTGAAACAGCAAAACAAGAAATCATGTAACAGATACTCCCAAAGCTATTTTATTAGCATTCCATGTATATTTCGTACTCTATCTTGCCATAGGAAGGGATACTTGCCTGTATAATTATGCTGTAATAGTCCAAACTAATGTGAATCAACCACATTATTCTCTTTCAGAGTATCCCAAATTTTTGGAGCTGCTGCAGTGGAGTTCAGTTCCCCCAACTTTGCTTTAAAGGGGAACAGCCACCCTCAAGTCCCCACTTCTTTGATACAAGCAAGGCAGATGATTCGGGCAGTCAAGAGAAGGAAGGGACAAGGAACTGGAGGAGGACTGGAGCAAAGGAGCCTGGAGAAATTTCACAGTTTGGCGCAAGGGTGATTTCCTTTGTCATCCTGCTTGCTTCCTGCCAGTGGGTTGACTTTAATGAATAATGGGAGATGAATGATAATTTTGGTTTCTGCCTGGAGTGGGAACAGCTGACAAAGCGTTTAATGGAAGCTGACAGTTAAGTACCCAGCCGCAGCAGTAAAGTGTCAGACAAAGCATATGAAAATAAACAGCCCAAATGAAAGCTATTTCTGAGCAGATTGCTGGCACACTTTCCCAACCCCAGGCAGGTTATCTGAGATGGTAATTGCTGCCAAAAAATTCCTCCTCCTCCTTTTTTTTTCTTCTTTTTTTTTTTAAATATACCTTATGAGACTTACCTCAAGGGACCATAGAGCATATTTATGGATACGCTTAACTTCAAAATAAGCAAAATCAATACCAGAAAAAGCAGAGCTGTTTTATGGAGCTTATACTAAGTTTGTTTGCATGTTTAAAAAAGTTGGTCGCTTAATAGCAGCTCATATATAGTATCTGCTTCTATATATGTGTATTTCTATATTTAAGAGCTAGAGGCTGGGGTTAGCTAAAGACTTGAAGGAAGTGCCCAGTTGTCACTGCCTTTCTATATGAGCCCTAGCCAAAATGGTCTGGGGACATGAGGAACTGCTCCAAAAGGGTCAGAATGAACCATACAGCCAAGATTTCCATCCAGTACTTATGCACTAAAAACCTTGCCATCGTGAGCTGTGCTTTGCCATCTTTTTTGCCCACAGTGCACATTAGTTCTGCTTGTGTTGCTTTAAGTCTTGCAGAACAGTTAATCAAAGCCAATGCAGATTATTGAATGTTGCCTCGTGTTTTAAAAGAGGTTCATTGGCTTTGTGGCCAGAAGGAACTGATATGATCATCTCCTCTGACCTCCTGCATATAACACAAGCATGGGATAAGTACTATTATATGGGGGTTAATGTACACAGTGCCTTCATTTATTAGCTTTCTACTTCATTTATTAGCTTAGCTGTGAGAGCAGGTGACTGAGAGTCAGCATTCCTGGTCCCACTCTTGGCCAAAATGGGCTGTAGAATGGTTATAATAATATTTCCCTATCTGTGATGCTTAACTGATTCCTGCACAGAAAAGGCAACAAGCTTGCGGTGACTTAACAGTTACTGAAAAGAATAATCCTGTTACAGCAAAAATAATAATCTAAATACCAAAACCAATCCCCTCCCGAAATCCAGGCTTACACAAAGATTAAAAAAAAAATACTTGAAATTCTGAAATCTTGGCTGCATAAACCTAAATGTTTTAAAACAGTGGAGTATGCATTTTCCATTTCCAAGCTTGACTTTGACCCCACATACTTCTGTTCCATTGGTGTGATTCATCTGTAGATACAAGGATTGCATAATTCATCACAGATCTTTACTGTAGATATAATTACAGTGAATCCTTTAGCCTGAACAGCATGAAGCTTCCTCTAAGGTGAGCCCAAGAGCTATTTGTAGGTGGTGCTGCTCTGGTGTGGTTTGAAAAATGGTAGCTACATGTTTTGTGGTGACATCTGCAATGGAAATACCCAACAGAGCACTGCTGTGAAATGTATAAGGAGACAGAGAAGCAGTGAGCTGTGGCACCACGCTCTTGAGGGAAGGCACTGGTGTCGGTTAGTGGACTGAAAGCCAGAGGTGGGAAGTGGTTTCCTAGCCATGTATCATCAATCTGTATTTTCCCCTTCCGCCTTGGAAATTAATATGGCACATGAGATTGCAGTTCTCTGGTTCATTGTAGAAGTGTTGGGGACAAATGGCTCTACAGCTGTGGCCATTGACTGTGTTTCTATGTCTATAAACTGATTTGCTAGTTTAATGTTTTAAAGTGTTTTATTATGATTACTTTTTGATAGGTTGATCTTCAAAAGCATAACTTTCTCTGAGCTGTTTTCATGGGGAGCTTCCTAGAGGTGAAGGGCTACTAAACCCAGCCCTGTTTATACCTTAGCCCCTTCAGCTCATTCTGTAGTCCCTCTGCAGGCAAAAGACCCCTGCAGGAGTTAAAGCTGGTAAAGGTAAAGGCCTGAAAGGACAATAAGATTGTTTGACCTGAGTTCTGGAATATCTGAAGCCCTCAAATTACATCCAGATCTGCTGCTCTGAGCCCAATATATTGTGTTTCACTAAACCAGGTTTTCCAGGAAGACATCCTTTTGGTTTGAAGACATTAAGAGATGGAGAATACACCACTTCCCTTTGGTGGTTTGTGCCAGTGGTTAACCACAGTCACTGTTAGAAATTTGTACCTTATTTCTAATTGGAATTTCCCTGGCTTTCAGGTCTTGTTGTGCTTTGCCGTTTTTGACTACAGAACCTTTAATATCTGGTATTTCTTCACTCAGAGGTATTAATGTGTTACAATCATATCATCTCTTTCAGTCTCCTTGTCACTGAGCTCAGCAGGTTGGGCTCTCGGGGTGGAATTTGCTCCAAGTGGATTGGTTCTTTGGCAACTAATGTTGAAGGCATCTCTGTGTTTGTCTTGGAGTTTCTTCAAAACTTCAGTCACACATATGCTCAGAAGTGCCTGTTCTGGCATGTGGCACAATGCCAGGTTTAAGCAGTGGGATTTCTGTACTCTGCTGGAGGAGTCCAAACCAGTTAAATGTGAGATTGGTGCCCACCTTTGGCACGGCAGCCTAAGGGGCAAATCGCATACCTTGAAAATGGAAAACCTGGATTCTTGGCTTGAGGGGACTAAACCTCATCTCTCATATCCTAGGAATATCACCAAGCATTGGGCTGTGGAGGAGCTCAAGTGTAAATGTTCCTCTCTTGCATAAGTAACTAGAGGAGCATGGTCTGGCAGAGACCAAGCAGAGCAGACTGTGCTAAGCATGGACTGACACTTCCCAGGGTTACTCTTCCAAAATCCAACAGTTTATGGCTCAAGAAGTTGCTGTCTTTTTGTTTTAGTAATGCAGATGGGATTTCTTTTCCATGTAATTGTCCAATCTCTCCTTGACTTGAACTTTCAGCATCCACAGCATTGTGTTGGCAAGCCTTACAGCTTAGCTGTGTGTCCTCTGGAAAAAAAAAAAATGCACCACCTCCTGTTCTTTCTTTTGGGTTTGCCAACTGCTAGCTTTGATATTCCATCATTTTTGTATTGGAATAGACAGGGAACAATTAAGCCCACTCACTTTCTCCATGTCACTCATTTTATACAACTGTATAAATATCCCCTCAATTGCTGAAGTTTGAAGGTTCTTCACATTTTTTGATCCTTCTTGCCATGTCCTCTCATCTGTTATAACCTGTCTGAAAACACAATATTCAGGATGCAGGTGTGTCATGGATTTGTATTACTGTTTTAACAGAGTCAGATAATGTTTCTCTACTCCTCATAATTCCTAACATCCAATTTACTTTGTTGTGTGTTACTAAGAATTCAGCGTCCATCTGAGCTGTCTGATGGGGTTCATTTCTGATCTCATTTGCCATCATTCTATATGTGAAGTTAGAGTGGTTTTCTCCCATTGTGCACAAAGGCACATCACTGCCTTTATCTGTGTCCAGTTTCATCTGCTGGTTTAACACTCCATCTCTCAGTGTATTGAGCTCCTTCTGCAGTTCTTCACTGACAAGCTTGTCTGTTCCGACCTACCATGACATCAGTGAATGTGAGCCAAGCCCAGAGAGTGGTGGTGGAGCAATGTTCCCCAGGGATCAGCGCTGGGGCCAGTTCTGTTTAATATCTTTATCAATGATCTGGACGAGGGGATCAAGTGCACCCTCAGTCAGTTTGAAGGTGACACCAAGTTGTTGGGGAGTGTTGACCCACTGTAGGGCAGGCAGGCTCTGAAGAGGGATCTGGGCAGGCTGGACCGATGGGCCAAGGCCAATGGCATGAGGTTCAACAAGGCTCAGTGCTGAGTCCTGCCCCTGGGTCACACCAACCCCAGGCTGGGGGCAGGGGCCTGGGAAGGTGCCTGGTGGGAAAGGGCCTGGGGGTGCTGGTCAGCAGCCGGCTGAGCATGAGCCAGCTGTGTGCCCAGGTGGCCATCAGCATCCTGGCTGGTATGCGAAAGAGTGTGGCCATCAGGAGCAGGGCAGTGCCCGTCCCCCTGCGCTGGGCACCGGTGAGGCCGCCCCTGGACCCCTGTGTTCAGCTTTGGGCCCCTCACTGCAGGGGGATGTGGAGGGGCTGGAGCGTGTCCAGAGCCGGGCAGGGGGCTGGGGCAGGGGCTGGGGCACAGGGCTGATGAGGAGCGGCTGAGGGACCTGGGGGGGTTCAGCCTGGGGAAGAGGAGGCTCAGGGGGGACCTTATCGCTCTCTACAGCTGCCTGAGAGGGGACTGTAGGTAGGTGGGGGTTTGTCTTTTCTCCCAGATAACAAGCAACAGGATGAGAGGAAAGGTCCCCAAGTTACACCACGGGATGTTTATATTGGATATTAGGAAAATTTCTTCATGGAAAGGGTGATCAAGCATTGGGACAAACTGCCCAGGGAGGTGGTGGGATCACCATCCCTGGAACTGTTCAAAAAACATGTAGATGTGGTGCTTAGGAATGTGGTTTAGTGGTGGGCTTGGCAGTTCTGGGTTAATGGTTGGACTGGATGATCTTAAAGGTCTTTTCTATGATTCTATAATGTGACCACCTAACTTTAATTTCCTTTTCAAGTTCAGTTATAAATCTGTTGCCATCATAGGTCTCTATGGCATTTGCTGGTTACCCTCCTCCCCAGTGAAAATTCCTACCATTTCCTCATACGTATTATTCATTCCACCTACCATTATCCATACAAGGATCTCCAATTGATTATTTTCTTAAAAGCCTTGGGCTGAGAAGGGCCTCCAGTTCTCACCAAGTTTTTCATGCTCTGCTGTTGCTTGCCAAGAGCAGAACCGAGCAGTTGTGCCTTACATTTCCTTCTCTGTCTCTATGTTGAAAGTGGAAAAGCTCGGTACTCAGCCTAAGTGCTTAAACTCCTGAGGTCCCTGGTAATCCAAGGAGTAAAAGGCAATCAGAATGGATAACTCCTCACAGGTGCTCAGTGGCGTGTAGTTCTTTCCATCCCAACCACATTTGGAACTGAGGTGTGACGACACTCACCATCGCTCCCTGCCCAGCAGCAGAACACCTGCAATTGCTGTAGGCAGTATCTTAATGAAGCCTTTACCTGGGGCAGGCGACAATCCCCATTTTGCAAATATGGTCTATATTTTTGTTCCTGAGCCTCTGCTTTCACATTCAGATGATTTTTGAACATTTTCCCTGAACTAACCTGATTTACCAGGTGAGTTATTGATCACACTCCTGTTCCTTAGTTAGCCCTGCACTGATCCTTAAACACATTTTATTAGTAGTGATACTAAATTTATTTCCAGAACTCACTGACAGAAATGTTGAAATGTACCAAACCTTGGAGCTCTCCCTGCAGAGCCTCAGTGGGTCCCCCCATAGGGTGAGAACTCCACATTAATGACCTTTCTGATGCTGTCAGTCAGCCCTCTCTTTATGCTCTACTGATATTGCATTGTCCTAATCTTAAATCAGGATTTCAGTCCTGTGCCCTCAGGAACACACACATTCTAGCTCTGCTTTGGCATTGATTTATTTCTGTCTACTCCCAATTCCCCTCTCTGCCTCTATTGCCTTAAAGGTCTTGCTGTTTTTACCCAAAGTCAATATTCTCCTGTCCTTTCCCACAATGATGACATACACAGTGATGAAGCTGGATCTTACTCACACTCACACCCCTTTATAATGTGCAAGCTTTGACACTGATGCCTGCAGGAAGGCGAGTTGATACTACTGGAAAAGCAAAAAGAGGCTATAGTGCAAATGCGCATCAGGTCTTAGAGGTTTTTTTGCCTCAGGTTGTATTACAGTCAAGTGAGTCAGAGATGTGGGAACTGCTAACTTCTTTCACTGGGGAGCATTGTTAGTGACCTGCACAAGAAGCCAGAAAACTGTTATTGCTTGAAATGTAAAATTAAAGAAAAAAAAAACCTGCTCTCTTTCTCATTTCCCTGAACTGGACCACATGCTTCCCTGGAGGAAAATCATTGCTGAAATATGTTGACTGCAAAAATTTCTGTTAATCTGAATATTCCTCTCTTGCTCTGAGCTGCAGGATGCAGGCAGAAACCTGTACCATCTGTTCTGGAGTGATCTGTGCAAGCTGCAAGCATGACCCTGCTGGAGATGATGGATGGCCTAGTACCCTGCCCTTAACTTCTGTGGGATTGCACTGGTAGGATGGGTTGCACTGGAGAGTACAAAATGGTGCCCAAGATTGCATGGTCAGCTGTGCACTGCCAGTGGGGTCACACTGACTGCGACCATGCAGTAGCACCACTTCCACTGGTGGGATGCGACCACAACACTAACAGCCTACTTGTGAGCTTTGGGAACTCTCATTGATGTTGAGCGTGTCATGGCCTGATGAGCCTTCTCATTACCAGACTTGTGCCAGATCCACTTGAAGATTTTTTCTTCAAGTGCAATGTGCCAAAGGCGATCTCACAAAATGTTAACTCTCGTTTTGGCATTCATCCTTAAAGGGTTAAGCATCCCTGAAAGAGCAACCCTTTCCTTTTTCCTCTCATTCCTTATTGCATAGAGTGCTCTGATATATTTTCCTTCTCCTACTCTCTCTCTCTCACCATATGTTAAAGATTTTTAGGAACGTACCTTTTCTGCAGCATCTTTAGCTTTTAGACTTTAATGCAGTCCTGATGCATTTACCATAAATCCCTGGAAATATGGCAAATCCAGGTCAAAACTTCTTGGAAGCAAGAACTCACTGGAAGCAAGTTCTACATATGTGTACAGTCTTCCTTGTCTGGGCACAAGAGTTGCGTGATTAACTGGATGAAGAGAAAATTTCTCTATACCCAATGTCAGCAGAATTTTTGATTGAAGATATTTTTACACTAACAAGCCCTCGGTGTCTACTGTATTCAGCATAAGGGAGAATCATGGCAAGGAGCAGAATGGAAGAAATGTGCTAATTTGAAAAATCTGGACATTTTTCTCTATGGGAAGAAAAAGATTTCTATGAAGGCTATTGGAAAAATAGTGAACTTGTTTGTGAATATATTTGTTTATATGAAAGTCTTTATCTGCTTTCCACTGGTTCCATCATCAGGCAAATGTTTTTCAGCAACTTCCCCTATTCAAAGTTTTCTTTTTAAATCTCTCATTTCCCCTTTACACACCTCTACCCTCTGGCTCTGAAATCCAATTCTATGCTTTACCTGCTCTTCATTTTATAAAATAGTCCTTTTTCTCAAGAAATTATTCAGCTCTGGGGGAGAGACTGAAGGTTTCTTAACTGTCTTTACACCAACCAGGCAGTCTGCTGAATAATAACATTCAGTAGCCACAAAATTTAGTTGCTTTTTCCGCTGTGCCCTGTGGAATGATTGGTGCATATTGTGGTCCCAGCACAGGAGAAATGCTAACACAAAGTAAGTAAGGAAGTCATGTAAGTTATCAGCTGAAATCCCAAACCTTGTGAATCCCAGTGTTGTGACTGAGGGTGGGACCTACCCTTGTGGTGGACCTGGCTATGCTGCATGCTGTGGGAATGTGTCCTGCAAAGATTGCTAGTAACGAGAGGTGTTGGCAGAGCGAGACCTTCTGTTTTTTTGCCAAGTTTTGGTCCAGGACTGTGTCCAGGGAACCCTGTTGTCCTGTTAATCTAGAGCAGAGGAAGAAAGGCAGAACTGGCTGGTGACGAAGTGCATTCACTTCACTTCTTTCTATGCACAATTTCCAGTTCTTTTGTACTCTTCCAAGTCTGTCTTGAAGGCATGCCTTAGTCCAGACAAACAGGAATAAACTCAGATTTCTGCTATGAGATAATGAGGGTTTCTGTTTTGTTCTCTGTTCTTTTCCTAGAATCCCTTGTGTTTTATCAGCCTTTTTGATGACTGTTGAGGACTGCGTTAGTCTTCAGAGAACTATCCACAAAACCCAGTATCTCTGTGAACAGTCATAGCTAATTAAGAGTGTTGTAACATATGTGTAATTAGGTTATTTTTATCCCATATTCATTACTTTGCATCTATCAACACTGAATTTCTTTCAGTGCCATGAGATCTCATAAACAATGAGTATCACTCAGTGTCATGAGATCCTAATATCATCTGTAAACTCCGTTATTTCGTGAGTCGCTGTTTCCCAGATATGAATATGTTGAACAACACTCATCTGCATGGAACTTCATGTGACCTCCATCTATTACGTAAATTGACTCTTAGTTCTGTATCTTTTTAGCCAGTTATTAAGTGGGAGAAATGAGATCTCAGTTTCTTTTTAAGCCTTTTGTAATCTAAGCACATTGCATTAACCAGTATTTATTATATTGTTTCCTTCAAAATGCTCTACAAGATGTGAACTCTGAATTCCTTTTGTGTATCAGGGTTCAGCCCCATGACTGGGAAATTATGAGAAGAACCAAAGTATTAGAAAGAAGTCCCATGTTTCTTAACATACCTCTCTTACTCATGCCTTTGGAGTCAGTGCAAGCATCTCCTTACCAAGTAGGCTAGGGCATCGCAGCCACACCACAGCCTAAACCTGTTAAAATTCAAGATATGACAGTGTCAAGTAAAAATGTTTTAAAAAAAAAAAAAAAAGTAGAAAACTCCTCTAAAATGAAGACTTGTGAAGACTTGTAATAAAAATAGTCAGTACCTCAATACACTGGCCTGATTTTGATTTTTCAGCAAAAAAAAACCCTATGGGCAGAGAATGAACAAATAAAACATGAGGTGGGTCTTGGGTGTTATTTCAGCGAGATCCTCAAGCAGATGTCAGGCTGTATCCTGGCTAGACTCCCCTGTTATAAAGTAGCCTCTTGTTAGCACAGCACTAAGAGTAATTGCACAGACAAACCTAAGGCATGGAGCAGCCGTGCGTAAATTATTTCTTTTAATATGTCAATGGAATTCCTAAAGGAAAGCTGGCTTTTTTTTTTTTTTTTTAATAATTTTATTTCATCTTGTTTCTCATTTATTTCTAGGAACTCTGGTTATGCAACAAACTGGTGCGGAGTGGAGAGGGAGTCTCTTATCCTCAGCCCAGACTAATCCAAGTGCTGCGCTCTTCCTCTTTGCAGAAACACTAGAGGAGTTTCTATTCTCTTTTGTGCAGTCAGTGAATTCTCTGCGGGGATCTCCATCTATCTGGCAGGTCACATTACAGCTCTGCTTTTGTAACTGATCTGTCCATGGGTTTCTACAGAAGAAGTGTTATTGATGAATTACTGCACATGGCGCTGAGAGTTATGTTGCAGAGTTGTTACTTTTCAGCTGGGGAGCTTTTCTGAGAACTTTCCATGATGTGCTGGACGGCTAAAGAGTTTTGGACAATATGTAGCATACAGCTGCCATAACTCATGACCGATAAACAGAGAGAGCAAAACGGACAGAAAAGTTGAAGATCAAAGATGCCAGCAGGACACGCATATCTGTGAGTAGTGATGAATTTTACTACATTAGAGAAAGCTGGCTGACTTCAAAAGATGCTAGACCTCCTGGCAAGGCATAGAAATAAGCCCCCAAAGTCAGCATGTTATGACAATTGCAGTTTCCCTCAATGTGAGACAGCACTGATTGCGCTGCCAAATGCCAGCTAAACAGATTTATTTTCTCCAAGACCTTTTTTGCTTTCCATTGAAGCCTTCTCTGTACTTTCCTGTGAGGTGTAGTTACGAGCAGAATTGGTAGCATCGCCCTAGAATAGGTCCATATTACAGCTGGGCAGAAAATAATTCTGCTGTTCTGTTACAATATTTGACATACTGCAGTACAGCCCCCGAGCACACAGATACAAACACCCAAGATTTTTTAAAAAAAAAAAAACAAAAACAACCAAACCCTGAGAAACTAAAACTCATATTTTAAAGTTCGCACCAAATGAAACATTTGACGTCACTAATTCTGAAACATTGAATTTTAGCAGTTTTCAATTATTTTTTAACTTCACTTAGTCTAGTTTTCTCAAAACAATAACCTTGATTTTTATTTTTATGTCACAATATAGCATTTCAGTAATTTCTTTTTTCAACATATGATGAGTCAGGAGATTAAGTGAAACCAATGTTTTTCTGTAGTGTTTTGGTTACTAGGAATTGTGTTTTTCCTATGAAAAATGGTTTTAAAATTTCCAACCAACTAGTATTTATGCTAAAATGATTCACTTCAATGACTTCACAGACTGTGGAGTCTTAAAGCAAGACAACACCAACAGGAGTTCAACACTATATAAGAGCTGGGTGGTGAAATGAAGTTAAAGTGTCCAGAGCCATTCTTATTCAATATATTCATACAAGACCTCCTAAAAAAGGATCTTCAATAAGATGATCACTAGCTTTTCAGAAGATGGCAGAAAGAAGAGACCATCATCCATGGAGACATGACTGGATCCAGGTTTTGGGATACTGCTTGTCTCCCGTCCTGTGGGGGTATCATGTGGGGGGTGATGAGAACAGAGGCCTGTTTATCAGAATGGGAAGGGAGGAAGGTTTCCCACCCTGCTGAAATGGTTTAGAAGGTGTGTTAACCCAAGCCAGAAGAGTAACAAATCTTGGCTCTGATTCCCACCTTCCATAAACTGCAAGGGTGTATATTCGATTTTGAGCTTGGATTCAGCCAGTTTAGAGAGCAATTATCCATCCATGTTCTGTAATTCAGTTATGAACTGGTCTCCAAACTCTTCTCGCTCCAAGGTCTGAGTTTCTGTTTATTTGGGTTACAAAGCCCGTTTCTGCTGTTGCTGTCTTGCCCTTGCCTCACACTGCAAGCACCCACGAAGCCTGAAGATCCTGGGAAACGGGGGTTGAGCCAATATCTTCTTTGTTTAAGATGGGAAGGGTGTAAGCGGGTGATCCATTAATACAGTATTTATTAATACTTCTCACACACAGGAACCAAAAATTGCAAGGCTTGCTTTGAAGCCAGGACTCTCTCCTGTGCACTGAAATGAGTTTCCAGCAAGGTGCAGGTGCATGCCATATGAGCAGGAGGAACCCTGGGACCACAAGCCAGCAACCTGATGACCGCTGTGTGCTCAGTGCCCGGAGTAGATTCATATCAAGGTGACACTTCCCTGGCTCAGCTATCCCCTTGTCACTTACTGAAGAGCTGTAGATATTTTACTCTTGCAGGCTCCTTTTCTTGCTTTTTAGTGCCTGATAGATGTTGTTCCTAAACACTTTTGCAGGTGATTACTGTGGGGAATTAGTAGGCTTCTTATTCACACCTTTCTGTCCAGCCCTTCTTGACTTGCTTAAGTCATTAAGGCAGAGGAAACAAGGGATCTCACAGAGCATGCCGAGGCCCTGGCCAGCCCCAGAGGGGCTTTTCAATGGTTTAATTTAATGATCACTGTGGGAAATGCTTGTGTAGATGTCAAGCATTTTGATTCCCCTCCCATTCTTTCTCCTGTTAATAGGTCGTTGTGCCACTGAGACGTTTCTTCAGAAGACCATTAATGTGAAGTATGAGTGTTGTTGCCTGTTGACATGCTGGCTAACAGGGATGAGACATCAGACTTAGGTTCCCAGAAGGGGTGCCTAAATTTTTGTGGTTTTCAAGCATTATAAATGTTGCTTTCTAGTGCAGGTGAGGTTCGAACCCCTATCTGCAAACACCTGTGTCCCAAGTGTCCCTTTTCAGTAGTGGGGAAACTGGTAAAGGAAAATGCAGATGTGAAAGAGGCCCCGAAGCCTTCAGGTGTGTCAAGCTTTAACCAGTTTCTCCACACCTCCCTGAAGTGGATATATGGAGTCAAGATAGGAATGAAGGAACAAAGCTTTCTGGCTAAATGACATGGGTTCAGTGACACTGCTTTAGGGCAAAACATCAAACTCTTAGGCAATGTCTACACTACAGAATTGCACATTCCAAAGGAGCATTCCCAGGTGCTTTAATCTGGTTTTGATCCTCAGGCCAGTTCCTTGCACGCTTTTGGCCTCGATTCACTAGCATCCCTCCAAACCATTTCCAGGCACAGTTCGGCAACCAGCATGGCCAGGGACCATTCCCAGTTGGCAGCTTGGATATAGCTGCTCTGTTCTGGAAAGCCTGAGAGTTTAATGAATAGATGCAGGCCTTTCTGTGCCAGTTGGCCTCCAGGCTAGAGAATGGCCCTGGCCATGTTTAATTTTCTAAAACAGACATAGCCTCCGATCTCCTTCTTATCTCTGCCATTGACTTCCTGGGTAGTGAGGGCTCAGCTGTTTACCTATAAAAATGACTTTGTGAAAATGGAGCATGCATGAAAGAATGGTTTCAGAGACTATTTATTATGAATATGGTTCTTTTTAACTTAACAAGTCATTCACAAACTGATCTTGGCTTCCTTGGATTGAGTTAGTGTTCAGAGACATTCACTGATCATTTACAGCAAGAAACATTCAGTCTCTGGTTTGTTTTCTTTGCTTCCTTTTTGCAGCATGGGACCAGCCAACTGAGAGATCTGCTTTTGTTTTCCCTTTCCTTGATTTGATGATTGAAGCTTTTCAAACAGAACTACAACAGACAGCAAATAGCCACGATGAATTTCTAGATAAATAAACACTCGGGCTGAGGTTATTTTGGAAGAGCGGCAGTCTCAGTGCTTCCAAATGGCAAATAATAGAGTGAACAGAGCCCAGGCATTTTCTTCTGGAGCTGGAGTGCTTCTGCTAGCCATCCTGTTAACCTGTGCTGCTCTGCTTTGTGGCTTTGTTCAGTGCCTCTGAAGTACTGTGAAAGGCACAGCTAGGGCTGCTTAAGAGTCGGTCCAGGTCTCCACTGAGAAGAAGGAGACTCTTCCCATTGCTGCACTGCCCAGAAGTAGGGTTAGGATTGCTCCTGGCCTGCATGCTCATGGGGTGAGGGTTCGGGGGTGTCAGCCCCTTGCAGGGAGGTCCACATGAGATGACCGCTCAGCCTTTCCCTGGCGGGATGGCTCAGGGGACGTGCTGGAGGCAGGCTTGCATGGCCTAAGCATAGCTTTTGGCTCCATCATTTGCTCATCTGTGGCTTTGCCTTCACTCACTTGTTTCCTTAGATGAGTTCCTCTGCCTGCTTATTTGTTTTAGGAAAATTATCGTTCTTGTGTTTCGGTCTGTGTCGCTTCCTCTGGGCCTGTTTTGTTATTGCACAGAGGGATGTCTCTAATGAAGTGGACGGAAGGAGGAGGACTCAGGGCTTATTTTTATCCTATACATAGGAAGTTGGCCAGAACAGGGAAAAATAGAGCAGAAAGTCCTCAGAGCATTTCCACCCCTCAAGCCTGGAGACAGCAGTCCCCACAGACTTTGCTCAAATGTTCCACCCCTGTCCGGGGATGCTGCTGAGGAGAACTTTCTCCTCAGTTTTGCTTGTTTGTTTTTGAAAGGAAAAGTGTGCGTTGCTTCCTGCCACAGGGACAGGGCTTGCTGCCCTGCTGTTGCTGTGATCCAAGTTTCTTTTATTAATGAATTAAACCTCAGGCCACCAGACTAACTGAAAGAAAAAAAGAGAAAAAAAAAAAAAAAGAAGAGGGAATTTGTATATATGTATTGGTAGTGTAACAGCACCTAGAGGCCCTGATGGAGCTGGCGGTTGCATCACACATTTCTAAAGAGAGGCAAGAGCTGGTCTGAGGAGGAGTCTGAGCAGACGGGCTCAGGATAGAAATGCAGGGCAGAAATGCAGAAAAACATAATGGTTATGCAGCTCCCACAGAGAAGAGAAAGGAACAGGATGAAGCCATATGGTTTTTGGTTCAATGGGTGGCTCATTACGCCATGCTGTTGCCCTAGAAATTTTGGGGAAACTAAGGCATTTGTTTCATGACTAGATGTTTACCTTGCGTTCACATTTTCTTTCTCCCATTAAATCTCCTTGCCGGAAGGACTGCAGGCCATCTTTTTGCTTTTTTCTTTTGGAGTGGTGATGGCCAAAGAGACCAGATCAACAGGCCAGACAGCCAGGGCTTTCCCACGCAGCTTCCCCAGCACAGGCTGGCATCTCCACTGACCATCTTCCTCCACTGCCGCTGGTCCTGTAACACAGCTGGGCTTCAAAAGGGGATGCTCCTCTCCCATGTGCTTCAAAGAGAATCCAGGAGTCGCAGAACAATTACTCCCACTCACAAGGCGAGGGGAAATCCTCTTCTAACAGGGGATCATCCTGTTAAGATGAGGGTGTCTGGCGATTTATGACTTGCTGCTTTAAACTCTCTTCCCCTACCAAAGAAACACAGCAGACAGCAAAGCTGGAGGCAGATATGAGAGAGAGCTGATGCTGGCAGCACTTGAAATATAGTGGGAGAGATGGGAAAACCCTTTCTTGCTGTCCTCATTACCATAATAATTTAAAATAGTTATAATCTTATCAGAGGTCGCCACGCATAAGGGATGTGCAGGCTGGAAATCAAAGCTTTAATAAATAGGTATTTTAAGACCAAAAAACACCACCAGCTAATTTTGTCTGACTTCTTGTGTAATTGATACCAGAGGTAGACCTTTTCAACTGAAAAAAATGTGGGTTTAATGGGAAGGTGTTGTTAATGTGATATTTTTTTGGTAATAAGTTTAACAGGAAAACTTTTGAGTGGTTTATTGCAAAATCCAACTTATTTTCACTTGATTGGCTTCCAATTTCATTTTCTACTCTAAGTGTCTTCTAAATCCCAAAGACTGCATGATCTGTAGGGCTTTCTTCCATCTTCTTTTTATTTTTTTCTATTTTTGACTCCAACTTTAATATTGTCAGCCTGGGGCAAAGAAAATTTTGTATTTTGACACTATGGAACTCTTGCAACCTACATTAAATACTGCAAAAATTACTATCTCTGCCATCAGTTTTCTTATTGTCTCTGACATTTTTATAGATATCCCAGCTCATTTCATTTGTTAGCCTTGGCCTGGGTCTTAGATGTGATTGTACCTCTTAATCTCAAGAATATCTTGCCATCTTAATGTCTGGTGTGGCAGTTAGACAGGTTCTTCTCCCAGGAATTAAGAGAAAGCAGAGTTTCAGCAGAAGGTCCTCTGTCACACATTGAAGTTGAATGTCAGGCCATTTTGCATTGAGATCTAGAAATAGGAAAACAAGATTAATTTATACCAGGTTTTAAGTGGAGAAATGCCATCTCAGGACCTAAAGAGAAGCAGAAGGCAAAGACAGCTGAAAGAGACAGACTTTGATGTGGGCAGTGCAGTGTGGGGCAGCCCTGGGGGAAGAGTCATAAGCAGGACAGATCATCCAAATTGCTACCATGCCTCTTCTCCACATGGAGCGACTCATCCAAACGTGAGGTAGTCCGTGTCCAAATTAGGTCACTCCATACCCATTCATGTTCTAAGTATTTCTAAGAAAGCATTACAGCCTGTGAAAGCTCAAGCACACCCAGAATAGCTTTTGAGTATAGAGAAGGTCATGGTTTTAATCCAGACTGAGTCCATCAGCCTCAGAGGATTTTACACCAGCATCACCAAGATTTGAATTTGCACTGGGATGTTTAGCACAGGTCATTAACAGGACAGATTTCTTGATGGTAAAGTGAGAGAGCGTGACTGTGAATTATAAAGCCACATCCTTACTGGCGGCTATAAATTTGGATAAACCTCCCCCCAGTGCTCTGGATTCTCACATGCTGTCTCTTCAGGCTGTTTCCCCTCTCACTTGTGAAATATATTACAGTAGCCAAATAACCAGGGGATGAATGACCTCAATAAATTCACTTGTTCTGCTCTAAGAGAAGATACCATGCTGTGGAGAACAGAGTGAGAATGTATTTTTCTCCCCAAAGTTGCAATTATTCCCATTGTGTGTCAATTTTATTGGCAGGTGGTTTTTTTCTTCCTTTGGTTGGCCCCAATTTGAATTTTTCCATTCTGCTTCCCACTGCAAACGCCTTTTCCAATTAGTGTATTTTTGGTCATACCAATGAAATCTGTATGGGGGAAGAGAGTAAAGCAGGGCAGGTCCTCATCTAATGTGTATTAGCCTTGCTTAACACATTTTGAGATGGGTCTCTGCTGCTCTGCCCAGCTCAGAATCCATGCAGCAGTGCTGCAAACACTGAACATAACCCTACCATAATTTTTGTAGACAGACTTGCTCAGCTGGTTATGCATAGGAGAAATCCTCCTCCAGGTTATTAGAGGAAGGGCTGAACTTCATTGTTTTTCTTTTCTGCAGCATGTACTTATAGATGTACCCCTCCAATGCGATAAAATTAAATATTTATTTCAGGGGAGCAGAGCAAAATTTTTATATAGATACAAAATCAGCCCATCTTCATCTAAAATTCAACAGAAGTACAGGCCATGCCTTTCATTTTACTAGTAACTTGGCTCAGGGCTTTAAGCAAAGAGCCTAGGGGCAGTAGCATCTGAGAGGCTCCCAGCATCAGCAAAAGAAGTTCAAACCTCCCTGGGCAAAATGTCCTAAGCTCCCTGGGGAAGCCTCAGAATGGCAGTAAAGGCATGAAACACCTGAGAAAATCCCTACCCCAAATCTCTAAGAGTGTGTTTTTTACAAAACCTTGTCAATATTAATGTAGCTTCTCTTCCAACTGAGAACAAACAGAAAGGACTAAAGCTTTGTTTCAGCATCCATCCAGACAGCTTTCTGAAGCAACAGATGCACGAACCCGATACTGGCTGAGAACAGAGGAGATGCCAAGAAGGAGACAATAAAAAAAAAAATATCACAAAAACCCTCACCTGATAATCAAAAGAAAATTCATTAATTTTATAATCAGCTCCTAGGCAGCCTAAAAACCCCATGAGCAGCATCTTCAAGAAGTCAGCATAGCTCTGTTTCTATGCCAGGCAAATTACCGCCATTCCTGGAAGTGACTCTTGCTTCACCCAGTTATAACCAAGTGAAACATGGCCATCTGGTCTGAACTACTCATGGAATCTTCCCCTGCAGCAGCTGGAGTAAAACTAATGCTTGTTGGGGGATCATCTCACACCATGATGCTCTGAGTGGTGTAAGTGCTAAAATGTCACAATGAAGAACCAAGACCATAGGACCTGGAAACATTCAAGGACAGGTTGGATGGGGCTCTGAGCAACCTGATTTCGTTGAAGATGCCCCTGTTCATTGTAGCGGGGTGTGGACTAGATGACCTTTAAAGGTCCCTTCCAACTCAAACTATTCTATGATTCTATGATGTTGGACATCTGAGAGTAATTTGTGGCTTGAAAAAGGACTCACTGATGAATTTGATCCCACCGTTGTGTGCTGGAGGAACACCCATGCTGTTTGCCTTTTCCCCAGCCAGTTATCTGGATGATGCAGCAGCTCCCATGCCAGCCCAAGACCGTTGGTCACAGCTTGACAACCATCCAAGGGGCTTGAGAAACAGCTTGACCATTGCAGCTCAGACCAGACAGGGACAATAAGTCTTCATTTTATGCACGCTGCTTTTGTGTGAGAGCAAAGCACAAGAAAAGGCTCCTGCCTAACAACCCTGAGCAGAATAATTTCTCTACGACT
Organism: Falco naumanni; assembly: GCF_017639655.2. Taxonomy (NCBI): domain Eukaryota; kingdom Metazoa; phylum Chordata; class Aves; order Falconiformes; family Falconidae; genus Falco; species Falco naumanni. Next base: position 80,961,549 of record NC_054059.1, read on the forward strand.
CAGCACCAACAGTGGGCAATGTTGCAGTAGTGGCAAGTTCTTCCCTTTTGCTTATCTTGAAGGTCAGAGATAGAGATAGAGAGAAACTACAAGTGAATGGCACAACAGTCCCCCACAGTTATTTCCTCTAGGCTGAAGAACAAATGTGCAAGGTCTGATCCAAGAAAGTAAGAACCTATCAGCAGGTACTACAGCTTCCATGAAGCTGCGCCTCATTTCAGGTGGTGTTGCAGCTGTCCCTGAGCAGGGCCGTGGTGGTGGCTGCAATAGCATGGCCCTTAGTTCTCAGAGGCAGAAACCCACTGAGAGGTCTTCACGCTAGAGCAAGACATTCAGTCTGCAACTACAGTTGCCCATGATTATTCTAATTGCTGGTAGGCTTTTAGCTATTCTTACACAATTTTAATTTCCCATCCCATATTCTTGATATAATCAATCTTGGTTTTCCCTCTCTCATCACACATAGGGTGAGCTACTCTTGCCAACACCTACATCAGCCTCCAGCTTGCTTTCTTCCCCCTCTCCTCACTGACCTTGTCTTACATCTGAATTGTGGTCACAAATGAAAGGATGATTTAAAAAATGCTCTGTTTGAAAGGCCAAAGGCAAACTGGGAATACAGACACCTGTGTCCTGTCTCTGTTGGTGTGAAAAAGGAGAGAAAAGGTCACTCATGTGGGAGTCCCGTAAGAGTTGTTTTACCTTGCACTGTCACTGTGAAAAGAGAGTGGTGGCTTTGCTTTATCTTCTCTTTTATGACATCTGAAGGTTGGGAGAAAGCAGGATACAATGGTAATAGAAAGCTAAAGTGATTGATTTAAAGCCAAATCCTTTCATAATGCCCTTAAAATCTCAGTGACTGCAAAGTTTTCAGGAAAGAGTAATATCTTCTGTTGGCCAATTTCAGTTGATAAAGCTGCGGGGAGGGAGAAATAGAGCTTTGGAGCATGTGAGCACTTCTTCTAATCTCTGTAGACTTTGAAATGTCATTGTTTCCTGATTTACCTCACGAAACATAAACTTTACTAAACAGGGTACATTAACGACAAGGTGTGCAAATGTGCCTTTTCAACTCAGGAACAGAGTTGCTTCTGTTCCAGACAGAGCTACCTCTTTGGACCTAGGATGACAAATAAGTCAAGTTTAAACATACGTAGTTGTTTGTAGGCCCCAAGACACTTTATGGCAAATTCGTTCCAGCTACTTTTCTCAATGTCCCCATACAAATAAGACCTAAGCATCAAGGCCAGGAACAAGAGAGGAGACAGTTACGTACAGTCTGAGGATATGCAGCCACAGTGGCTTTTATATATACATAGACACATGTACGTATGTATGTATATATATATAAATTAGGAACCCTGAAACTTAAATCCATATGCAGGAAAGTACGCAAACAGACAGAAAGCTGAAGGCATTTTGGAAGAAAAAGATACTGCTGCTTGCCAGTGTGAATGCAAACTGCATATAGGTTTAGTATCTTACGCTTTGGGGGTTTGAGATTTTCAGCTGGGTAGTTTTCATCTAAATAGAAGGCAGGTGTTTTTCAAAAGGCTTTTTCTTTTAATGCATCCAAGTATTTTTCCAATAGAAAAGGGTTGGCTTTTGAAGCAGAATGGAAATTTTTAATTTGATCTGAAATTTTGTTTATTTTAGGAAAAAAAAAAGTGAAAATCAACCCTGGAAACATTCTCACTAAAAATGCTGGCTTTAGATAAAAAAAAACCCAACAACCTCTTTTGAGCTCTTTTTAAATGAAATATTTCCCTTTAAAACTTCAGTTTTTAAAATAATATGCTTATTTTTCTTCAAGTTTTTAATTGGGAAGGAAGAAGAGACTAGAAGGTGATAAGTAGAATCAACATAAAACCTTTGTGGGGAAAATCAAAAAGTAAGCTTATGTTAAAATGATGATATCGTCAATTCAAAATAATTGCCATATTTTGATTAAACAGTAGAACATATGGCCACGTCTGACAGGGCTGGCAATGTTGTGTAGGTGGCTCCAGGGGCTGCACCACACTGGGGAAAAGTTGCACTGTCAATAAAACCAGCCACGGGCTGTTCGCTTCCTATCTTCCTATATGTTAGGCTCATTAATGGAACATCAAATCCACAAATGTGGACATAAAGTCAGCCTATACATTCCTAGCTTCAGATACGAGCATCCGAGCACTGCTTGGGGCCTGTGTTTGAAAAGCAGGGCCACGTCCTGAGGGCTGTAAATCCATTCTTTTTTGATGGAAAACAAATCTCAGTGGGTTTCTTTCTTTTTTTTTTTTTCTTTTCTTTCCTTTTTTTTTTTTTCCCCTACAAAAGAGTCTTGTATTCTGCACTGTGAGCCTGAATTGCAGTGGGGTGGGGGAAGCTGCAAATCCAGCTCAAGACTTGAAAGATTTCCACTGTCATTGCTAGAGCTGTGCAGAGTCAGAGCCCCTCAGTGCCAAGAACAAACACATCATCACCACCACATAATGCAAACATGATGCTCTTGTAATCTGCTGCGGGACACTGGGAATCTGCCTCCTGGGAGGAGAAGCAGGCAGGGAAAGCCCTGGAAATCTTTTTTGGTGACTAAAATCATGCTTTATTGCAAAGTACGTAAAGGGCCGTCTCTCCTTTCCAGGCTGACTTCCCACCTGCAGTGCGTTGCTGATTTAATAAGGGCTGAAAGGGATTATCAAGTTGTGAAGTTGTTTGCATCCTACCGGGTTGTAATGAATGAAGGTTTTTGTTCGGCTCAGCCAAACTGAATGCTTCTTGGAGTGATCATACTGGGGAAAGGCTGTAAGTGACCAGCATTTTTAGTACATGGTTAATGCTTGAATGTTACATGATGAAATGGTGGGTGCATAAGCTTGTTAGTTTTGTACCGTGCCACTTTCCCTCACTCCTGCCCCAACACTTGCTTCAGGCTAAGTCCCTGCAATGTTTTTTCAGTCTGCTTTGGTAATGCAGCATTCAGTGAAAGAGGAAAAACTTGGGACCTTCAACTCCTGTAATTAATGAGCAACAGGAAAGTTCCCTCGCAGGTCTCTGTGTTCGCCTTCCTCTTCTAACTCTGCCCCAGGTTGCCTCACCCTTGGGGAGTTTGTATCAGTTGCAGTTCTGCTTACAAAACTAATGACAAGAAAGATGCTCGTTCCCTGCCAATTCCCTGTAAGCCAGTCGCATCCCCTGCTGAGCAGGACAAAGAGCGCCACAGGCATGCTGGAGTAAAAGCCTCTTAATCCACCTCATTTTCAACCTAATAAAAGCAGAGCAACTCCACCCAATTAGCAGACACAAAAACCACCTGTCCCTTTGGAGGCAGAGCTGTCTGAGTGACAAGAATTTAAAACTCTCCTCTTCCTTGACCGCATATTTTTATAAATCTGCCACCTGCGTGAGGAGCAGGACCTGGTCCTCTCCTAGACTGTCTTCTCTCCCTCTCAAAAGGTCAAACCTGCCCTGCTGCAGTCCTCGCCTGCCAGTGTGGCTGGGATTTTCTCCCTCTTTTTATCCCAGGAGACTGTAGTTGTTCCTGGTCTCTCATGCTTCCTGTCCACCAGTGGACTTTGTCTTGAGATGCCAACGCAATAGTGAGGTGCCCTCTTGGCCATTCTCTACATTGGTGCTGATGCTAACACAGTGGTACAAACATGAGCTTTACCAGATCAGGAGAAGATGCAGAGCTCAGATCTCCTCTTCATCTAGGAGAGACAAGCAAGTGCAAGCTGTCTCAATGGTTCTGCTCTTACTTGAAATTTCCTCTAGAATGTATCATCCACCATTCAGGAGTCCAAAGCAGCTAAAACCAAAAGTCTGATATCTTCCTGAACTTTCCCCCTGCTTCAAGAAAACAAGCAACCTCACCATCTGCTTTCTCATAGCTCTGGTTATCTATACGTCTCCCATCTCTTTACTTGTCATAGCTTTCCACAGCCCTCCTCCATCAGCTGTCCTGTTCAGACATTTTTTCATTTCCTTCTCCCACTCCTGCCTCTGAGCACTCCTTCCTTCCTGCAGATAACGTTGAAAAGGGATCTCAGCACACTTAATCAAGCAGGGTGCTTACCCTATCCCACTTTAGTCTCCCAAGTCAGTCAACGAGTCTTTCCATACTGCTTCTACAGTTAATGAAGATAAAACACTCCTCCAGGGGCCGAGGTACCATCCCTAAGCCAAACTCCTTCTCTGAAACCTTCAGAAGGGCCTGACTTCCTCGGGAACCCAGGAAGATGTGTTAAGTTGTCTGGCAGACAGGTGATATTAAAGTGGTATGACTATATCACAAAGACATCACTGTCTCCTATTTCAGGTGCTACCTGAGTGCTCATTTCTCCTGTGATGTTGGAAGAAGTTACAGGAAGAAAAAGCAAGTCAGGAGTTCATGGTGGGTTTTGTGTGGGGTGGTCCACAGTGCAGTCCAGGCTCCAGTAGCTGAAAACATCTGAGATTATCAGATGGAAAAAGTCACTGTTGTGGGTGTTACTTCATTGCTGTGAGAGCTGACCTGATGGTCACTGCATCCCATTCCAGCACCAGCTGCACTGCAAAGTCAGAGGTAACAACTAACATGAACTGAGCTTCCCTTGACATTTATGTGCGTGGAGAGGTCCTGTTGTAGAGTCAACTGGTTTCTTAGCAGCCTGTTCTCCCCTCCCCCAGACTTTATTCCTGACTCATGTTTACCAGCTGGAGAAAGCATGACAAAATAGTGAAGGAAAAAAAAAAAAAAAAAAAAAAAAAAGACCTGCTTTGAGCATTAAACTTCATTGCTGAAAGACTAGAGACTACTGTATGGCCTGCCAAGGCTTTAATTGTCAACTTATGTAAGAAAGACTCTTATTTAGTCCCTGTTTGCATTCATCAGGGGGTTCATAAAACAATTATAAGAATCTGGTGATAATCTTCTTTCAGCCTTTATACTCCAGTCAGCCCAAAATATCAACCCAGTAGATGATTGCTTCTATGTGAGGTCACTGAACCACTGACTGGCTCTCTGACTCTTTGACTTTATTATTATTATTAATTGGTTTTATTAGTTACCACTACTACAGGGCATGTGAGTCATTCACCCTGTCCACAGTCCTGAATGGCTTCATTGTATTATCCTGATCAAAGTTGGTCCTTTCTGTTTCCCTTTCATGTGATCTTCAAAGTCATCTTTGGGTGGACTGAAAAGTAAAAATCTCAAAGGCAGTTTTAGGCTGAAACAAAGATCGACAGCCCCACATTTTTGGTAGTGCAAAGATTAAAATCTTATGGTGTTAGACTGTCATCTTGTGAACTAAGACAGGCGTGAGACAGCCACAGATCCCAGCTGGAAGCAAGTCAGTGGACTCTCCCCACTAGATTGAGGGGCTCAAAGTGAGTGAATGACAGATTCTGGTACTTCAGGTTAGCTTGAAATCATTTCACATACTGGATATGAAATGTTATACTTTAGTGCTAACTGGTTGCTGAAAACCCTGTCTTGTGTGCAAATGAAAATAAGACTTTAGGACTGGTTTTGTATTCTTCTTTGCAGCTGGAATGCAAGTTATATTTCATGCAATGTGCCTGTCATTTTAAAGACAAACTGTTGTAGATCATATCTTTACATAAATCATTGATTCAGGCCTATATCTGGAAAGTTCCAGCTCTTGCAGGACAACGTAATATTCAGTCTTTGATTTTGATTGCTACATAGACAGGAGAAAAAGGAACATTTTATCAATGCTATATTATTTGCTAAAGAACTGAAACATGTTAAAGTCTTGTTGAAGACCAGGGTGGTCTAGAGATCCTGAGGTCTCAATTAGAGCATGTGCTTAAGTGTTTTATTAATGTGATGGTCTGCCTGGCCTCCTGAGTTGATGTTGGTATGAAATTCATGTCACAGAGACAAAGCAGTCAGATTTAACTCCCTTCCTCATAAGCTTGTACATCTGACTTGTAGGCAGGATGGTATCAGAATGAAGTGAGGTTGAATTTCTACTTCACTGCTCTTTAAATCCAGTGTCATGACAATTCGAGAACAGAGGGGATCCAATAAAAGAGATTAAATATCAGAAGTGAGACAAAATTTCTTTTTGGTCTTATGGGTTGTCCTTTCAATATAACTGGATAGAAATACGAATCTCTCATGGGATTTTCCATTATGTCATAATGAATAAAGCACTCTGAATTAAAAATATTTGTCAGATTCAAATATTTCTAGAGGACAAAATCTGGAATTTAACACTTTTCATCTAAAGATGGAATTAGTTTGGGGAAAAAAAAGAAAAAAATCATATCAAGAAACCAGCAGAAGATTCCATCACTCATTGCTTCCAAGATCAGAGAAATTCCCTATGCTGCAGGAAAGGAGTAATTTATACTTACTTCGTATATAGTGGTGAGAGAATAGAGCTTAATATAGTGGTAATAAGATAAGCTGCTAAAAGCTTTTACAGAGAAACCAGCAACTTGGAATGGGATTTTCACTGCTGCTACTGAAAATGGGCCCAGATTTGAGGGATATCTTTGCTAGAGATCTAAGTACATTAGAATTTGAACAGAACTAATATTTTTGGCTTCTAAGCAGAACTGATTTTTTTTTCTCCCAAGTTAAATAGTGGCTGATTCGTAAAGTGTCCCTGAACCTAAAAAAAAAAGGGCATAAATGCTGCCTTGTCATATTTGCGTATAAGCCAATATTTAGCATGAAGAGAGAGGTGATAAAGGGATGCAGTATGACGTTTTGAAAGGAAGTTGTGCAGAACTTTTACCTATAGAGCATAGGATGCTGCAATTCTCTTCTACATCACAAATTTCCCCTTTAGGTGCCTGATCTCCAACTGAGTTCAGTGAGAGTTCAGCCGTTTAAATCCCTCTGTGGACTGGACACCAAGTTACCACCTTAGAGCTTTGATGAATTAGATATTCCAGTGTTCCTGAGAAGGGATCCAAATTGGCTTTTTTTTTGCTGAGCTCACAGGAGGTCAGAGAATGACTGAGCCTAGAGACAGGAGGAATTGGCAGTTGTAACTCGGAGACTGGGATTTCGCAAGGTTGGAACAAAGGCACTGTACAGCATCATCTTTGGGTTATGATTTGGCAGATTTAAGGACTGTGGGAAGAGGTGTTCTCACAAACAATGAGCAGAACTGCTAACATAGCTTTTAAACATTGCAGCTCAAAGATCAATTTGGCTTTGGCCTTTGCCAAAGCTACTTCTTAACAACTGACTTGAAAACTGCAAGGATGAACTGTCTTTTTTCCTCCCTATGGGGCAACCACATTTTGACATTGTGGTTCCTAAATGACCGGCAAATAATTTCTTATGCTGGAAATGAAGAAAAGGGAAGGGAAGGAAAGAAAATAAAAGAAGCAATCTTTTCTTTTCCTCCCCCAAAGTTAATGAATTTTTTATAAATGTGTAAGCATGTCACTATTCCAAGCCACATCAAATCACTCCTAAAATCTGTATTTTAAAAACAGGAATGTGTATAATATGAATAGCTTAAGGAATAAAATGCAAAAAGATGTTGATGATGCTGGATTGCCAGCCAGCTGGAGAATTAAAAGAGAGGGAGAGAGCGTGATGAAGAGAAGAACAAAAAAGCCCGTGTTTCACTGGCCAAGTCAACAACCCTGTTTTTTCATTCGCCCCTCGTTATGGAAAAGTGTACTCAGGTTGTCCTGGAATCCAAGTTCACTGTTTTTAAGGAGTCACATCAGGGAAAAAAGCATGATGCAGTGCAGAGAATTTGACAGGGAACATCTGGACACCAAACTACTGGAGCTGCCATGTTTTGCAGAGGGATGGCTCTGAGGATGAAATGGAATGAACTGTAACAAATATGGGATTTTGCTGGCATCTTTAATTTATTTAAATACATCCCTGGCTTTTGAGCTTTTTTTTTTTTTTTTTTTTTTTTTTTTTTTTGTTTTGGATAATATTTAAACAAGTCAGAAATCCTCTCTCCTTCCTGCCCTTCATTACACATGACAGGGAGTGGATTGCTCTGGCCATCTGTAGATTAGGAGTGAACAGAGCTGCATCTGGATGGGCTGGGGATCACATGAATGCTCACAGCAAGCCCTAAGCAGTTAACTCGAAACCTGCCCTTCCCTGGATGAGCCAAGACAGTATCACAGTTTTTGCCAGGGTTGTGTGAAGTAGTGTTGGAGCCTTGTAGCTAAACACGGCTAGAGAACGTTTGGGGGCCCTCCCCAAGTTAAGCACCTCTGCCAATCCTGCATGTGTCTGTGAGTTTTGTTTGATAATAGCATTTGGCATTTATTGTGTGACATCTTGAGCTTATGAAGCCATTCCTGAGGCTTCACTGTAGCCCTACTGTGATTATAAAAGCTTCACGGCAGAACACAAAAATAAATGTGTCAGTGTTTAAAAGAGGGAAGAGCTAATAATGAGGTGGACAACCTGCAGGTCCAGAGACAGAGGGCTCATGGCAAGCCCCAAAACCCCACCTGGGAAGAAGCAAGGTAAAGGGTGGGCTGCTGAGGATGCTGCTGCTGACCCCACCGAGGACCAAGCCAAGCCCTGTGCCCAGGGGTTGGTGAGATGATGGCTGGGAAGCCACTACCATCCCTCGCCTGTGAACTGCTGCCAGAGGTTTCTCCCCCTCCCTCGACTCTCTGATGTATGGGTATATGTCCCGTGGCTGTCAGCCATATGTTGCTTACAGGGATCAGGAAAGATGGTAGGTGGGCATTTGTGTGGGAGAAGTGGCCATGGTGGGTTTTTCCCTTTGAAGCTATTTCCATCTCAGGAGGTATGTTTGGTTCCTCCTTTTACATCTAATATGTTAGGGAGAAGGATAGAACCACCCAACTACAAGAGGAAATCTTTGGGTTTGGCCTGAGTTGCTACACGGTGAGGACTTTCTTCTTCAGTATGTCAGCGTCCTTTCTGAAAGTGATGGTGCACAGAAGGACTTTTTAAAATCTTTTCTAAAGAAAAAGTCTTGGTTGCAGGTACAAAGCTGAAAGACATCTCTTCTGGGGTGGGAATCTGGAAAGAAAACGTTGGAGAATGCTTTCAGACCTGCCCATCAAAGGAATCTGTTCTCTGTAATTTTATTTTATTATATTGAATAATAATAACTGGTCCTTAAGCTGTAGGATTCATTTCTTGTGGCTCTGACAGTAAGAGATGACTGTATGAGACACTGACCCATTGCCCTGAACTGACCTGCCTTGTTGGGCAGAGAAAGTGTCTTTTTCTCCATGCCTGCACACACAGACCTTGACCCAGGTGGTGAGCCTGCTTAGCAAAGGGCCAATTCATCATAAATGCTGGCTTTCGTTATGTGGATATTTCTTCTTTTGAAACTAGAGCCAGGCTGCCAACTCGCAGCATTTTAGAGGATAATTTCACCCACTATGGAGTGGGCAGCAGTGCTCCCTCATGGCAGCAGGGATGGCTGGTGCATGGACGATGGTGCTGGAAAGCCCTTGCTGGTGCCCTGACTCATGGTCTGCATGACCTTGAGCTTGTCCTCAGCTGCTTTGCACCAAGGGAGAGGAAATGTATTGCTCAATGTAGCTCAGGTCTCGCTTCCAGACATTGTCACGAGGGTGAGAAGGGCAGGCGGGGATGGCAGCCAACGCAGGGTGACTAGCAGCAAAAGAGCTGCTGACGGACAGGAGGACAAATTAAGTCAGTCAGTGCTGGCTCTGCTGTGGGGAAAGGTCAGCACCCCTGACAGAGTTTTGATCGCTGCAAAAACTACCCAGTGCTGAGTCTTGGCTGTGCTGGAGGTGCCTAGAGTGTCTGAGCATCCAGCCCAGAGCTGGCTGCCGTGGGGAGGCAGGAGCCATGCCAGACATCCCGTGGGCTTATCTTCCATGGCTGGGCACGCTGGCTTGCCTGCTAGGGTCCTGTGGCTGCTTGCTGCTCTTATTTGCACCCTGTCTAGCAGCCTGACTATTCCTGAGTCAGGAAAATTTCTGAATGCAAAGATTACACCTAAAGGGTTTCGTGAAAGAAAGAAAGAAAAAAAAAATCTGAGCTCTCCCTTTGCTGAGGCCAAGCTGTTGTCAGCTTAAAGAAAATGTTTTCTCTTTGTGTTTGGACAGTTTAACAGATTTATTTCCCCCTCCTTTCCCTCCCCCTCCTTGGATGAAGGTTACAGGGATTTCCACAAAATATGTTTGGAGGAGCCAAGGCTTCAACACCAGAAGTTTTTAGTCAGACCGTTGGAATGATCAATAAATCGGTACCGACTGATCTCAGAGTCTGAGGATGTCTACGAGGCACAGGCAGCTCTTTTAGGTAAGCTGGAGCAAGTGAGTAAGTCCAGTAGCTCTGGAGCCAAACCCTAAAGTGGATGCAAAATCATATGGGGAGCCAGTGCTGTGATTTTCAGTACAAGGGTGATGTAATGATTGAGTACAGTTCAAGTAAGTAATCTAGTCATCTGTTCGCAATTTTGAATTATGGCTGATGCAGTCTCTGCCTGCAAGCCAGCAAAAAGAGAGTGAGAATTACAGTTATTGAGTCAAGCCAAAGGCAGGGAGCAGCATCTTGGCATCGGCTTGGGGAAGTGGTGGGGTGGGGGATGCGCAGTTCCAAATGCAACTTGGGGTCTAGCATGAGCCTGAAATTTCAGAGACAGCTGGGATATGAACAAAAAGGTGGTAGATGGACAGTGCGCTGAGAGGCAGGGACACCTGTGCCTGGTCGTTGCCCCAAAGAAGAGGAGAGACATCAGTCCTGAGCACGAGTAACCAAATCCGAATCCATACCACCCAAGACAACTTCTTTGAACACATACTCATCTGTGGTGTTTGAATTCCACTTAAAATTTAGAGCCATCCAGGGCCTGACCTTTAGCAAACCACAAAGGCAACCCATAAACCACAAGGCTGGAATCAGCGAGCGAGGACAAGTAAATCCAACATATTAGCATAGACTTTCAAGTGCAGCTGGTAACCAGGGATATTACAAATGGGAGACAAACCAGTAGCATCTATGTAAGATCTGAGAGCGTAAAGCTGTACTTGGTAAGGGCTCCACTGAGATCATCACCCAAAAGGGGGAATAACACAGCGTGATGTTTAATAATAGTAAGTGGCTGACTTCACCCCCCGCCGGAAACAAAATATTTTTGTCAGAAACCGTAAAAACATGACATGAGTCATCTTAAAACAAACAGTGGCTCAGGTGCATCTTAGAGCAGAGGATACATGGAAAGTCCCAAGATGAGACCATCTCCGGAGTGCTGGGTTTTGGGCAAAAAGCACATATTGCAAGCTAAGCATTGTAGGGCCTGGTGGAGATCTATTGGGACTGGGATAGTAAAGGATGTACTAGTAGTAACTGGGAAACTAAATCTGGCCCCTAAAATCAATACCAGAGCTGGGGTTTTTTGACAAGATGAATAGCTTCCCCATACAGTGTACATCTGAGGGATCATCCACTAATGATGGAAGATCTTTGGGCACTGAGCAAAACACTAACAAATAATCCATTACACCAGTCATTTATATCCAACCTGCAGTCTCCACTGAAGGTTATGTTTTTCCCACTCTGAGTTCTAGGCTGACTACAAAAAATAAGATAAAAACACCTGTTTTGAAATTTTTGCAGAGAAACACTATACTTCAAAATATTTCAACTGTTTGTCAAATACTGTTATGCATAATTAAGCCCGGAGGTGGCTGCCTTTCTTGCATGGGAGAAATGATGCATTACACTTTTTGTGTGGATATCTGGTGACCTCTTATTCATGCTAGGGAGGAAGAGATTACTCAGAGCTGTAATGTTGTTGTAATGTTCTTTTGTGTTTGCTGTAGCTGCTTTATCTGGCTCATCAGAGACTTACATGTATCTTAAAAGTCTCATGGTGATTCAGTGGAATTATTTTGACTTTATAGTCATATTTGGATATTTTAAGGGTATTTGGGTCAATAGGTATAAGACCAGATGCAGCATTTACACCCATAGTTGAGTTCATTAATTGAAATACATAATCCTGAAAAGCATCTTGCTTGTTTTGAAGATGTTATTTCTATTTGCTGTATATTTGATCTTTTTGGGAATTTCTGAAATCCTAGCAACAATAACCATCCTATTTGTTGAATTGTTTGAATTAAGACTAGTCACTCCACAAGTACTTGCACTAGATAAGCCTGGTTTCTAAAGGGTTTGTGCCTCGTGCTGATTGACTTTTAAACTCAATCGCACTGAGGATGCATGTGAACTTCATTAGACATCAGAGAATCCATACTGCAACAAACGAGTGATGTGAGATGCAGGTGTTCTGTTTTCTTCTAAGTCAGGAGTGCTGGCTGAAGTCTTCGCACAGTTGGCACATATCTACCATCCTCTACATGGAGTCTCAGGTATCTATTAAAAACTGAGCTCACGATGCAGTCCTTTCTTCTCTGGGAAAATTAAGAGGCCTTTCCTTCTCCACTTAGCTGCCTATTTTTATTTTTAAAAATTACAGGGATGTAATGCAGCTAAAACCTCTAATTAGCAGTAACATTTGCTTGAAATGGTTAAAAAAACCTCAATGTGCAGATTGTCAGGTAGGGAAACACAGACAATGACTCAGTATGTCTGAGTGAGTCTCCTTCCTTAAGGAAGGCTTGGTTTTGTCTGAGGAAAATTCTTATGGCATCAGTTATGACATTTTGCAGCCTGGTTGGTCCAAGTCTGGAAGGTTGTTACTGCAATTGCAGGTACCTGGATACAAGCCCCAGTTTTGAGGTGGAGGCTCACAGAAGGTGCTGCCTTGGACATCAGTTTTCTTTTTGGTATCTGAAATGTGGCAGCCCTCACCCCTTTTACTAATTAATTTTATCCCCTTAAAAAGCCTCTGGTTGTTCCTAATTCCCATTATGAAAACTCTGGATATTCACTGTATCATGCTACACTCTTGGTTTCACTGCATTTGGCTCCTTGTCCAGAGTCTAAGCAAAACAAGCTTAAAAGAGTAAGAGGATCTCTCAGGGGATGGATCTTCCCTGCTTTGACATAAGCCAGGAGTTGTTCTGTTCAACGTCAGTTTCAAAGACTCCTTGGTAAGAACATGCAATCTAAAAATGCTGGAGACCAAGATAAATCTGGACAGATTATAATTGGGATCAGGATGAAGTGGTTGTAACCTCTCCAGTAGTGTGGAGGTGGAGGCTTAAGACCCCAGCCTGGCCACTTGATGTGATCTGGAACATTATTTTACCACTCAGGATCAAATACATCCCAGATATTTTCATCTGTCCTTTCTAAGCATTTGTACCGTTCATTCCCACACGACCTGAGTGCTGATAACGTGGCTTCTGTATATTTTGTTTTCTTCCAAAGCAAGATTGTGATGCTTGCCTTTCTCCTGGAGATGGGCTGGAGGACAGAGGGGTTGAAGTTCATCATTTCCTGTTGATATATGGCTGCTGAATAGCACCTTGTTGAAATAATACATACATCTTAAGAAAAGTCCCTTTTTCACGTATGCTCTACTTAAACAGAAGAATTTCTGAAAGAATAACATTGACAGAACAGCATTTCTCTACCAGGTTGTGCAGCCCTGCTCCTCCAAGCACTTCCCCCAATGCATGTCAGCTAGGATCTGGCCGGTGAGCTCGCATGACACCTTGGAAAAAAGACAAAAATCTATGATGCTTTACAGGCACTGCCTACTGTGGTCTAGCTCAGTATTTAACTCTTGGCCCCAATGTATCTGAGTGACTTTTTCAGAAGCTTTTTGACTTGAACGCCTCAGCTGTATTGACAATTATCTCTCCTTTCCCCTCCAGCTACCCCATTGAAAGAAAACCCTAATTTCCCCACAGCAAACCTCGCTGTTGACATGTTATGCATTGTTCTGCTTCAGGGTGAGCAAAAAAAACTTGGAGGCAAATCTGACTAATCTCCCCTGAAACTGTGAAATCAGTGAAAAAAAATTCATTTGGGTACAATTTCAGCATTGTACCCATGGGCCAACCACAGTTTTTGAAAGCGCCTTCAGAGCTACCCAAAGATAGTGTTGTAGTCATTAACGTCACTGATATTGTTGCCTGAAATAGTTGCTTTATGCTGCAGTGGACAAAGAATTCCTTCTTATCCCATTGTTTTCAGAGCTACTGTGTTTGGGACGTTCCAGGACTGCTGCAAATTGCTTCAATTCTTTTCTGACGTGTCACTCACTAAATGTTCAGGGAGCGTTTCTCTAATCCTGTCCAGATGAGCTGCGGATTCCAAGAGGTTTCTGTTTTTGGATGTAGGTTTCTGCCTATATGCTACTGTTGGGCTCAAGTTCATTCAGAGGAATCGCATTAGCGGGTATGCAGATTTATTTCTTTGCTTCTGCTGAATGTGAGCTGAAATTGTTTGGTTTTGCCAACTGCCTTTCCTGTGCAGGGGGATCAATGTCCTTCCTTTGCATTTTTCATAAATTAGAGTTATGAATCAGAGCTTGATTTTTATTAGTTTTTCATAGGGGCTGCTTCCTCCTGCCACCACTTAATTCAGTGGGAATTTTTATTATTCCCAGTTCTTTAACAGCTGCATATTGGGACCTCAGATGGATTGGAAACTCTGTATTCACAGGGAAACACACTGACAGAGACAGTTTCTGCTTCAGAAATTAGAATTTCAAAAGAAAAGGCATATATGAAGTAGGAGAAAAATAGTATGTTCTCCTTAATGCAGGTGGACAGAGAGGCCTGGATTGACTGATAGACCCAGTATCACCCAGAAAGTCTTCTGCAGTTTCCCACTGGACATCTTCCAAGTCTCAATGTGACACCTGACTTCAAGTTTTCTTGCATCTGTGGGTGGATTTCACATTTAAAATTAAAAATCACGATCACTAAGTATCAAGTATGAACTGCACCAAACTCAAATGGAAACATCAACCAATTAAGTTTATTTTGATTGACATGCTCTAACACAATACCCTGCTCTCTGTTGTATACAAAGATTCGCTGGTTTCTGTCCATAAGCAGAGCTATTTTGCAAAATTTTAGCCAAAATTATTCTTAGGTTAATGTCAGAGGAAAAAAACATGGTTACTCTGTCTTGAAAAAAAAACCCATCTAAACAGCTGTTTTGTCAAACCTTTAGTAGACTTGGTCTGTGGGAGGAGTGGGATGCCCTGAAGTCAGGGTATGGCTTTGGCAGTTCTGGTGAAAATCCATCCAAGATTGGCAAATGTCTCTGAAAAATCTCATTTGGGGGCTGCTCAGCTATTCACTTCAAGCTTATAAGGACTGAGGCACTTGATTTTTCTTTTTCCAGAGTGCCTCTGCACTGACCATAATCCAGCCCAGAGCTACAATAGAAGACCATGATTTTCTCACTGGTTGTACCTCCCATATGGAATCCATTTCAGTGACATGCTGAAGAGCTGAAAGACTGTAATTACTATGCTTTAAATACTCACCATCCTAGTATCGTACAGAACACAGGGGAAGGAAGCAGCCTCACAGTAATTCATCTTAATCTGATGGTGAGGATGTTGGCAGGCCAACATAATGAAGGAACTGGAAGGAGGGCTTGCAGGACTTACACAAAAGTTGTGTGGAGTACAGCGGGATGGAGCTCCAGGCTTTGAGATAAGAATGGTAATCAGAAAAGGTGAGGGTGACTGGGGTGAAGAAGCCTGATGGGGTCAGTAGAAGGCTCTATGCTTGGTGTCACAGAGGAAAACAAATCTCTGTAATGGATATAATTGTCCCTAAATTATTCTGTATGCTTCTGCTGCTGCTACTGACTGGTTTCCTCTGATGTATAACATCAGTTTCTATTTATTTCAGGGTCAGAGAGTGAATGCTTCACACTCCTGTAGTCCCTTCCATGATATCCATCACACTGTTATCCAAATATTTCACTGACATTAAAGCACTTGAAGGTCTTTGCAATATTCCTGATGAAGAGAGGGAAGAAAGTGGGGCAAAGAAAAACCTGACTAAAAGTAGACCATCATTTCAGATGCCCAGTTACTGGTATCTGTGGCCTGCTTTTGCAGGGATTACAGGAGGCCAATTTAAAATAATTTCTGCAGCTTCAGAAAATCTCATAACTAGTTTGACTAGTTAGTTTTGGGGTATTTTTAAAGTTACCCAAATCTTATTTTATGTTCTTTTAGTGAATAAAAGACATTACAAAACGTGCACATTCGGTACCAATCCTAATCAAGCCCTGGAACAAATGTCAGTACTCTTTGCTCATCAGTTTGGAGGAGCCTGAGGAGTAAGCATGAGAATCCCAGCATATTCTTGTTAATATTGGATGTCACCAAATCATCAGGCCTCCAGCTCACCAGAAAAGTAGAAAAAGGGAAGATGAGGAAAGATGACCCAGATTCTTCCTCATTTCCCTTACGACTCTGATGTAATCTCAAGGTGTTCCAAGCCAGACAGGATAAGAAAATATTTTTTCATTACAGTGGTAGTTTTAAGACCAAATGAATCATATATGCACTGTTCTCTGTTCTAGCCAAGAAAACCTTCTCAAGACACAACGTCAAGAAACAAGACTGTGAATTAAGTAGAAATTTTAGGAGAAAGTTAGAAGGCAGAAGACAGTGAGGTAGAGGATGTGGGCCAGAATTGGGAATCTGGCACTGAGTTCTGATCTTAGCTCTCCCAGCCCCTAGCTGGGTGCACATCACTTTCCTTTCTTCACTCACCAGTTTTCATGGAGCCTACAGGCTATAGGGTAAGAACGTCAATAGTGTCTGGGAATAGAAAACAAACACTGAAGACCAGTTCAAATCTGTGTAGAACTGGGTGAAGCTCCATTACCAGGACTTTTTTCTTTGAGGAGATGGGGGAGCCATATTCAGACAGATGCTGATGTGTGTTCTTTCCATTAACTCCATCAGAAGTAAGGCGCTGGATTTTTTTTATTATTTTTTTTTTTTAATGACAGATAGCCTGAAATACTCTTTTTCTCTGTCAACATAGATGCCTCAGAAATGCCCTGTGGCTCATGATCAATGAAGATGCTGAAGTCAACTCCCCACTGCAGAAGACCAGCTTAAATTAGCATTCTCAGTGAATCTTAGATGTCAGCCAGGGAACGAGGTAGAAAAAAGTTACTAATTTGTTTATTTTTCTATAACCCAAAGCAAATTTGTAAAAGCAGCCAAGGTTCATTCAAACTCTTAGACACTAAATATTTGTGAACAATCAGAATTACAGTATTTTCCAAACAGCTTTAGCAAAGGAAAAAACAGGTTGGAGGAAGGGTGGGAACAGAAAGACTTGCACAAATACACATGTGCCAGTAATGCCTTTTTAGAGGAACTGGGGTCCTGGGCATGAGATGAGTTTGCTCTTCTTCATCAGCAGTTTCTTTTCCTCCTTGCTTGGTTTAGGAAATGAGTCTCCAATGTTCTGTTTTCTTTTCTTCCAGAAATCAGACAATTAAATCATAAGCACATGGTCAACGAAAAGAGCTGCTGACATGCAAATACAGATTAACAGACTGGACCTCCATCCTTGGAACTGTCTTACAAGGTGGTCTAGTGGGACCTACCGAGATATTTTTAGCTGTGACCTGATATGGTACTTCTGTGGTAAGGCCTGGCCCTTTTCACTAGGGCTTGTCTGGTTATACTGCTAAATTATTAGAAGAATCCTAGTAGGGCTTAGGTCAACTGTTACTCACCCGGACAATTTCCAAGACACAGGTCAAGACTTGACAAAGGCCAGAACACTCTCCCAGCTGGCAGCTCTATGTCTAGCCACAGTTGCTTTCAGATCGCTCAGCCATCCAGTGTGGGACCATCTTGGCATGTACAGAAGCAGCATTTACGATCCACCTCCTTTCCCTGAAGCCCATGGGTCCTCATAGTTCAGGATATTAAGATCACGCCTAAACCCCAGTCCTTTCTTTGAGACGGTTGCTACTCCTGGCACAACTCACAAGGTATTTCCACCTAGCTGAAAAGCAGGCTCCCAGATGTGTACTTCCCTCTTGTCTCACTGACTAGTTACTAGGTAAGGGGAACATGTTTAAATTATTTAGGTGTCTTCATGAGGATGCAAGTCTTCCTGTTACTTAGTGTAGACAGAGTTAGTTACTTCCAGAAAGCATCATCTGATGCAGGTGCTGAAAACGGATGCTCAGCTTCATCCTTGGAAGTTGGATGTGTGTCTTGTCATAGACTATAGGGACCGTTTAGGAAGGGCAGCCACCCAGAACAGACCGCTGCAGCAGCCGTTTTACACTGTGCTGTATAAATACTGCCCAAACAGTGGGCTGGAGGAAAGCTGAGCTCAGCGCATCTGCTGGTGAGCTGTCTGTGGTAGATCCAGTGTTTCCCATGCTCACTGCACCCAAGCAGGATGAAAAATCTGTATGTATATGAACAATTAATTTTACATGAGCTCATTCTAGGATGGAGGGCTGGACCGTATATTAGATGAATGGGGGTTCAGGCCTACTTTCTCAGTGAAGTCTTGAACCTCTGCCAGCTCATACCACTTGGGAATCTGGCCTGTTGCTCCTTATTTGTACATTAACTTTACTTAATTGGTAGATTTTCCATGCTTAATGATTACGAATATTTAAGCAGGAGTGTTTGTTTATGCTTGTTTAAGCAGGGAAGGTACCATTTCAAAGAAAAGACATTTCAAGAATGGCCTAACTGCAGTCCCGTGTAAAATCAGAGGTTTGTGTCTCCCACGTGAGTTGGTGGAGCACAGAGGGTGGCATTCAGCAGCAGTTGGACAGCATCTGCAGCTCGTGCATTGGTGGGAGATGAGGTCAAGTCTCGACATATTGTACCTACATCCTTTTCCCCCATGCCACAGCTGTCTCTGAGTGACCAGAAATGAATGCAGGTGGGAGTGAGCCATAAGGAAAGTTTAGAGACCCAGAAATAACTGAGTCCCCTCCCTGAGCCAGTGTCTTTGTGTGGGCCGTATATTGCATATGTATTTTCTGGGGCAGACTCAGATTCTTTTGAGCTTGGCACATTCTGGTTAAGATGAACGCATCCAAGTGTTGACACAAAAGCTGACTACACCATATACCATGGCCCCATGCCACCTCCAGCTGGCCAGGGGCCGTGCTGGCATTGACTTTGGTTACTTGATTTAAGGCAGCTATAGAAAGAGGGAAGGGCAAAGGGTGCCTGAGGTGGGTTTACCTGGCATCCCAGCTGGAGGAAATGGCCTGCGTTCTTCTGCAGAATAAGGAGAGAGGGATGAGTAGAGGGAAATAAAGTAAATAAAGCAAGCCAATGGCGTCATTAAAAAGGGGATGTATCACGTTTACTGTGAGAGCATGTGACTCAGACATCCAGACATGAACATTCCTCCAAAGCCCCAAATGCACACATGGAACCAAATTTTTTTGGCTTCCCAGAATGTCTTAATTTTATGATTCCGTGACTCATTAGAAAAAGCAAAGTCCCTAGACATGCTGCATCAAAAGTCCCTAGACATGCTGCATCAGGACCCAGTAAACACCAGTTGCTGGTGGGGACACGGGGATGAAGGAGCAGGTGAAGGAGGGATGGAGGGATGAAGGGGAGAGCGAAGGAACAAGACTCTTGTCTTCTCTCCCTGCCCCCCACTTTCTCCTTCTAGTGGTTTTGTAAACATGTTTCTCTCTTTTCCTTTCTTTTTTCAGATTGGAGTGGAGGGGTTAACAGAGGTCATGTTAGTTTAAAAAATTATGGTTAACCTTACAAGCTGGGTTGCCTTAGGTCACAGTGATACAATCCCCCTCCCTTCTCCTGTGCAGCGGCGGTTCACAAAAATTCCTCCAGCGCAGGGAAGGACGGGGCTGCCAAGGCTATGAGCAACGCAGAACAGGCTTACCTGTTTTTATACACTGCTTAACTAATTATTTTAAAAAGAAACAGCCAAGTTGGAACAACTACCTTTTTCTTCGAGGAGGAACATTTTCCCCTTTTCCTTTTTTCCCCACGTCCCCCTTCTCCTTTCCTCCCTCCCTTTGGTTTTTTTTTCCCCTCTGTTGCTTGGCTTGGCGTTTGCAACAGGTTCTCGATATCTGACACCTCTTGAAAGTGTAGTTTGGCAAACAGGAATCAAGCCCAGCTCCAAAAGGGCCCTGCAAAGGGCTCGCTGTGAAAACACCTGGGTGTCTCTTATGCCTCTAAGAACTAGCCCTGCTTCTGCAGAAATAACAGCCGCCCTCTCCCTTCCCACCCCCCAGCCCCTGCTGTCCCTTCAAAATAAAATTAAAAAATAAATAAAATGCTGGCAGTGTTTTTGTAAAAAACAGGTGGTTCAGGGGCGCTGCGGAAGGGGATGAAGGCCATCTCAGCACGAGTGTGCAAAAATCCTGCGCAGGGAGGGTTTTGCTTGCCGCACGTACATCTGCAATTCGTTTTCCCAAGCTCAGGACAAATTAAGAATCTCCCAGCAATTAGGGGAGAAAGCTTCAAAGTGCAATCAGCAGTTCTTAAAAGAGCATGTGCTGGGCTTGGAGGGAGGCTAATCCCACTGCCTGTGCTGGGCTCCTCTCTGCAGTGTGCATTTTCCAAGGCCAAAATTTTGGCCTGCTTTTCAGTCACACCATATAAAATAACAAACACGCAGTCTAAGGAAAACAATTTTTAAGACACAGTGGAACCCACTTTAATGAAGAAAACTGTTAAATGCATAAAACCCCCATGTGCCAATGGATAAATGTGCTGGAAGTGTGAACTGTTAAACCAACAAAATTGTTAACACATCATACTGCTGGGCAAAAAAATAAAATAAAAAAAATATAAAAAGGGAGTGAAACGGTTTTCTAACATGCAACCCACTTTGCCTTTATTGTTCACATTCCTGCTGACATAAAGTTTCCTGATTTGTCCCCGGGGCCCAGAAATATGGCAAAAGCGGGAACATTAATTGTATTTGCCCCCTTTAAACTGCCCTCCCTGCTTTTTAGCTCACAGTGGCCAAGAATAGCTTCATGGAATGGGGAGGGTTTGCCCTTTTTTATTTAGGGTGATGAGTGAACAAGTTCATGTGGATATTTTTTTAATATTTTTTTTTTAAACTAGCATAAAGCATTACACTGTGCTTGAACATCTTTTTTTCCTGTATCTGTGGGGAAAATCAGGACTAGTTTTGCATTTGCTGTTTCTTAAAATTCTGAAGTCCTTCCACGTTCATGGTTTTCCTTGGGGTCTATGCTGAAATGAGGCTGTTCCTGTGGCCTCTATGCTCCCTCCAAAGATGTGAAGCTCTCAATGAGTAAAAGCCTGATCTCGTGAGAGCCCTGAAGGCAAACACTTTGATAAGTGTCCAACCCTGTGGCCGTGCTGGCATGGTGGAACCTGGATCCCTGCCTCACTCCGAAACATGAGAAACTAAAATCAGTCCATTGAATTTATCTTCATCCGACTCCTAAATTACATGCTGTTCACAGATTTCATTTCCACAGGTGGTCAAAATTTTCCACCAGAATGTGATTTCCACAGAAGATGGGCTTTTGTCACAAATTAAGATTTTCCCTGAAAAAAAAAAATTAAAAAAATGCACCAAACCACATCTTTACTGAGCACTGAACTTTTCTTATCAAAAAGTTTTCCAAAACTAGAAGGGTCTGCAGAAAAGAATAAGTTGATGTTTCTTGGGTTTATATTTCCTTTAATGAGAAAACAAGAAAAAAATGTGTAGTAAATTCAAATGAAAATTAAGAAGTTAATAAAAACACTCATAAGGGGAAAAAATTTAAAATATTCATTTCTGTTTCATAAAATGATTCTTAAAATTTTACATTTTAATTGTACATCTTAAATGTACATCTTAAAATTGCAGCAGCCGTTCAGCTAGGGTCTGTGCTGCTGTTTGCCTACCCCTGGGCCCTTTTAGGTGCTGCTCTATGAATACAGGTATGAAAGTGCATTTATGATGACTAAACTCCAACTGTGAACTGCGACAACGAGGAGTTTATTCCTGCAGTTCAGAATGTTCTCACTTTTCTTCACTTTTCTGTGTCCCTTGCAAAATAACACGAGGTCGTGCCTGGCTTGAGGATGGCTCCTCTTTTTCTTGGCACTCGCTGGTTTTGCTTCTTAGACTGGTGTTTCCAAAGACATTCCAGTCCCTAAGGGGCACTAAATATGTCTTGCGTTGCAGAGTCTCCACAGGGCGGGTTTGCATTTCCAATGTGCTTGCATCTCTTGCTCCTGAGGAGGCTTGGTGGCTGTGTCGTGTATTTGAGACCGCTTTACACACCAGATAACCTGAAACCAGAGTCAAGTTTTGTTGTAGTTAAGCAAAAAAGTTAAGTTCTGGGTTACAAAAAAGGAAGTTACACTGCAACAGAAGATTATAAGCCTTAAAATCTGACGCTGGCCTCTTCACTGCTATGCATTTAGGGACTAACCCTGGGGCCCTTTCTAAAGGTCAGCCCACTGAGATCTGGCTGTTTTGTCCCAGTTGCAGGTGAAAACCATTAGGGTGTCACCATGCAAGCAATGCATAGGTTGCTGTCACGCTCTCCACTCTACCATTGCCAAGGTGCATTTTTAACCTCTTCCGCTAATTAATTTCTGGGGCAGCAGTTTTGGTGTCTCCTGATGATGAGGCTGCAGACAAAGTGTTTCAGTCGTTTAAGCCTGGCTTTGAAATGGGCCCTTTAAGATGGGTGGGTGATCACAGGAGCTCTCTTTCTGCAAAGAAAGCATGAGAGTGTCCCCCTCCCTCTTTCCAGGCTGACTGCAATGTCTCTCACCTAATATCAGCAACCAAAAAGTCAAGTGTCTTGTGTAGCTACTTGTTCCATCTTCCCTTTATTAGTGGAGGGAGATGGAGGGCTACTCATCCCCATATTGAAATATAAATCCTATCTTTGCCATTAACTTATGGCCTTCCTCAAGCTTTCAACACAACATGTAGTTGCATACCATTGGAAATGTTATCTGTGTAACATTTTTTATTATTAAGCAATCCGAGGTATAGTGGTGCATTTCCACAGAGACCACCCACAACTGCTGGTTACAGTGTCAGGATGGGGAGAGCTTCAGTTCTTTTTTTTACCATTTATAATACCTTGGGCTGCCACAGGGGCTTCAGAGCAGGAGCTGTGTGATCCACTGAGGTCATCTTGCTATGGCATGAGTCACAGTCCCCTTTGCACAAAATGAGAGTAATCATAAAAATTCTGGGCTAGAAAGAGCATCGAACTATTCCCTTGCTTTGTGGCTGGGTCAGGAAATCTGGTTTACTCCTGACAGATGTCTGTATAATCTGTTCTTAAAGCCCCCCAAAGCCTTCCACAGTAAATCACTTTGAGATCTAAAGGTGAAAAATGCTATGTAAGACCTGAATATTGTTATTATTATTAACAGTGTTGTTTGGAGGACAGCTTAGCAGCACAGTCCCAGATGGCACTTTTAAAAAGAGTCCAGAAGGAATGAGTTATAGCGAGTTTCACCAGTCCTGGTGGAAGTGCTGAGCCAGTGCTGCTGGTTGTCCTGCCTGCTGCTGGATTAGTCTGAAATTAAACTCCACAGCCTTTGCCTGTGTTCACACAGAGGCCAAGGACTGCCAAGGGCTACAGGGCTGGATTGCTCTCCTGAAGCCACTGCTGTCATTCCTGAATGATGCTCGTTGTGAAGCAAACTGGGTGATGCTAATGCGGTCCCTTCTGCAGGTGCCATGTGCAGAATGCACGGAGTATGCATCTGCTTCCCCCTTCAGAAACATGGTCCATGGTGCTCAGTTGAACTGGCTACGTAACTGGGAAAGCTGGTAATTGTGTATCTACTCCATGGCAAATGTGGGCACTGATCCTGCACTGTGGATCCTTGGCCTCAATATATACAAATTCTGAAATAAAATTGCCCCTCAGCTCCCAACCAGAGTGACCCTCTGTTCATTTAGTTTCCAACACGCTCCAGAAAATCATATGTATAGTCAAATATAGGCCTATCATTAAAAGTGCTCTGGGCAAGGGATGTGCTATCGTCCCTTCCATCTTTGTCTCCTACCTACTAGATACCTCACTAAACCTCACGGTTTCCCTCTTCCCCCATTGCCCCTGGTGCCACCCCAACCATACTCGGCTCTAACTGGCAAACAAATGAAACCATTCTCAGAAGCTGAAGGTGGCCAGCATTTGGACTAAGGGTTTCAGCCTTTGCACTCAAAGCTTGAGGATTTTGAGTAGAAGACAGTAAATTTAAGTATGGTCTTGGAGAAGTTTCCTTTCTAGCTAGTAAATCTAACTCTGCCAAGACACAGGTTCAGGCACGGAAACTCAGGTGCAGACCCTGGCATCTGTAGGTGATACCTAACACCTCCTGAAGCTCACACAAGCCAGAAACTGTTCCTGATGTGGTTTGGATGTGTCTGTCCTGTTTGAGAGACTAAAAAAGCTGAATGGTATGGATGCACCTAGGCAGTGCTCTTTAGACTCCAAACTAATGAACAGATCCATTTACTTCTGGGTCTCTAGCTATATAGTAAATGAAAGAGAAAAAAATCCAGAACAGTTTGCCTAGTTTTTATTCTTATAGAAAATTGTATGGAATCATATCCCTCTTATCATATCACATTGAAAAGCACAATGTATCCATATGAAGAGGTTCATTCCCTTTTGAATTTTGGAGGAGGGAAGGTGTTACACCATTTTAACCAAATATATTTGATCAAGTTTATGAAAAAATCTGTGAGACTTTCCTTGAGAAAAATTAGGGTGCTGCACCCAAATTTAACTTTGTCAACAGCTGCCTACAGAAAGCTGGTGTGGTGTCCAGAGATGCAGATCGAAGGCAGGACGGCAGCAAGGCACAACTGTGCACTGAGCATGTCGCTCCGAGTGAGCACTCTCGACCCTCGGCAGCAGGAGCACAAAACCCTTCTCTCTTCTTTTTCATGTGAACTATCATGTCCTTGTCATGGGAATCGGAGATCACGTCTGTGTATCCTGGTGAATAACTTAATCTGGCTCTGCTTCTTGCATTTGTGCTGAGCAACATGGTGTCTTGTCTCCTGGTACGTGCCTGGGATTACAGCGGTTAAAGAAGCTGCTGTATTTTGGCCTGGTATTTGGCACACCTGGCAGAGAAGATCCTTGCTTCGCCTGCATATTTATTTCAGTAGACAGACAATCTCCTCAGATGGTTAAATGTGCACAATATCCCCAGCCAAACACCAAATTACCTTCCTGTGCTCAGGCTCCCGTATCTGCCGTGGGGCTGTGCACTGTCAGAAGGTTGCCTGGCTGTCAGTATTCTTGCATTTATGCCACAGTAACCACTTTAGAAAATAGGCAGGTATACAAAAACAGTCATATATGTGAAAGAATCCTCTAAAACAATGACCAAGTGTTTGTTGCCTTCACATTTCTATAGGTGAAATCATAGGTTTATTAGAACTGGCATAACTACTCCCCAGGCATCTAGTCTGTGTTCTCCTTTCTTTAGCCAGGGCGTGTTTTACTTCAGTTACCAGCCTTCGAAGAGGAAAAAATTTGGATCTTAATTCCTCCCTGGCTTAAACCTTTGTATTTTTTTGACTGTAGATTTATGTTCCAAGAACTTGGATTTACATAAAGACGTATCTATTTGCACATAATTTGCAAGAGTTCCTTTTAGCCTATAATTGTGCTAAATACAGTTGTGGAGGCCACAGCATACCTAAAGTATTGCCGAATGGATTTTTAGGAGTAATTTTTTTCAAAAGTGTGCTAAAATAGAAAGATCGGAGGGGGAAAAAAAAAAAAGAAAAAAAAAAAAAAAACAACCGAGAGACGAAAGATGGCCTTGCGGTTAAAATCCTGGCCAGCAATTGAAGAAATCTGGGTTCAATTTCCAGCTCTGCCACTTACTTCCTGTGTGACCTTGGGCAAGTTGGATAATCTCAGTGTGCCTCAGTTCATGGGCATGCTAATAATATTGCCTTTGTCTCTCATGCTGCCTAGAGCATGAACACACCACGTGTTTGTTTGCACAGCACTTGGCACAACTGGGACCTGGTCTCAGCACCGCCTTCTTGCTCTACTGTAATGGTAACAATAATCGCAATAATGTTTTCCCTCAAGATGATGTGTTGAAACAACAGTGCGAGTGGTATAAGGGGGTTTCTTTGAAGGTCTTGTGTGGGTGCAATCAAAAGGAAGGAGCTTCCCTTCTCCTGCAATGGAAGCCCATTGGTGACAGCATCACATACAGCTCTGCCGAACCTGAGAACCCAACAGAGGTTGTTGGGTACTAGTCGTGTCTTTCAACACCTTGTTGCAGGGTGTAAGAGGTTGTAAGAGACAAGTGTAGTCTACAAAATCCAACAAAAGAGTATGGAATTACACAATAGTATGGAGTTGTGCGCTCTTAGGGCAGCTATGACTCCAACCCTATCTCACCGAGTATCATCATTCTCCTTCTCTTCACCCAAGCAGGTCTCAAAATAAAATACCCTGAGTATTTTACATCCGAGAGTAAACAGGTTGAAAGCAGTGGGGCTATAATAAGGCTGTTAGCATGGAGTATCTTATCCAGATGTGACCTGCTAAGCTTTGTGATGCCAAATTATGAGATTAGTGTTGTGGATTTAGATCACTGACTGATTAGCCTAAGAATAACTTCAGTTTCTAAGCTCCGTCTTAGTTACCTGAGTTTTTGGAATAACTGTCAGGGATCTGGAAATAACCTTAAAATAACAAATAAAAAGCTCACTTAAAGAAAACATGTGCTGTGTGTCCTGACAATCTGTCATCTGTCTAGCTTGTGTCAGGAAAATCACTTTTCTTGTGAAGGAGAGGAAGAAGACTAGTCAAAAGTCCCTATGTAAAGAAAAGGAGCTGAACAAAAGCGAGTAGCTCCCATGAGCTACTGTGGACGTTCATTGCTTGGAGAAGACCTGAATTTTAGGGATTTTTTAGGGACATTTGCCTTGACTGTGACAAGGTACTGTTCAACACATCTTTCTAAATGTTTTCCAGCATTTCATGCACAATGTCTCCTTCCCCTCCAAAATATTTTCTTAAGATTTTTCAGGCATCCAGGAAAAATATTTTGACCTCACTGAAAAGCTTCGAAAATACTTTTGTTTCATATATATAACCTGAAACATCTTGTCAAAGCAGGTATGCCCCCCTGTGCTTCATTTAGAAGGGAAATCCCCATATTTTTGACTAAAAATACAAATTTCAACGCAAAATTTCTACAACTTGAAGTTCCCAGTATTTTGAAGATCAATGATACAACATAATTTTACAAAGATCAGGCTTTCAGTGTTATAGCATAATTTCAGAGTCCCGTATCTTCTGGTTACTGTACAGATATAAATACAAAATAATTTATACCAAAATAACTTTACAGTGCACTATAATGTCAGATGTATACCTCTCCATGTTGCTAGATGAAAATGAAGATACTTGCTTATATGAAATAAAAAGTAAAAGAATCTGATACTGCATAAAAGTCCTTTTTTCTCTCTCTCGTCTTGTTTTCTGTTAACAGTCTTGTGGGGAGATACAAGACACAAAATAAAACCCAAATCTTCCAAGAAAGATGTGTTGTTTTTAGCTTTCCAGTGTCTTGTTAAATCTTAACACTGAGAATTAAATACTTGGCTACTCTTTCACTGCTCTTTCAAGGAAATTACTTTGAGTATTATTCACATATGTAATTTTTACTAATTTCAATGTCCAAAGTTTTAGGATTATACACATGAGTAATTTTTACTAATTTCCATGTCTAAACTTTTTGCAAACTCATTAAACTTTAGTCCTTTCACAGGTATGGAAAAAATATCATGCTCAGGAATTCTTCTTAATAACATTAACTTTGTAACTCATGCAGTTTTGGGACTTTGAAAGTTTCTTCACCTGAGGTTTTTGTTTGTTATTCCAAATTTACTGCCAGAAACTTGACACTTACTCTAGAAACATTTGTCCAAGATGGGTTCCAGAGATTAAGACTGGGTTTACTTGAGTAGTGTGAATTTAAGACGATGAACTACTTTCTCTGTTAAAATCTTTATTTGCAAGTTCAATTTATGCTCATGGGCTTGATTTACAGCAGAAGTAATTAAAAAAAGAAACAGTTCATCAACTAATACAGAAAGCAGTCTGGTAGAGAGGTTAAAAAATCATGTAATTTCTGTGCTAACAGACACAAATTTAATCTACATCACTGTCTTGACAGCTCTGAAATTTTACCGTACTGGTATGAAAACACTGTGAAACCCAGATCAGTCCTTTGATCCAGCAATTACTGATAATTGTGGCTTTTAATCAGGGAGAAAGAAAAGCTAGCAGCAATGATGGGATATGGGCACCATAGTAAGGCGTTTTGGAGTGGAAATTTTCTTACTTAATGTTAGGTGCTACAACGTAGATGTGTAGAATTGAGCTAGTAATGCACAGGCTTTTGGAAAATCGATAGCGATGGCAGCACTTTTTTAAGACTTTGATTCCTCCAGCCTGTTTTAGGTGTCCACGTTCAGATGGGAGATGTGCTATTCACGTCCTTTGGTCAAATAGGACCAGGATCACTGAGCTGGTTGAAAATGTTTCGGCTCAAATTTCCTTTCAGAAAATGGCAAATTTTTGTTATTAACCATAGAAACATGTTGTCATGAGATTTTATACAGAAAATGTGAAGTAACAGAAATTAAAAATACAATGTGGAGATGTGTAATATATAGATATGTGTAGGTACAGCTGTTTGTGTGATTATGTGTGCCTGTTCATGCAGAGATGTGCTGAAATTAAAACGAAAGATGTATAGAATGACAAATGGCCAAGGCTTCGATTGAACTGATGTATTTAGAGGGGAGAAGGGAAAATGTCAGTGCAGAGAATGGATTTGGTCCCTGTGGAAATGTTGACCTTTGGTCTCAATTTGTAAGGAGCTGCCCAGGCACTGATGGCATAGGGGATCCTGGTTCCCACATCTGCCAGAACCCCACTTCTGCCTCCACCTTGCTGGATGATCTGACTTCAGAAGCAACAGTTTTAAAAATGGCATTGTTCTCTGGACCCTTTCTGGGCCACCAGATCTGGTCCATCATCAAGACTGAATCACCCCAAGGAAGCAGTCATTTTGCTAACCTCCGTCTTTCGGTTTCCCTTCACCTATAGATACCACCCCCAGCCCATAATGATCCTTTGCATCCTCGGCCAACACCGCTCACATTGGTGAGTGTGAGCTCAGCTCCAAGAGCTGTAGGCACACAGTCAATTATCATCATTGCTATTAAAAAAAAATAAAAAAAATAAAAAAATTTAAAAAATTAAGAAAATTAAAAAATTGTCCCAGAGCAAGAGTGTTTCTCCAGCTAGCTTTCAAACAGTGGCTCAAAATCCTCTCCAGCCCTGAAGTAAGAAAGAATTATGTCTGGAATATTTCACTCCGACTTGGAGAGAACAACTCTGTGTATTCCTCAGTGTGTGAGCGCTGGATGAATGGCAACAGCAGTTCAAACTGTTTATTCCTTTCTTAGCAATAATGTTTAGGTTCATGAAAGCCTTCCAAGATATATAGAATTCCTCATGCTGAGTAAGGGCTCCTTCACTTATTGCTGCTGCTACACACTATGGACCATTCTTATTATACCTCCCTCCCCATTCATACCACTATAGTTAGGGGACTCTCAATGTTGTCATTATAAGCCCCTTATTTTTCAGGGTGTATAATTCAGCTGTAAAAAATTTGCCCTGGGCTGAAACTTGGCACATGAAGGCCAGAGAGAGGATTTTTGTGTTGATTATTTTTTTAAAGCAAGTTTTTAAAATAAAATAAAATAAAATAAAGTAAAATAAAATCCGTTCAGCCATATTATGTTGTAAAAAGTGCAGGAAAAAATAGAAGTTAGTGGTTTCAGATGCTTTTTTTCAGGCCTCTCCTGTGTAACTCAAAGCCAGCTTTGTTTTTTAAACTGAAATTTTCCAGGCTATTAGTCCATAATATGAACTTGTGCCTTTCAGGTTTCTCTTTAAACACAGGCACACACGAAAAGAAGAGCTGAGTTATTTCAATTAGGAAAGGGGGCTGCTGTAATTTATTTTACGTGCACTTTTTCACAAGGATTTTTTTTTTTTTCCTTCTGGAAGGCACATGGGTGTACGCCACCTGAATAAGCGTTAGGGTGAGACCCTCTACCCCTGCCTTGCTGGTGTCTTTGTCTCTTTGCTGTGGGTCTGCTGGATCTCCAGTGAGCACTGAACTGGATACTGCTCCGTTAGCAAATCCACCGTCTCCCCCACACTGAATAAATGTTAAGCCGGGACAGAGCTTCCTAATGGGTGGTTTCCTCAGGGCCCAAGCAGGTCTAAAATTTAGTCTGAAGGAGCTGGTGCATTTGGATTTAACCTTCAGGTCTCTTGGATGCCGCTCCGTCATCTTGGCTGCGGATCCATCATCCTGTTCCTGAGGTGGGTTGGGTGATATTTGAATTAAATTCTTGTTGGCAAAGCCCATGAACATGAAGGTTTCAAGCCTGTTGACTCTTGAGGAAACTGGCCTGGAGTTCAGATCCTGTATTAAATCACAATCTAAAATGCAATGGGTGGCCAGTGCCTACTCCCTAGTTTGTAAACGGTGCCTACTCTCTGGTTTGGTAACAGCTGCAAAACCTCAGCATGATGGCAGACTGTCTGTACAACGTGGCTTGGGATGGACTGGCAATGGACAAGGGCTCTGCAGAGGCAGAATTGCTTGCAGGCAACTCATGCCTGTACAGGACCTATTTATTGAGTGTACTTAAATTTTCTGTTTCCCCAGTTGTATTTTTCCCAGGGGAAAAAAAGGTCCCTAGTATAGAGAAGGCTTGGTGAGAAGTGGTCTTTCATTTCATTAAGAGCAAAACTAAAAAGAGTTCTCGCTTCTTTCCAGCTTATCTCTAAAGAATACATGATTTTTTCAAAGAAGAACTTAGACTGGTTTCTTAATTTTAGTGTTATTTTGATGGTAAAGTTTAATTTTGATTGGAAACCCCAGGAGTTTATACATTTAGAATAATTATTATTAGCAAAAGTCTTTTCTAGAAGATCTGTATAAGAAAAAAAATATCAAAATAAAGTAATATGGACCCCATACCTAAAGACAAAGGTATGAAGTGGGACAGCACTACCTCTCCAAGTGGCTCCATCACATTTTGCTCTTGGTGGCAAAGTGTCTGTTGCTGGGTGAATGAGGGGATGCTTATCTAAGTGAGCAGCTTGAGGGGCTGTAAGGAGCCGGGTAAAATGGCAGACCCCAAGGAAGAGCCTACAAAGCCTGGTCACAAGGTTATTGATGCCTTCACCCTGCGCATCTTCTGCTGGCTGCTGATGCAGCTTTAGAAGAGACTCAGGAGCAGTGTCAGGCACAGAGGGTGATGTCTTGTACACACAGTCATCACTGGGACATTGTTTTAGCAAATGTCTATTTATATGAGGGACCAGCATTGCTTCGCCTGACTGGCAAACTGTTTATGCAACATTAGGATTTCCTGCAAGCCCAGCACCTTCTCTCCAAAGAGGGCAATTCTTTCTGCTAGTTCAGTAGCTCTGAGATCAGGGTGCAAGCTGAACCATGACTTCTTTTCACATCAGGAGAAACTTGGGTGACTTGCCCAGAGGCAGAAAAAGAGCAAATGGAAGCAACTGTCAGATAACCCATCTTCTCTTTGTGTGCGCATGTCTATGTAGAGGGCGTGGGGAGGAGCTGGTCACAGTTGCCTTTCAGCATGTTGCAATCCCCCAGCCAGGTTCTTATGGCTCCCATTAAAGCCCACAGCTCCATATGTTACCACAAATTCTGGGTTGCCAAGCCAGATACGACTGTGAAATTCCACGGGGTGGAAAGTGGTTATCCCTAACCCTCATCTCACCTGCTGGCATGGTCTGCATGTGAGGTTTTCTGTTCACGCTGGGTGGCCATAGGATGACATGCCTGGACTCATCAGCTCTGTGATTTTTCAGGGTGGAATTTTGACATTCCTGGAGTTCAAATTCGCTCAT
Organism: Falco naumanni; assembly: GCF_017639655.2. Taxonomy (NCBI): domain Eukaryota; kingdom Metazoa; phylum Chordata; class Aves; order Falconiformes; family Falconidae; genus Falco; species Falco naumanni. The sequence continues at coordinate 80,993,395 of NC_054059.1, forward strand.
TTGTATTTATTTTAGCCAATTAATGCTGCCTTCAGGCAGGGATTCAGTTGGGGGGGTTTTGGTTGTTTTTTTTGTTTTCCTTTGTTTTGGGTGTTGGGTTTTTTTTAGTTTTGTTTTTTTTTTTTTCTTCTTTTCCTTTTTCCTGGTTAATTCAGTGCTCCTACTGGGGGCTTGCAGGCAGGGAATACCACACATACAGGCACGGGCTCCTCTTACACCCCGTGTTGCAGCCACCATTCCTGCAGACAAGGAAGCTGAAGTGAAGCTGCATAGAAAGCCTGTCATCGCGGCTTGCTAACCAGCTGGAAGCCATCCTGCCGAGCAAGGGGAAGAGCCACCCCTCAAGGAGTGGGAGCCTAGCCCCAGCTCCAGCCCATCCTTGCGGGTGAAGCGAAGCCCTTGGGGAGGACCTGGAGGCTGTTCTTGGTGTGCGACGGCACTCAGAACCCAAGCCATAACAGCAGCACTTTTAAAACAGAAAAGAAACCAAAGTGTCTAATATTGGGTCAAGCCAACATCTATAAATCAATGTCTGTGAATTTATAAACTGTTCGTAAATTTAAGTGCTTTTTGGAGAGCTGTTTGTTATTATGTCAGGTCTGGGAAGGGGGGCGAGGGAAAGTACTTATATTCACTCACTGTCTCCTGCTCTGGACTTGCTCATACGCTGTTTGAGTGGGGAGAAGGAGCAGGAGTTGTCTGGGTGAGGGTAGGTGTGAGGAGGATGCTGCTGTTGTGCCCCAGAAGCATTTGGTGCAAAAGAAGCAGAACGAGCAGAAAGGACGAACCAGACTGAAACCATGTTTGCGCCTTTCAAATTCCCATCTGCCCTTTGGCTGTTTTGGCCCTCCACCAGCTAACACAGCTTTAAAACAGCCAGGGGGACTTGCAGCAGGAAGGCCTCAGCCATTACCTCCCTCTTCCCCTGGCACCTCTGGGAGGGAGCAGAGGCACAGAATCATCTCAGCAGCTCTGCAGCCCCTCTTCTGCCATACGCTGAGACATGCCGACAGTCCCTGATGAGTCTTCCTTCACCACACCTGGCTCCAAAACACTTGATAAAGCGATGTGGTCAACAGGGAATGAGATGCCATTGTTGCCACTGGGAACTGGTAAACATCTTTGAAGGGAGGGTTAAACAAAAAAAACAAAAACAAAACAAAACACAAAACCCACAAAAAAAACCAAAAAAACCCAAACCAAACCAAACCAAAAAAACCCATTACTGCAATCTTGCTCCACCCCTGGCTGAAACCTTTTCTGAGGTTCTACTACATTTGGATAAGTTTTCCTCCCACCTCTATTCATTTTTGTTCCTTTCACCACCTGCTGTTTCCACAGCCAGGATAGGGCACAAAAGTGTCCTGAAAGGAGTTGTCCCAGCCTGGTGGGAAGCAGGAAGTATTGGAAGGCCTTAAAGGGTGTGAAAAGTCTTGGAGGTTACGTTCACAAAATGAGACATTGTTCTGGTACGGTGCTGCTCATTCAAGTATCTCAACACTTTGCACGCATGAATGAGTTAAGCCTTATAAAACACCTGTAGGGAAATGGTATCCTCCATTTTACAGGCGATGAAATGGAAGTACTGAGGGAGCTGAGGCCAGATTGCAAACCTGAATGCCTCCGGTTAAGCTTCTAAATCCCAAACAAGGCATTGAAATAAGCGTCCACAGTCTATCAAGTCATGCTGATATGAAGGGAAGGGCTGTGTGCTTAGCCAAACCCAGGCTCCCTGTTGAGCAACCTATTTCTGAAAACTTCGTCCTGAGCTTTTATACCAAAGCCATGCAGCCAGTGGAGACAAGTGCTGGACACTGAGCAGTTGAATCCTTATATGCAGGTGTGTGTTTGAATGTTCTCCAAACCATGTGAGCCTCTTTAGTGAAATAAAAATCCCCTTGGAGGCCCAACTTGTTTCTAAACTATATAAAAATACCCTGGGAAGAACCGTCTTCCTGGAAGCCCAGAGCTCAAGGATACGCAGAATAGATGTCAGTGTGTTTTCTGAAGACCAGGGGAAGTTAATCAAAACATTTTCAGAGCTCTAAGAAATGGGTTTGGCACCAGTTAAGTAGCCCTGGGCACAGATTTGTGGTTAGTTATCTACTTCACTTGAACATGAATTGAGTCGAAGATCCTCCTTTCTGTATTTCATGTCCTGAGTTGACCTCCATGATTTCTGAGATACTCCAAAGCATAACAACTTTTCCTGTTCTTGCATGTTTCAGGAATAACTTGTCACAGCCTGTTTTCCAGTATTTACAATGTTTCTTTATGTTATAATGATTGTGTGATCTGGTAAACTCGGTTCTTTCATTTCTGTAGAGCACGTTGTCAGCCTTTCTGTGAAAATCAGCTGTCTGCATGTGAAGGGAGTAATCCATTTCAAGGACTTAAGCATTTTACTATTGTCATATTTATGGTGACCCTCTTAGCTCTCTTGTGAGGCTGCCAGGCAAGATTGTACTTAATGAACTTCAAACGTGTGGATTGGACACCCTATCCAAACACGCTGCTTGCAGGCTCAGGTAGATGTTGCTCTATGCTATATATATGTATATAACACTTGTGGCTCTGGTTTCAAGATTTTAAAGCAAGCCTTTTCCCCACAGGAAGCACCACAAGGACCAGCTCTGATCTTTTTGGACCAAAAAGAACTGAGGGCTTGAAGGGCCCTCAAAAGAGCCTGTGCTTGCTTCTGAAGAGGTTTGTGATGGTCTAGAGGCAGGACATCGTAGGGAAGAGGTGTTTCATTAAATACAGTCTGTGCGTACTTCCATCTGCCTGTAACACTCTCACTGCTGAGTCAGTGATCCATTATATACATTATATACAGTAAACATATCAGCACTTGTAACCCTGCACTGGACCAGGGTGTGCAGCACCCTCCCTGGGCAGTGCCATTCATCCTGCCATTGCACTCCTGGGTTATCCAGCGGCTTTTCCTTGGGAAACAGCAAAGGCTGCTCTCACAGGAATAATTTCTTGTGCTTTCAGAAACAGTTAGACTGAAAAAGGAGATGACCCTCAGTGTAGAGAGATTGTTTTGTAGAGCCTGATTTTGTAAAGCTGGGATAGGGAAGACAGCAGCTGAGGAACCATACACACAACAGGCACTCAGAGGTCTTTGATGAAATTATATTGATGGGGACCTACCCAGTGTTCTGGCTTGCCAAGGTTAAATGGAGTCCAGATGAGATGAATGGGGCGGTTCACTCAACTTGGAGCACACTACTTGCAGACTCGGGCAGATGTGGCTGCTTTACCAGGTTTTTAGCTTCTCTTAAGATGCAAAACACTGTTCTCATTTAAATTAAAAGAAAAGGGGAAAATTCTGGCACGGTTATCTGACTCGCGATGCTCTAGAGTCCCTGGGGCCATACCTCTGTGTGTATCAAGACACAGAAGCAAAACACTGCTTGCACATCATCTATGGAAAGGTAGCCTGGCAGCAGAGGAAAGGCAGTGCTGCAACCCTGACGGCTGGGATTAGGCCTTCCTGATCGACTCGGAGTAGACTTTGCTGCTGACTTAACTAGTAACACATGACAGAGCATGAATTTTCATGGAATAGCTGCTCAGAAAACGAGTAGGAAGCGGCTCAAAGCAAAGTCAGGGAGGCAGCTATTTGCAGGGATTGCCTTCTGACAGCACGGTCTGGTGAACCCAGCCAAAGGACTTCAGATGAGTGAAAAAAAAAGGTTGAAGTCCTGGCTCCAAAGTGCAATTCTGCGTAGTCCCGTTTGCTAGGCACACTTGGTCCCGGCTTCTGCTGGAATAAAAGGTGAGTCAAAGGAAAATGGTGTCCAGAAGTTCAGAGCAACCCAGACAGCTTTAACCACATGACAGGCCCAGAGGGAAGTTTTAAACCACCCACACAACAGCTTGCACAGCTTGCCAAAAAGTCAGATCCTTCGGCTGGGGGAAAAATAGCTTGCATCTGGATTCTGTGTTTGAAGCCCATGGTAGAGGAAGAAGAGAATGAGGAGGAGGAGTGGGAAATGTGTTCTGCACAGACCAGATTGCAGTTTGATTTGAAGCATAAAAGGAAGGAGTTTATTATTCTGATAGTAATAAGTAATTTCTCCCTATGAACGTAGTACAACCTTCCACGAGTAGCAGATCAGCCAAGAACAGAATTAGGGCCATTCCTACCATGGTTTCAGTCCAGCCTCCCTTTGTTTATTTTAAAAATAAGACACAGCTCAGTGTTTATTTGAATGGGTAGGGAATAGAAGAAGTTCATCAGCTTCTAATCATGTGGGCTAAACATGGATCCTTGGCAGCTGAACCCACCATAAAGGGGCTGGCTGTGAAACAAGCCAGTGTGCTTAGGTTCACAGGCAGGTATCTACGTTTTGGAAAGGCAAAGCTGACCAAATAATAAGGTATTGACTTTTGAGCCAGAGGACCAAAGTGATGCTCGTGCTCGTGGCACTGCCGTAGTGCATGTGCCTGAATAAATAGTGACTCTCAATCTTGTTTTCTTCTGCATGGTGGCAGTTGAGAGGCAGTGATGCTTGTCTGTCTTTGAAAATTCTTGGGGACAAGGTATCCACATGGCTGACTCTAGCTGTAGTTTGGCCCCAGAGCCTAAATCTGGTCTAGAAAATGAGATGGTATCAAGCCTGGGCCTGAGTACTGCAATTTGGTTGTTTGTGCCACTGAATTGTTGAAATTGCCTCTGGTGAACTTTTGGCCCAGACCAGCAGCTGCCAGCCATGATCAGGAATTTAGCTCTCCACAGGCATTTTGGATATGGTCACCGTGTTTGGGAAATTTAGGGACTTGAGACTTGGGGCAAAGATACGACCACACTGTCCCAGCTGATCTCCACAGTGGGGAATGAGCCCTGGCACTGTTTCATTATTAGAACTGATGTAGCCAAAATGTCCATAGAGTGGTTAGAAAAATACAACCTTGGGTTGTTTGCTGGTGGGTTGAGCTGTGGGATGCCTGAAGTTCTGGCTTCTAGGTCTGGAGGACATGAAGGGAGGGCCTGGACCTGTGCTGGCATGGGGAACCGCAGCAGGAACTTTATCACGAAAATTGACCTACACTACTTCTTGTGCATCGGTGATGTGGCATGTAGGTCAGCACACATGTAGGCTTGGTGGCGTAGCCGGAGCCTGTGGGGATGCGAGGCAAAATGTCTTTTTTCACCCCTTTCTGGGTACCTGTCCCATGCTCACCTAAGACAAAACACAGCTATGGCTTTCGGCACTAGATGACAGTGCTGCAGGAGGAAGATGTGTGGCGGAGCAGAGGATGAGGCATTCTGCTTGCGGCTTTGTCATCAGCTCCCTCTGACCTCAGGCAAATTACTTAACCTCATTGCTTCCATTTCCCTTGCTGCCACATGGGGATAATAATACCATCACAGGATGGTTGTGAGTATTAATTAGCATATGTAGAGCACTTTGAAGATGAAAAGCTTTTAATGACTGCTGGGGATTATTAAAGCTGTTCACGTTCAGTAAGTGTTATTAAAAAGAAACCAAATCTGAATGCTCTGCGCTGAACCTCATCAGATCCTGGGGCTTGAATCCTGGTGGAAGGACGCCTATACCACACTATGTAATTCCTCAGTAAATTGCCCACGGGCTGAATTTATCACTGGAAACCACAATCCTGAGAGCTAGCCAGAAGAACCGAGCATCGTCTGCTGTGACTCACCCCACCTTCCCAAAGGGGAAAAAAGTCAGTGGTGTGGTTGTAATTGGGCTCACTTTTGATCTGAGTGGTACTGCTTTCCAATGCTCCTGAACTCATTGAGCACTTTGGGGATTATCTGGGCGTTGTTTAAAGCAGGAGCATCTGCTTCTCTTAGAGACAGCCAAGAGGCACTTGGGTGCTACCTGACTGAGATGTAGGAGCTGGCTCAGGGTCACAGGAGTGAGGATGATGTACTGTGGGCAAGTTCCTCGAAGTTGTCTAGCACGAGTGAAAGCCTGCGAGAGGTCAAGGAAAAAATAGGCAGAGGTTTTTCATATATATATGTGGTGAAATACTGCAACACAGACAAACATATGTTAATCGAATGGGCAAGAAGAAAGAACAATCATTTCAATCTTCCTACGCTTGCCTTTGCAGACAAAATGGAATATCTGAAAGGCTGCTGTTTGCTTTTGATCTCTCGTTTTTACTTGGAAATACTGTTGTGCATGAGGAGTGATGCTTGTGTTGTAAGGGCTGGTACTGGAGAACATGCAGGTCTGAGCACTGTGCATTTGCAGTCTGATTACAGGGCATAACTCATCTCTGCCTCAGTTTCCTCCTCTGCCTCATGAATTTACAACATCACGCTTGCAAATGCACATGACTTTCTGGTGTTTCCAAGTGCTTCCATGCAGCTTGTGGGTGATGCCAAGAATAGCTTCTTTCTTCTACGTGTTTAATGCCCAAGGACAAGGGGTTGACATCCCATAGTGACTCAGGGTAGCACCAGGATTTAATTCCCCTAAGACTTTAGCTAGTAGCTTTCCTCACAGGTTATCACTGAGAAGAATTTGCTAACAATTTGGTTAATTGTTTGTTAGTGTTTTCCTGATTTCTAGTGTGATTTTGTTATTATTATCATCATCACCATTATCATCAATATCATTGATATTATTATTGATATTAATATTACTGTGGTTATGAGAGCACTTTGTTATGTGTCCTAATTAACAAAACCATTTTGTTTATCACAAAAGAGACATAGCGGTGCTTGTATGTGGACTTCACAAACCTGTTTCACGAAATCACTTCACTTGATGCAGTTGTATTAATTTCCCTTTATAGCTAATAATAACAATAAATAATTATAATTTTTTTTCATGTCCCTCGTTTTTCACACCAGATCTCGTGGCTTTTCATGTGGCTTTCCAATAGAAACTGGTACTAACATCTTTATCACAGGAATGCTAACGCATAGAACTGAGCTCATCACTGATGCCCAGCCTGGGAGTAACAATAAGTGAGACCCAGTGCTTCAGTTTGCTATAAAACAAATTAAACATATTCTGTGCTCCTTCAGGGTTCGCAGACATTTAAAACAGGAGTGTCCTACTCCACTTTATTACCCTTGGAGAATATTGCCAAATACCCTAGCATAAACTGCCACAGTGCTGCAGTTTAGTTGGCAATTCAAGTTTCATGAGCAGACACTGCTGCTGGAAGTAGCAGAGGTAAAAACATCCCTCAAACTGAAAATTCTCCTAGAAATTTACCTTTAATCACGAAAAGATCTGACCAGTTTTAATAATGTCAGAAGAGCAGATGGGAAACATCCTAGAGGAATGCTTAAAATCAGGTGGTTTTTTTCAGGTTTTACAGTGAAAATTACACAGGGTCACTGTTGTGGTGTTTTGTGGAATGATAGTATGACCCTTTGGAAGGGCTTTTTCAACATGTGGACAAACACAGATGTATTTTAATGGTCAGCTCTTGTAGATTCAGTTTGGTTCCCCGAGTGCCTTATTCTCCTTAGCTCAGATTTATCCCATCCCTCTGGAACAGCCCGTTTTTCCCACCTAAGACCTAAATTGCCCCTTGAAAGTGTTTGCCTTCACTGATGATGCAGGAAACCTTGGGATTATACCTCCAACATAGACATCATAGTTAAATGCCGGTTGTGTTGTGGGATCCCACTGAAGCCAGTAGCTTTACATTTGTGGGAAACAGATTTAAGACCTGTTGGGCTGTCATCAACAGCTTCCTTCTCCCATCCTTGGTTCTCAATGTGATGGGAACCACCCTGCTTAACACGATAGTGTCAAGCTGCCCTTTCAAGTCTGTCCATGTCATGCCTGGACTACTGAGGCACAGCTCGCACTGGACATTTAATCACATGGCAAAATTATTCTTAGCCCTGGGGACACTGGAAAATCAGGGATTCTCTGCTAGCTGCTTACAGTGGCCTTCACGACTGGGCAAGGATGACAGCTCCCAGATAATGAGTACAGCCTTTTGGAGATGAATCTTGGAAAATCTATTGGTGTGGATGGTGCCTCCCCCAGCACATGAGTCTTACTTTTCTAAGTCCTCAGAAGGGTGTGAAGGAGGGTGAGACTCAGACTGCAGCTCTCAACAAGAGATAGGCTGCTGCTTTTTCATCTGCTGTCACCCCAAGGTCACCAAATATCTGACACCCCAGTCTTCAGCAGCAACCAAGGTACTTTCTGCCACTTTCAAAGACTATGACACGTAGCCTGTGGGAGCTCAACCATCTCCTGTTTTTCATCTTTCTGGTATTTTTTTCCCTCTCCCATCCCACCTGAGGGTGACTTTTGAAAGGTTCCTCCATCTGAAGCCTAACGCTTGCCCATGAGAAGGAGATATATTGCACTGAGGGCTGCTATTTTCAGGGTTGTTGCAGAGTGGAAAACAGCTGCCAGAGGAAACCAAGGTAAGCTGGTGTTAAAATGAAAGGGCTTGATTCTGAAATCACACCGGGTCTGCACTGCTGTAATGCAACTCACTTGAACAGAGAGTTTTTCCTGATTCATAATGATGTCAGTGAGAATAGAAACTTAACGGACTCTAATTTAATCCCAGGCTTTGGCAAGAACCCTCATCTCCCTTTAATGAGCAGAGGTCCTTTTCATTAGACTCTCAAATACGCTGGTGATGGGTGCCAGTATAAAGCCCTAGATAGGCAGACGTTTATGTAATGGCAGCAGGCAGTGTGCTTTAGAGAAATGGAAAAGGCATTTTAATCGCGGTATTAGGTTAGATTCCACAAGACAGTATGGAAGGCATCAAGATGCGAATGCCATAACAATCTGGAATGTGTTACCACTGCATTGATCTAATATTGCGATGTAGTAATAGTAATTTCAGGGATATCTTGCAAAAATGCACTCTGAGTTACAATGGAAAAAATAGGGGGGGGGTGGGGGGGAAGAAAGGAAAAGTTAAATCCTGCTCAGCTGCTAACACGGGAGAAGCTTTGTATTCGCCACTCCTAGCTCGATTCTCTGCCATTAACAAAGCGCAATGCCCAAGGTTTCCCTGGAGAAGTCAGGGCTGTAGAAAAGGAGAGCTGAGTTGCCCTCTCCAGTTATTAATTTATACATAAATCAGTTGAGTGTCCATTATCCAGGCATCTCTGGGCCCTGCGGCCCGTTTAAAAACAAACACATGGAAGTTACCCACAGAGCAGTGGAGAAACTTGGCTTGGGCAGAGGCAGACAAAGCCAGTGGAAAGCCCCCACTCCTGGTTCGTTTTTGGCCAGCAGGAGATTTGGTGATTGAAGAGGGGTTAATGAAAGACACTGTGTGCACTCAGCTCTTATCTTGGGAGTGTATCGGCAGCCAGCCTGCTCCAGCCAGCACTGATCTGCATAGAGGTGGAAACATATCACCAACACCAGGCTGGATATTGCCAACAGGGCTTTGAAACATGCCTGCCTGTGTACTTTGGAAGGGTTGTGCCCAGACGTGATGCCTGCATCCATAATAAAACTCATCTCTGAATGCATTATGCATACCTTGGCCACGTTGTTTGGGGACCTGGTACCACACACCTCGTGGGCGGCCTGAAGGAAACTTGAGTTTTGCTTGCACACTGACCACAGCTGCCTTTGCTGTGTCATTTTGGGGAAAAACTGTTCATAAGCCTGCCTGATACCGCTGTTGCAAGGGCAGCTGGGAGAAGAGCAGTTTGCACAAAGATTGTGAAACGCCTTTGCTTGGCTCCCTAGATATTCCAAAGCTGGCCATGAAGATGCCCTGCAGGAATGGAGTACCCACAGCAGGATAACAAGGCCTTGGGACATCCCTTGAGCTGTTCTAGTGCAAACATACCTGCTAAGATCAAAGAGCTCACAGAAGACAAGGCCGCTGCTGAGCTGCCATAGCGTTGCAGGAGGATGGCTTGGATCCACAGCTCAGGTAGATACAGCCTGGTGAGGTCTTTCGTGCTGGTAGGATCCTTGGATTGATTCTCCTGGTTTGTCCAGCATGGCCATGGAGCATTTTCATTCTGATCTGGAGGTGAGGTACGCGTGCCAAATGATTCACACCCTTTACAATACCAGAGCCTGCACGATCCGGAGTGGGAAATGAAGGGCCATGCACTTACCAGTAACTTCGCTGCACCCGTATTCTTTTCTGAGGTGGTTTATTTTTAATATCTGTCAGACTTTTATGTCCTTATTACTGTGCAGGCCCAGGTGAGTGGTTGAGTTAGGTTTTGAAGAAGGTGGGGTTCTTTAATTTCATTTCAACTTCCACCGAAGAAAGAGCCATGCAGCCATTAGTGAAAAGCAGAGGTGCTGTTTAAGAGAGCAGAGTGATGCATAGATGTTTAGGGAAAGAAACAGGAGTTAGGAACATAGGAAAGAAAGGTATGAAAGGACAGGCTCTAAAGCGCAGAGAGCTTGGTTTCTAAAAAAGTTACTTAAAAGTAAAATGAAGCTCTGGCTAAAAATGCTAAATAAAAGTTTGATTTCTGATCAGCCCTGAAGATCAAGGCTCGGTTTTGGTCCCGTTCCTTTCTTTAGCCACTGTGATTTTAGGTGTGAGCATCCACTCAGTGAAAAAGTGTTGGCTACTAAACCAGTCTGCCCTGTGCCGAGCTTTGCAGAGAGCTGCAGCAGATGGGATCATACAGGTAGTACCCACCGTAAAATGGACAGGAGATGCTAGATGTAATTGTAAATCAGATGCTTAGAAAACCTGAAAACGGTGAAAATGAGAACAAGCCCCCCCTCCCCCCCCCCCCCCCCCCCCCCCTTTAATTTTAAATCATCCAAAAGAGTGAGTTTGAAATCGCTTAAAAGATACGAAGTTTCTGACTGTCTCCGAGCCTTGCAGGATGGTGCGAGCTCTGAAGCGATGTTGCCACCTTGTGGAACAGGAACAAACTCTGTTCATTGGAGGGGGGGGGGGCAATATTACCTTTCACTGCTTGTACTTTGTGCCAAATTAGACAGAAAAGCCCTGTGCGCTGGGAGGGAGGGGGCCCTTTTGCAGCACCAGCCGATGGGCTGAGGACATGCTGGGAAGGAGCCATAATCGGAGTGTGCACTCCTCCACTGCTCATTCTCAAAATTAAGTGTGTCTTCTTTGATTTCCTTCTTTTTATTTCCCATCCACTGCACTCGTTGGTTTTTTTATATATTTTTTTCCCTTTCTTTCTCAGGGACTGGTCATCTGCCCATTATCTTGCAAGTAAACCCCATCATTTTTCATAAAAGGCTATGGATTATCATCCTGTAAAAAGCAAAAAAAAAGATGACCTAGCTTTTATGCACTTCAGTCCTGCTGTCATTGCACAAGCAAAGCTCCCATTGACTTAGGGCAGACTTTTGTCTGGTTTCTGAAGCCACACTTCTCCGTGAGATTCATAAAAGAAACCTTCAAAACCTGCGGGTACGTGCCCAGCTTGTGTGGGCCAGCGTTTTGGAGAACACACATTACTTTTATGCTCAGGAAATCAAAACTGGGCACAGGGAAACGATCACTTTAACTTTCAAAAAGAGTGAGTACCTGACCTGGAATTTGCAGTATTTAATTTCAGCTTGGAACTAGAGGTTTGACTGTGTTCGGCAGGAGTATGCAAACTGGCACCACCAGGCACGGCTGCATATTGTGCACGCTCTTGCTGGCCGTAGAGCAAAATCCAGACTCCTGACACATTTTCCCTCTTTCTTTTTCTTAATAGTATCCAGGATTAACCTGCAGAGCACAAATTTAAGGGAGGTGCTCAGAAAAAGCTCACGGCATGGAAGGATTAGCCTACCTTTTTCTGGTAAGTTTTAGCTTTCCTGAGCTTCTCCATCTCCCCAGGGCAAAGGGACATTAGATTTTGTATTTAGCAGTGGGCCCTAAACACTGATGAAGTATTATTATCAGGGAATCTCAAAGCATGTTTTTTTTTTAATAACAAGAATTTGTCTCTGACTAAATGGGAGTTTCAATTTTAAACCTGTATTAACTAAAAAATGGGAGTCTGGCCTTTAAACGTATGCCCAAATGCTAGGGGTTTCCTGCATTTCTTTATTTCTCTTTTTCTTCTCTTTTCTCCTGTCCTTGCTACTTTTTGCAGCGCTGAAACAAAGTAAAATAAAACACAAAATCAAATAGAATATGAAAATAAAAGAATATTAAAAAATTTACAAAAAATTAAACCCCATAACTTACAAAAATAAGAAGAGGGATACAATAGTGTAGAGAGGAGAGAAGAAAGGAAATACCAATAAAAGCACATAATGCTTGAACTCTTCCCTTGAAATAAAAAGAAAAAAAAACATTCAAGGCATATTTTTTTAAAAATGAAAACTCTTCAGTGTTCCTGTTTCTGGTCAGCACTATTTATAAGCAATCGCTGCTGAATCGTTCAGCCTCTGGCAACATCGCCATCCGACCGGCAGTGGGTAAACAGCAACTCCTGCCGTACAATGTGAATAACAAACTTCCATTTACAAAACGTGTTTACTCCACTATGTGCTTGGGTATGAATGCTACCTTCTTTTTTTGTCTCCAGGTTTGTATTTCCCTCCAAACTGTCCTAGAGAGCCCTACGAGCTCCGGTGCTTCCCTCATACGTGCACGCACACACGCACACACAAACTTGGAGAGCTTCGGTGCAGAGCCTCCCACCTCCCCACCAGGACATGGTTTAGCAAGTTATAAACCCAAACCCATCCCAAGGAGGAAAGTTTGGGCAGTGTGGCATTCCTGCTTCATGCTGCCCACGGCTCTGAGGCTTCGGCATCAAAGGAACAAGGGGAAAACTGGTGGTTTAGGTTTATTTAAAAAACAACCCTAAACTGTTGGACACAGGTCTGGGCCACCCGAGCAAGTTAAAGGCATTGGAGGATCTTGAGCCAGCTGATAAAAATGCAATGCCTTGATAAGTTTTTCTTTGGTGGCATCAGGGGACATTGTGTCCAGAAACTGGGGGGGTTCTGCCTGTGCCCACCCCACCTCACCCAGCACAGCCCCAAAATCCTCATTCCCACCTGACGTTCTGCCAAACCTCCAGGGTATTCCCATCCTAGCAAGCAAATGGGATGGCAGCCCCAGAGGCCACCACCACCACCCCTGCCCCCCATATTTGCACACCTTGAATCACCTTGAAACGCCACGAATGTTTCCAACAGGATTGAAGCTGGGCTCCTGCCCGTGCCAGTTCAGCACTGGGATAAACACATCCCTTGAATAGAGTCCAATTTGTCCAGAAAGGGAAACGAAAGAAGGAACATTTACTTTCAACGCTATATGATTTTTATGGGTCCCTCTATTTTACATCATAGGGAAACAAATTTATCTCCAGAGCCTCCCTTGAAAGAGACGGATTCACAGAAAGTTCGACCTGGAGTGTAGTTTAATAGTAATGATAATTTCTTGTAAGGTCATATTTTACCTGGAACCAAGTCAAGGCATATAAAAATGCTGTAAGGAATTGACAAAATAATTCCCAGATTTTCTTTTTTCTCCTGTTTTTCTTGTACAAGGGCAATTTTTATTTGCAAAGGCAGATGCAGTTCCTGGTAACTCAAATGCCAAAGCAACGAAGGGCACAGTAGGCAGTTTCATGGTCAGTGACATACTTTTATTTGAAAATCATGGTGGGGAGCTAAGAAAAATACACAAAGTTTGCAGATCAGTGGCAAAAAAAAAAGCTTGTAGGCAGCTGAGCGAGCCTGAAAGGTGAACTCGTGCCTTGAGCCTGTTCTTCTCCAGCAGGTGCAATAGGTGCAAAGGGATGACCAGTTTTACCACCCCAAGTCTGTGGTGCTGCTGGGAGCTGCAATAAGTTCCCCCAGCAACTCTGTGAGTGTTAAATGACCTGGGGTCCGAACAGTGATTGCTGAGTGTTTTGACTTGCCATTCTCCTTTCCATCCCAGCCCCATCCTTCCTCCGAAAATTTTCTGACCAAATGGCTGAAGATGCTGGACTATCAGTGTTTTCCTTCTGACCAGTGGAGGAAGAAAAATACACCACCTACTACTACATGAGGAAAATTTCAATCATCAAAATGAAATAAAACAGAAGCTGGGTAAAGCTGTTTTTAATGAAGACCATTACAGGGAGAGGTGGCGTTTTCCTCCCCTCTCTGTGTGTGTGTTTGCACATCAAACCCTTCTCTATCCGGTCACAATCAGGGAGCTGAAAAATCTGTCTTTAATTGCAGATGTTGTAAAAATAATCACATAGGAGACTAAACTAGCATTAAAAATGTGGATTCTTGACTTGTTGCCTTGGCGTGGAACATCTTTCTATTGAACTGCTTATAAAGCAGTAAACTATGAGTCAAGTTTCTTCAAGAAGATGCCTTTTCTTGTTATGGTTATTTTACTTCAGAGGGTGTTTCCTGGCTTCGCCAGAAAAAGGAGATGGTGGGGAATGTTTGCTCTGTCTTAAAAGACGTCTTTGTTTTTAATTATCCTTTCTGCAGAATACAGTGAGATCTTTCTGCTTCCATTTTTTTTAGCTCAGATAAAATTCTCGGCATTTCAGCATTTTTTTTTTCTCGTCTGCAGCTTTTTCCCATTTGAACTGTTATTTATTACTTCTTTACTACCTTTCACACAGTTAAATGAAAATCTTGATGCTTAATGGTGAAAACACCCCAAAGGAATTTAAATTTATTTTAAAGGTAACATCGCCCTCATGGACAATCTACCTCCAAACAATGAGAAATTGTTTCTCCGATCCCACCTACCCTCCTCCTCCTGCCTTGACTCTTCTGTTGAGTTTTGATCCCGCTAGGGGAAAAGGGGTATTTTGTTAGTTTGAAATCAGATTGCTGTTGCCTTTTTAGTACCTTTATAAATCCAGGAACATTAGCTGAAATGAAGTCTGGTGCAAAATGTTTCCTTTCTATGGGACCTAACACATTGAAGGGTGCCAGTAGGTGGTCACTGCTCATAGACTTTAAAATGCAGATTAAGCCCAGCTGAACTGTGCCAAACCTTTTTCAACCCCGTTGAAGTCCAAAATAAATTCACACCTCCTCATTTCTGTCCTATTAATCAATCAATTCAAGAAACTCTAGTCTGTGGTGGGTATCAGTCAGAGACTTGTCTGTTCACTTGGGCTGATGCACAGAATAAATGTTTTCATATATTTTAAAATTAATTTTATTTCCTGTGTCTATATTTTTAATTTTGTTTTCTTTTGCAAGAATGCAACTGTGACTACCTGTTGTCAGGAAGACCATAAATTTCAAAGTTAAAATAACATTATATTCCAGTATTTGTTTTCCAGGGGAAAAAAATCAAAATAGCAATCTAAAAAAAATAAAGAAGAAACTGTGAACCCTGCTTAGTATAAATGTACAATAATAAGATTTATTTTTACTTTGGCTGTTTGAAACTTCTCTAAGTTTATGCCAACAAACATAGCTAGAGTCCTAGAATGATCATAATCCATCCCCACCGAGTACAAAGAAGGGTTTCTCTTTTATGGAGACTTGACTTTCCAAAGTTAAATTGTTATACGGGGCAAGGGCATTAGCTAATATTAATGACCTCTAATTCTTTGCACTTTTAATATTCAAGTTTCCAACAGCTTTGCAAAGAGTCATTAGATAAGCATCCCAGGAACCCCATGGAAAAGGCCATTTTGTACCCTGAAAATAAGGCACAGAAATTTAAGCAAAATCTGATGTTAAGGGAGTGGCAAAACAAGGAACAAGATTCAGATGGCTTCTTGCTTTAGCCACATGACAAAATTCCTTCCGCATAAAATAATAATAATGACTGCCTTCATACCTGGGAGTCCAGGCAGGATGGCAAAGGAGCACCTTCAAACCTGGTACACCCCTTGGCACTGCCCACTTTGCCAAAGTAAAGGGTCCATAGAGGAAAGGTCAGCATTGCTATTTTGTGACTGTCAGACATCAGTCTCCTGCACTTCAAATGTAGCAAAATTCATCACCACTCATCTCCCTCAAAATGAAAATGCAAATGAAGCAACTAAATCTATGTGGCTCCGTTTAGAAGTTGATGAACTTATATACAATTTTATAAACAACTATCTGCTTTTTTGACATTTCTTTTCCTAAGAATTCCTAATATGCATTTTATCTGACATGACGTCGTGTAGGTGTGACTTACAGACAGCTAACTGTGATGACTCAGATGGCATTCCTGGATGGTAAAAGTGAATTTATACTCCATTATTGGATATAACTCAGTCATATTTTTCTATATGTGTCCAATCTTTTTTTTATTGACATTGCATTTAATTTGTCACTTTAGTATCTGGTCACTCTCTTTCACGAATACATTTCAGTTTTGATGACCTTGGATAAACCATTACTTGGTCACCTTGATCTTTTCCTAGATCATCTACAAATAAATTGAACAGCACAAGTCTTAAATCATCTCTCTGTTGAGAATCATTATTAAAGCCAGCTATTTATTTCAGTCCTTAGTTTGTTTCCTTTCAACTGTTAATCTATGTCAAGATACTTCCTCCTACACCAGGAAAGGTTAATTTCTCAAAAGTACTTTGCTGTGGGATTTTGTTGACAGCTTTTGAGAAGTCCAAGTAGTCTGACTGGTTCCCCATACTCTACATCCCCTTTTACTCCTTCAAAGGTTTCTAAGAAGTTTATGACTCCTAACTTTTTAGAGATGAGATGCTGTCCTCCTTGTCTCAGATCTACCTATGTCTACTAATTCTATTTAATACAATGTCCACCACTGTCCATTGAAGAGAAGGTTGAGCATTATCTGGCATTCCCAAGATCATGTTTGGAGCTTTAAATAAAAAGATGACTTTATAGTTGCTGTCTTCTTCCTATCTAGTACACGGTCTTATATAAGAGACAGCTTTCATACCATGATTAGTAGGTTTGCTGCTTTATGAGTGAATTTCTTCAGAACTCATGAGTGAATGACATGTGATCTTGGCCGTTTCTTACTGTTAAATTTTATTGGCTTGTTCAAAATTTCTGCTAATAACATTTCATCTTAACACAGTTCTTGAGCTTAATCTACCACAAAGGAAAGTTTTGTTGCAAGAACCTCTCACTGCTTCTCAAAAAAGAAAATGTATTTAGCTTTTCTGCTGTGGTCTTATCTTGCCTAAGAACTGGCTTTTCTTTGAATCAACTGTTACTTCTTCAGACTCTCTGACAGACTGGTTTTCAAAGAAAAGTATTTGAAATGTTTTTATTAAGATGTTTTTAAATGGTTTTGGCATGGAGTTCTCCAAATTATTGCTTGACCTGCTTTATTAATGTTTCATATTTAACCTAACATAGTATGTTCTTCTCTTTTTCCTTCCTTTATAAAAAGCTTCTGATCTTTTAAAGGGGATAAAATCAAATGAAATTTTAGTGAGAATTTTAGTTGATCAATATCATAAATCATCATAGTATCTCATCCTTAAAATCTCCATAGCAACTGCAGTCATTTCATCCTTTTAGCTGTGCTTTTCTATGTCTTGAAAAACCCTGACCTCCCCATTTTGAAGTGATTCAATTCTTAAAGTTAAATATTACAATTGTAGGTACTTTTCTCCTTGCTTTTCTGCACTATGGATGCTGTGTCCTGCTGAGACTTAAACAAACCTATTCAGTCATTCCTGTTAGTCCCATTGTTTTCGTAGCAGTTCTCTAGAAATGTTTTAAATGCATCCATCATTCTTTAGGACAGAAAGGAAATGCTTATGATAGAGATGATTATTAGGGAGTCTATCTGGGGGAAAAAAAAAAAAGAGCAAAAAAAAGGCAAACATTTTTAGATATTGTTTGGAAAATACTTTTTTTTTCTTTCTTTGGAAAATTATATAAAAGACAAAATATTCAAGTATGAAAACCCTCTCTTACTCTGCTCAGTTGAAATGAAAGCTTTCCCATTCCCTAGCATGTGAATGGATTAAGACTTTACAATTGGATCATTTACTTCACCTTTGAAAATCTGGTTATCAAGACTTTGTTTATGTCCTAAAGTCACCAAAATTCAGTTCCACTTAGCTCGCCTGGAGCATGTAAGGAATTTGGAGTCTTAGGACCACTCACATAGTTGGGAAATGATAAAGCAAAGCTTTCCATAAGACATTTTTATTAATATGCAGTAGCTTATCAAAATCCCAACTCCTTTCAAAGCTCTAGAAGAAGATGTAACTGGCTAACTAAGAATCCCCAGGAGCAGCAAATAATTGCTTAATGAAGCTTGATTTGGCTGAAAGAAGCTAGTTTACCACCGTGTCTTTTAGCTACCCTTTGCATATGACCACAAAAAGTTTAGCATGGTGACCTAATTGTCACAGCATGAGCTGAGCTTGGTAAAACATGTTAAAGAATCACACACACCAGCTCCATTTGTCCCCATGGGAGAAAACTTACGGAAATATGAGCTGAAACTGTTTAGAAGCCCTTCCCCTTCAAGTGTAAAGCTGCATGGGCACAACAGAGCAGCAAGTCATAAAGGAAATTATGTGATAGAAAGTGAGCATGCAAAAGAAGTAACCTCCAGAGAAAACAAAACCTTGGGAAACGGAGAAATGTCTGATGGAGTGTGTCAGCTCACACACTGCTTCTGGAGTTGGGACCTTCCTTGTTTTGTGCTTGCACAGCTGAAGCACAGGAATTTCACTGTGGGTGCTCAGTGCCTGGTTCCTCATCACCCATCATGGAAAGGCCACCCATACCACACATTCACCTGTACATTATAAAGCCACTGGAGACAGGCAGCTGGAGATATAAAACCTGTAATGAGATCTGGTGGGTGGGAGTGGAAGGGCTGCTTTGACTATGTTGTTGTTGGAAGCGGCTGATAAAATGTGGGACTAACAAGGTCAGAGCTCTGCATTGCAGGATATCAGTGTCCAGCCTGTGGCTAATCTAGGATGGTATGTGGAAACCTCTGTGGAAAAGGGATAACTAATCATGGGTGACATAGGGGGCTACAATGTGGCTCTGATATCCCCCAGCTGCCTGGACACAGAGGTGCATATAAATCTACAGTGGCCTTCAAGGAATCAGGGTTGGCTCCTTGACCAAATCTCTTTGCTTGACTCAAGCCGAAAGTAAGAAATCCACCAAGTCTTTGTTGACATCTTTTTCCTGTCAGGTCATGTGAGCAGATGCAAGTTCAGGTGGATAAGATGGAAGTTTGGACAGCAAAAGTGAAGGGGAGGTAACTGAGTACCAGAAAGGGAACTGTTGGGCCAGGAGGCGGGGTAGCAGTGAGGTGTCTCAAGGACTAGTCAGCATTTTCTAACAGCTTATATACAGATGGGAGGAGAATGCCACAGCTAGTCTCTGATAGAAACTGGAGGAGAACTGTCAGCGTGGAGGCAGGTATGGATGACAAATCAGCAGAAAACTGGTGACAGTACAAAACGCAATGTGAGCTCTGCTGCAAGCTGCAGACTTTCCATGGGGGAAGGGAGGAGGAAGGAAGACTCACACCGTCGGCCCTCTTGGGGTGACAGAAGGCCATCAACTATAACTCTGCTCTGTTGTAGCAAAGAGGGAAGGCGTGATCTAAAGATGTATTTTGAAACTCTTGCCAGAAGCAGGTGAGGAAGCATAAGGTTCACTGAGTTATAAAAGTGCTGCGGGGCTTCAGCTGGAACCGTATACTGCTCTGCTCACACGTGGAAGGAAAGAGGTCTTTGCTTTACAACCTGTGCTCCTGTACTTGTGGGGTCCCTTTGGCTGTGTAGTGCTGAAGATGAAATCGATGGGTTGGCTTCCAAGGCCACTCTTGCATGCCAAGAGTGTAAGTGAGGAAGCCTCTGCAGCTGAAGTTCACTCGCAAAGGTCCAAATCTGCTGCTGCTGGTCATTGCAGAGAGCCACTCACTTCAGTAGGGTGCCATCAATACCTGTTAACAAGCATCTGACCTGTGGATTCACTGAGAAACTGAGTTGTACATTGAAATGGTCAGGCAAAAAATGCCGGAAAGAAACTGAAAGGTTATTTGGGGGCAACAGTCCCAGCAACCCAGTGATTTCCTACTTGGTGGTAATCGTGAGTATCAGCTTATTTTGTGGATATGTGTGAGGAGAATGTAGTCGTTGCAGTGTGTTATCAGCATTTGCTGCTTCAGACGTGCTTGTGGTCGGGCTAGGGGACTGAAGCTAATAATTCAAGTTATCCCTATTTAAGCTTTAAAAGGCTTCTATTGTGGTAAAATTGAAAGCTTCAGGAAATGTTTGCACAAACTCAGCAAGAAGGGAAGTTATCACTAGTTTCAACTCTGTATAGCTCATGTGCTAAAAATGTCTAATGCTTGGAGATATATGGGGCTCTTACTCAAGGACACTTATCTGTAACACAATTCTTATCCTACTGCCAACCAAGGAAACTTGGTCCCTGATTTGAGTGGTAGAATAACCTAAATTGTCCAAATAATTTACTAAAAACTTAATGTCTGTGGGGTCTCATCTGCTGGTTATTTATGTCTATCGGTACCGAATTGCCATCACCCCCCATTACCTTAAGTGGTAGTTTACAGCCCTCTCTTTTTTTTTAAATCATGCCCATAAAGGACAGTGTTATTATTCCCATTTTTCAGGTGGAATATGAAGATGAGAGAGTCAAAGCTATATTAGGAACCTCAGAGCTATATTAGGAACCTCATGCTGGTTGGGTGGAGAGGAGAAGAGGCATATAAACAAACAAAAAAAACCAACCAAAAAAAAATCCCCTTGTGTAAGTCCTTGTGGAAATTCCCAACAAAACAGAGCAGCAATGAATCAAGCATAGTCCTACATCTCTGACACTTGTGATCCCTAAATTCCATGGTACAGGACCTCAGTCCATGTGAACTGTTCAAGTCTGTGGCCAGGCAGAGTTGACTCTGTTATCAGACTCTGTGTGACCCCAATACCTCTTCTCCTGAGGCAACAAAGCAATGACAAAGACAGTGATAACCACCCATGTGTCCTGGAGGGCTTTGAGGGAGGAATTCAGGTTTTGTGAAGGTAATTGGGCACCTGAATGTTAGAAACATTTATGCTCCCTCAGAGCAAGGCAATCTCCTTGCCTCCAGCTCACTCCTCTTTGGAACCACATGAAAGTTGCTAAACTGAGACCATGAATATCTAAACCCTGCTGTTAGTCAAAGAAAACGGACAGAGCAAACAAGATTTGTGCAGGGCTGGCCAGTCCCTGGTTTACACAAGCATCCCTGCATCTAGTTGAACCATTTTCCTTGTGTGAAGCTTCTGACTGGCCTGATGAAAAAGGGTCCTTGCCTGGTTTGAGGAATTATGAGCCCACCCAATGACTAGACTGTCAGCCTTTGGCTTTAAAATGAAGTTTTTCTTTATGGAAAAAAAAATGTTTAAGTTTTATATCACTACAGCTAGCTGTCTTAATGCTGCACATAATCTTAAAATGGAATTATATCTTGTTCACAAAATTTTACAGGGTGGATTACAAATGGGGATTACAATTCCTTGACTGCTCAGGGTTTTTGAAGCAATTATGTAGTCCCCATGGGTTTAGTTATTATTACATTCTGCAAGATGTTTCCAAAGTAAGTGGCATATTTTGGGGATGTTAGGGGACTGCAGGGTGCCTGGACTCAAGTCACGCCTCTAGCCCAGGACTGGCCCAAGGTTTCTCATCTCTGGGATAGGAAGAGGGCATGTCTCAATGCCAATCTGTTATGTGGTTTCCTTGTGGGTCTGGACACATTCATGGTGTGCAAATTAGCTGATTCACAGCTACTGTATCCCTTAGTTGTGATCATCTCATCCGTTTGAACATATTCCTCCATCACGCCATGACCACAGAACTTCTGAAAAATTTGCCAGATCTGGTATTCCAGATAAAAGTTCCAGTAAACTGAATAGTTTTTCACTAGCATGTAAAGCAGTAAGAAGACACCTGATGTTCATTATCTTTTATCATTACCAGTCTTGTCTGGACATAAAAAGCTCTATAAACAATGGTCAGCCTGTGGATTATTTTAGCTAATGCATCACCATTACTTCAGCCCTAGTCTTCTACCATCAGTGATAAGTAGGTCTCCAGGAAGAAACAAAATACAGTGCCAGAAATTAAAACAAAATATTCTGAAAGGCAAAGAAATTTGAGGCTCAATCTTTAAAAAAAAAAAAAAAAAATTACTGGAAAGAGGAGACAGCTGTAGGGCTCGGCTGGTCACACCTGAATCTCATGAAAGAGATGATGGAAGAGGATACTGTTCAAGTAAAGAATACTTACTAGCTTATTGTAACAGGAAGAAGTACTAAGGGACAAGAACAGTGCAAATGTAAACCCATTCCATACAAAGAGGACTAAGGTGAAATCAGGGAGTTACAGGTTTGCAATAAAGTTTGATTTTGACAGTAGGCAAAGTCTTGGAGACATTAATAGAGGATGAGATCACAAAACATCTGGAAAAATATGAGCTGATATGAAAGAATTGAGAGAGTTCCTGGAACAGAAAATCGCATTTGACAAATCTGGTGGAGGCAAAATGAGGGGCAGATGAGAAGTGACATAGTGAGTTGTAAGCGCCTCACATTTCATGAAGGTCCTTAGCACTTTGCCAGCCAGCAGATATAACCGTGTATGTTGAATGGAGGTGCGCATCTTCATGAAATAGATAGAGGTCTTACACAGTGATCAAAAGTAGACCAAAATGGCAAAAGTGATGGTTTAAACAGAAAGAGTTGTTTATGGAACAACTTCGCTTGGCTATGCTGCTTCCTGGATCTTGTTCCTGAATAATACTCAGGTAGCAAAGTTGGCAGGCTACAACCGGGGAGCAATGATCAGAGGCCACACCACTGAGTGAACGGTCTTTTCCATTCTATTTTGTACATTCATGCTCTTGAATTAGCTAGTTGCCCTTTCTTTTATATTTCAAACAGATGTAAATAATCTTGTTGCTCAGGTCTGGGACAGTGTGTTGCTTTGAGTTGGAGTCTCCAAGTAGCCTGAAAGCTGTTATTTCATGGTGACTCATGGGGGCTGTTTACACCATGGACAGCTGCTAGCTGCTGAGTTATGTAGAGACAACAGCTGAGATCCAGGATCCTGTAGAACCTGGGTGATATGGACCCCAAAATTCAGTCAGCTCAGTCTGTGTATTGCAGGATGAAAAATTCAGTACTTGCCTCCAAAAGGTGTACCAAAAATAACAGTCTGTAATTCCTACATAGCTAATGGAGAGAGAGAGAGAACTACTTCTAAAGACCTACAGAGGACAACCTATTTTGATTAACCATGTATCTCTTCCTGTGAGAGTGCAAATAAGTAGGAGTAAACTATAGGGGATGGCAACTGTGTAGGACCCAGGCCACCCACCATGTTCTCATGAGGAATGCAAAATGAAGAGGAGCCATGTGTCCAGATTTTATATAATAACGATGTCACGTCTGACAGTCTCCCCAAGACCCTGGTCCTGGGGTCTACACAGCCTCGAGGATGTTTGGTTCTCCGTTGCCCATAAGGGTTCCCTCATCACAAAGTCAAAGCCAGGCATGATGCAGTCTCCCTTTCCTCATTGAACCCAAAGTACTGTGTGTCCTGGAATACACCAGTCGCATTGTTAGAAGGGGCAGGATATGACATCCCTGCTCTTTCTCTAACCACTAGACTGTTGTCCTTTTTTCTGTCTGTCTGTCTGTCTCCTGCTCCACAACTGACTAGGAAAAAAAAAATTGTTTGTGGTGTCCTGGTCAAAATATTGTGGAAAATGTGAGTTCATTTTCCCTGAAGCAACATCTTCCAGTTTCTACAGCTTTTAGACTCTTAGGAGGAGGGCGGATGCTACCGTATCATCGTCCATGCTACTTCTGACTTTAAAGCCCTCTCTAGAAGACTTAGGTGGAGATGAAGTCACGTAGGCTTAGGAAAGGCTAGAACTTTGCTCACAGCAGAATTTGACTGATACATTGAAGAGTCTAGAAAAATTTCTGATGAAATAATGATGTGTTTAATGAACTTATGAGCCTGTATAATGAACAGCCCAGGAAAATGTATGGACTGGTTTGTTCTGTGTGACAGAAGTGGGATTTAAGTGAACTAGATTTCAATCCAGAATTATTAAGTCTGCCCCTCAGTAACCCAACTGTCCTGGGCTCAGCCCTGGGCTAATACAGCTATAACACCTTCATTTCTGGAACTAGCTCATTTGATTCTTTCCCAGATATTTCTTCTCTGTGCTGCTTTTCATAACACTGACATGCTTTGAATTGTGCATTAATTTGTGTGCTCATTGTCTGTATGTAGCATGTAAGTCTGGTACACATTGGCCAGGTTCTATTAAGACAAAATGAAAATAGGTGTTCCTGAGGGTCTAATACTAAAAGCTTGCAAAGAATGTTAATCAGCCCATAGGGGCACATGGACTGATTTCTTTTACCTTATCTGTTCATTTTGCTGTCTATAATGTCACAAAATCAGCTTTTCCTGTGGTTTTCCAATTACTTCCTTTATTTGTCCAAGGCAGAAATAACACAAAAAAAGAGTCTGCAAAGTGAGAATACCTCTACCCTCAGGACTACATGCAGAAAGTATAAAGGCAATTTGAAAATTAAATTCTAAAATTTTCTCTGAAGTAGCCTGAAAGGAGTCTTGTGGATCATCAAATCCAGCCACATGCTACTACAGCCTCCCACATAACATAATCTGTTCATAAATTTAGTGTGCTCCTTCATGAAAGTGGTTAGGTTTCTTGCCATAACTACTCCTATGGGAAAGCTGCTTCAAAACCTCACTCTTCTGACAGTTTGAAACTATCTTCTAATGTCCGTATGAGACTTATTCATGGGCAGTTAATACCCATCTGTCCTTATGCCAAAATCATCCTGTAGTTTAAATAGTCATATTATCTTTCAGCTTCTGATTCTGATACCTCTTCTCCCATGGATGAAGTTCCACATTCCTTAGAAGATCCCAGTGCTCTTCTCTGCATCATCCTTATTTCCAGTTCAACTTTCATGATCACAGGTGACCTGAATTGTGACTACTGTTCCAGAAGTGAACAGTTTTGCACCTGTGCAATTTTAGTCACCAAGCCTAAAGTTTCCAATTTGGTTCAACCGAGTGAAGACATGTCAAAAGGATTCTGATTTTAGCCAGGCTGGTTGTGTAATGAAAACAATTCCCAGTACGTTTCCACAGTGCTTTCAGCTCCATCTAGATGAGGGACAGGCTTAAAAAACTGTAATAAAAAATACCCTCTTCCATCAGGTTCTCATCAGTCTACATTAGGATTTAAGTGTCGTTGTCTGATTTGGCTAGAATGCAAATTGGCTGTTCGCATCTGAACAGTTTAGGAGTTAAGACTCAGGGATGCAAACAAATTGCCACACTTTTGCAAGCTACAATGGGCCAGCTGAGCTGCCACAGCTGACTGTATTTGCTGCAAATGTGATATAATGCAACACAGGTCAGCTTGCAGTGAAAGAGGTTGAAGCTCTGTTGCATAAGCTGCTGGATGCTGTGGGTGAGCATTGGAGTCATCTCCACAACATGACTAATTTGAATAAGCTTCAGACTAAAATATGTAATTTACTGCTCATATGTATCCAAGCTTCTGTTACAGTCAATGTGTGTCTGGCCAATTGTAAAGAGATGGAATAGACAATGTATTTGGCTGGACCATTGTCTGCTACTCAGTTGGGCTGTCAGTAGGCAACTGAGAGAGGGTCACTTGCAGATAACATTTTATGCCACATGTCTTCAGACACCTGGGTTAGAATCTGTCCCATAGCTTGGTACAAGGCAATAATTCAGCCATATGTTCATATGATTTTGGTGGTGATGAACCTGATGTATGGATCAAGGGTCAGCTGCAGTAATAATTTTTTCAAGTATTTTTATCATAAGCTGTGTCTAGGCAGTGGCTATGAGCAAAAGGCTGCACTCCTTTCTACTGCTTTTAGAGACCAAGTGATTAAAAGAGCTCATTGATGATGTGGTTACTGATGCAGTGGGCTGGGTGGAGACTCTGGGGTCTTCTGGTTATCTACATATAGGCGTCTGACTTCCCACTGAAGTTAGAGCATACAAAGTTGACATGGTTAATGAAACCAATGGAGTCCAGTAAGTGCTTCAACTCGTAGTAAATATATACATATCATGTGATTCAGCTGCCTAGTGCTACTTGAGATAGCCTAAAATATTTCAGTAGAGCCATCCTAAAGTATCTCAGACGCTGGTCCAGCAAAACCCATGCCCTGTTTAACAGTCTTTGTGTGTTTCCCTTGGCTAACCAAGGCATTTCATCTTGTAGGATAGATCTGCACTACCTATGATGTGATCTTAGAGACCTACTCATAGGTGTTTATCTTA
This sequence comes from Falco naumanni, assembly GCF_017639655.2. Taxonomy (NCBI): domain Eukaryota; kingdom Metazoa; phylum Chordata; class Aves; order Falconiformes; family Falconidae; genus Falco; species Falco naumanni. The sequence goes on from NC_054059.1 coordinate 81,019,608, forward strand.
ACCTCAGAATTAGTCTCATCCTGTGGACATACTCAGTGTTTATCACAAGCAGGCCTTGCTTGTCACTGAGAGCTGCACTCAGCCAGGGGCTTTGGAGCAAAACCCAGGAAGGATTGTCTGGGAAGACATCTCTGTGCTTCTCTCCATATCTGCAGGATCTTACTGTAGAGATTCCTCTGTCAAGTAGTACTTCCAAGCAAGCCCACATCCTTTATTAAGCACTAGACGTCCTGGATGATCCCAGAGTTTCCAGATATTCTCTCATTGGCTTGCACCAAAGGATGGGGACATACTGATGCTTCTTGCCCCTCAGAGCCATTTCCAAGCAGGTGCTGTGGGAAAATGTTCTTTTTCTTTGCAGTCCTTGCTGTAATTCAAAACAGTCATCCAAAGTCTTTAATCCAAGTCAAGCCACAGGTCAGGGTTGAAAAACGGCTTATAGCTGCAATATTTTTTTCCTGTGTGCTTCAAATACACAAAAAAGAAAGCTCAAGAAAATGCTTTTCTACCTTCCCACCCTTTTCTACAAATTATTTCTTATTTTCAAAGTGGTTTGATTTGATTTCCTTGAAATATTGCAACACACGCACACACACAAAAAAAAATTGCTCCCCAGCTGAGAATTTTTTGTATCAAGTTTCAGCCCTTCTGCTGTTGCATTTTTTTTCAGGAAAAGTTACAAAACCCTGAAAACAGGAGGGTTTATAATGAAAGTGCTGGCAGGGCCTTAGCTGTAGCATTTCCAGATGTGCTGTTGCAATTAGGGCTGGGCAAATAGAGTTGGATAAAATCAGAAGTGACCCAAAGTCTTTGACAAAGCCTTGAACTGAACCTGAAAGTCTTTAGGGGGTTGAAAATGTTTGGTTGAGTTTTCCTCTGTGTTTTGCAGGGTTGCTACATCCCATCTCAAGACGAAATTGAATGCGAAGACCATTTTTGTGGCACAGCACAGCATTTCTGCTTCCAGTCACAGGTAAAATGGGGACTACAGGGGCATTAAAACCAAGGCTCTCCCTTCTTTCTCCCACATTGCTAGGATTGAAGCAAGCAACTCCTTGCCTCAAACACCTCCAGACTTTGGAAACCTTCTAGTTGTCTAATAAGCCAAAACAAAACTCTTGGATTTGCCTAATTTGAGCATTTGTATCCAAGTTTGACTCTGTATTAAAGCTCTGCAGTACAAACTCACCTCACAATTACTGAAGGATCTTCTTATGGCTTCAGATATGCACAAACACATCCCACTTAAGGCTATAGGAGTCCCAGGTGTGTATCCACAGCAAGGCTGGCTGATTTTTAAGTTTTCCTTGGTTTTTCACTTTCTTGTTTGAGCCTGGAAAGGAAACAGGTAGTGGGAAATATCAGTATCTTCCCAGAAGGTACTCTGGGATTACTGCAGCAGATCTGCTGTTCCACAGTGCATACGGACATGCAGCACAGGGATTTGGGAGAGGTAAGAATAACATGGAGGAAAGCTTGCCTGTGCACTTCAGGATAGAGGCACTGTCTCTCATAGGGGCTTTGCTTATCAAGCTTCACAGGAAGCAAGAAAACCAAACCAATTCACGTCAGAGGCAATAATAATATCTGAGGAAAGCCAAGCAATCTTCAAACCTATAGCCAAAACCAGAGGAGGTTTCTCATACCTGGGTTTGTTTTTCCATGCTGTCACCTTGACTTGAGGTTTGAATCCCCTGCTTAGATTTCCAGTGGGACACTCCGTCCATGTCACATAATTTACTCAGTGAGGAAAACAAATCCCAGCAGGCTTTTGAGTTTTCTGAGCCTTGTGTGACATGCTGCTTTTGATATCCATTTCAAAGCTGTGTCTCTGCTCAGCTGAGGTTTCTTATATTCTTCTAACACCCAGTGGCCCCCCTCTGCCATTGCTGAATAGCTGCATATATTAAAAAACAAATTAGTAAGTAAGAGCTCTCCAAGAACACCCAGGTGCTGAGGAAGTTGTATTTGTGCCTCCAGAGGTGGCATGTTTTCCTCCGCAGATGATACCCGATCTAGTGTGATGGTATTGTGTTAACTGAGCGCTATCGTGCTCGGAAGAGCTGCAGCTCAGACGAGAAATAAATCTGGGGTCCTTTCTGCTTGCAGTGAGCACTTTAACCAGGAGAAAATTTGTAGGGAAGCCAGTAGGGATGAAAAGGGATGGAGGCAAACGGGGATTTCTTGATGTAGGTTGTCCTTTACCAGGATTCATCAGGAAGTTTTTTTTTCCTTTTTTATAGATGTCCTAAAAATACTGCTCCCCACCCTTGTGCTCAAAACCTGCCCTAAACATAAAATTCTTCTGTGTTACCTTCTCAGTTGTGATTATGAGAATACAAAGGGGAGTGAGAGCAGAAGGCTGTTGGACCTCTCACTTCCTAGCACATGCAAAGCGGGACGGTCATAGCTGTCTTACAATCCCTTGTGGCCATCAGACAGACTAACAGGGCCCTGGTACCTCCTGAATCTGTCCGTCATGGTTCCACTGCACTAGCCCCCGTCTCTGTGTCTTCAAAGATGCCCCAGCTTGGCAGCTCAGGTCCTCAGTGCTGGGGAGGGCTTGCTTTTGCTCGGAACATTCTGCCTTGCGGAGCTGACAAAGATGTTGCATGCCTCCAGATATGTGAAAAACACAAAAACCCTCTAGGATGTACTTCTGGGCAGCATTTATCAAACCAAGGAGAGAGCTGGAGTTTTGGATCCCTGCCATTTTAAAGCTCTGAAGATTATTTCTGGTTACTGAAGTTTGACCCCTGCATTTCAAGTTGGAGCCTGTACTCCCTGGCCTAAATCTAAACCAGTCTGTAGCGTAGCTGTGGTTTTCTTCCAGGGTCAGCAATGTCTTAAATCTGTGCCCAGCTGAGTAAATTGGAAATGGCAGAAGAAGATTCTAGGGTGGTGGCCTGAGAGGAAGATGAATACATCAATCCCAGATAATTGCTGCTCTTTTAAAAAAATTTAGGATGGCTTGAACCTGTTTTCATGTATTCATATATTTCATGTATTAGGCTGGAGATAAGGCTGTATGGTTAAAATGGTTCCCTTCAGCTTTAAATATCCATGAAGGGTTTGCAAAATTGGTTAGCTATGTTTGAAAAGTGCTTTGGAAATCTCAGGGGGAAAATATTGCAGCACAGAAAACCAGTTTTGTTTATTCAGGATATAATGAATGGACAGTACACATACTTTGTAGAATAAGCCTGAACTCTTGTGTTTTGGTAGCATTGCATATTCCATTTTAAAATACTTTTTTTTTTTTTTTCCCCTTGCCATAATCATCTGGGTTGTATTACAGTAAACTAAAGGAAAGAGATGAATAATGACAATTAGGAAGCTGGTCATCTCTCCACCCCCAAACTCAAACCAGGATTAATTACAAACTTTCTAGCAATTGCAAACCTGTTTCATGATTCCGATCATTAATGAGTATATCGTACAGAGCCAGATCAGGTACCGGAAAACTGCTGGATACATTTTTCCATTTTGACTGTGACTGTTACTAACTGCTTTGTGAATACGGACAGCAGCACACCCAGTTTACTACAGTCGTATCTACATTGTATGTCTTTAGGATGTTCACAAGAAGCTCATATAAGAAAATGTCAAAAACCTTACTGAAGTCTAGGTATGATATGCAGATCTTTAGCTTACTATAAATTGATATTTAATCTGTTTGGCTTGATTTATGCTTGCAAATTTGTCCCAGATAGGTTTTGTAATTTTCTGTAATTTTACAAATTGAGATACAAACAGGTTTAGACTTCATTTTAATGAAGAAAAAAATATTTAAGATTCCAGGAGTTTTCCTTGGAATTGATGTTGAGCCAACCCATACACAAGTGTCAAACTCTTCTTCCCCTCCCCCATTTTTCAAATACAGGCACTGAATTTGATCTAGTTGTCTGTAATCTCACCTATGTTTCAGGAGTTATCAGTGATAATAACTAATAGGTATTCTCTCACACTTTGCTGCTCTTGAACTTTCCAGAATAGAGCGGACAAATTTTCTTGCCTATTTTAACTGTGCTTCTAAATTTCATTTCCTGGGGGAAAAAATCCAAAATGAATACCTATATAGTAAAATAGTAACAACAACAGATGACATTAATGGTGCTTTCTGCTTTTCATGTTCTTTATATATTTTAGTAGATTATTATCCTAATAGTGCTTGTTAAGTAGAAAAGTAGTATCATCAAATACCAGTTTGATTTGTTCCTTCTCACAGGAAGAGATATGAAGCCTAGAATAGGCTTTCAAAGTGCCCAAGTCCTGTGCCTGCATTTTCTCCCAAAATAGTTGTATTGAACTGTTTTGTTTGAGGCAAAAGTGCTCAACATTAAGCTAATGGCCCCTGCTGAAGTCAGCTGCATCATCAGCAATGCTGAGTGCATTCAAAGCCTTGACTCTTGATTTCGGTGGTTTTATACCTATGTAATGTGTACATACCTATATACCATGTCAAAAAGTAGAATTTATGCCTTTTTTCTTCTCTTGACTCATGACATTAGTATCTGTGATCCATTTCCTATAGGCAAGATGATGCAAACACCTTGTTTTGTAGGTGAGGTAGTTTAATAATATGGGTATGACCTGAGTGTGCCAGATCATCTCAGGGTCAGAGTGTGCCCTGATAGCGTTTAGGTTATATAGATGTACCCTTAGTGCTGCTAGTTTGGCAGGAGGTAAAGTGGACCCAGGCTTTTGTTATAGCAGAATAACAGGGAAATGTCACAGGCTTCGAACTTTAGATTAGGCTGAGCAAATGATGCTGTCCCAAACTGCATGTTGGATCTGGAGCATCAGATGAGCATCATGTGATCTGGCCAAAGGACTCCTGGGATGTTTTCTTCCTTCGATGCTACCCAGAGCTCTGACTTGCCTGTTGTGGGCTGCCAGTAACTGAGCAAGAAAAACTACTCAACCTTTCAGGAATTTCCCCTCACTGGACTGAAAAAAGTGCACAAACAAACTTTCTTCTGGTACAACTCAGTGTCAGGCCTTGAGACTGACAGATACAAAGATATGTGCTAATGCTTATCAGATGCACATACCGAATCGTAACTGAAAACTCTAAAGGTAAAGACATCCTGAGTCATTTAAAGCCAGCTCCTGACTTCCTAGGATGCCACGCATCTTTGCAACAGACAAGGTGAGTATCTGATAACTACTAATGCTTCAGAAGTCTGGATATGAGCTGAACCAACTGTTACTGCTCTGGTTTGTATTACCTCAAAGCTCCATTTTCCAGTTCTCCTAAAGAATACAAAAAAAAGCCCAAACTCAACAATTACAGAAAAGCCCAAATACAACAATTTTGTTAGGATTCTTTTCCTTTTTTCTTATTTTTCTTCTTTTTTTTTTTTTTTTTTTTTGTTCTGCTCCTCAGGAGCTGTGCTTTCATGTTAATATATCACTGTGCTAAGCACTGTAAAAACAAGGAACAGAAAGGCAGAGCCTTCTGCAGAAATCTTATCTAGGTACAGAAGAGACAGATGAACAGAGAGATGGGGAACAAAAGGCAGTGGTGACACTATGATGAGGCGACTACAAATTCAGAGAGATGTGAATTGGATGGATGGACTGCAAGGTAGGTGGAAAACTGACAAGACCACTGGACTCACGGAACAACGGTCACCAGCAGGAAATGCAACTGGTGACCAGTTGCTAACAGTTTTCTTCAGGGGTCAGTAGTGGGATGGGTACTGTTGAACATCATAATTAATGACTTTGAAGATGGCACAGAGAGCACCTCAGCAAGATCATGTATATAACAGTGAACTAGGGAAAGTGACTGGTATAGTGGAATGTAGGAATGCCGTTCAGTAGGAACCTGACAGGCTGGACCACAAGTTGCATTTGAGTCAGTGATGTACCCATCCAGCAAGGGCCCCTTCTAACCTACGCTACTCTGTGGCAATGATCAGCACAGTAGGCTGTTGCAACCTGACAGCTCATTGGTTTTTGCTGTTTTTTTCATGGAAACAACCTAAGGGAGTGTTTGGTTAAAGAATTTATCATTGCATGAGAGTTTAAATACACAAAGAAGCTGGGGGATGGGAACATACTTGTTCCGTATTGTCTCTTCCCTGTGGAAATCCTGAAGAACAGCTCAACATATGTGATCTTCAGGTATCAAGCGCTCTTCAGGACTTTGCTTAGTTATTCCTGCGCTGAGCCCAGACATTTGTATTTGGGACTCATTTATCATTGGAGTCATGGGCTTGTGGAAGTGAGAAAGCAAGGGGGAATGACAGAGTCTGTTGTCAACAGAACAAAGTTTCTTAACAGTCCAGTGTAAAGATGAACCTGGAAACAAGTGCTGCTCATCCTTTCTACTCCTCCTTGCAATAGTTTTGCCTTGAAGTGAGGATAAATTGATATATTTTTCAGATTTTTAGTGGTTTCTAAGGTATATAAATTAGTGACAGGATCCAGGCAATAAAAACAGTGCATAGTTATGTTAAAAATGTTGCTCTTTGTAAAGGCTTTTTTTTTTTTTTTTTTTTTTTTAAATCATGAGTGAGGAATTTAATGCTGACATTTTAATAGTGACAGTACATGGAGATTATGAATATGGAAGGTAGAATTTCCAGTGGAATCCTCAGCTGAGATAGAGTTTGAAGCCCTGCCTACTGTCTATCAAGTAGCTTCTTGTGTTTCTCACCACGCTAGCCCAGACTGACTGCAATCTTGCCCATTAACTCAGCAACTACTTTGCTGAAGGGGAAACACGATGAAGGCAGAATTTCAAATGGCTTCAAGGTGCCAGTGACTTTTACAAACTGCACAGGCACCTTTTAGCGGTTAAAGGACGTGTTTATTTCTTGCAGTATTGATTTGATTAGAACAGTTCCTCTTGCAAGTATGTAAAAGGTGGCTTTAAAACAGTTCCTGAACACCTGCAGGTCTAGAGCCAGGCAGGTTGTTTTCAGCCACCTTTTCTAAGCCTGTTTAGCAAAGCCAGGCTCTGTATATATATGCGTACTTGCAATGCTCACGGATGCATTAGCTAGGGTACATACCACTACTGCTAAGCTGACTGACCTTTATGGCCTTGTTTTCTGGTGCTTATAACTCTGTCATACTTCATCTCTTGAAATTTTGGAATCTCCTTTTTAAGCTTTAGCAAAATTTTCTAGCATTTTTGAGAGCAAAGCTGTAGGTGAGAGAAGGGAGAAGTGGAAGGAGAGAGGAGGATTTCTGTCTTGTTTGTGTGAAATTCAGGCTTGGCAAGAAGTTTACGATATTAAACTGAAAAGAGAACTTAATCTGGGTTTGAATGAAAAGATGAAGAATATATTAGTACAAGAATATTAGATATGGAAAACCAGTGAGCATGAGATCCAGTGGGGATCTGACATGAAGACAGGGGAGGAATGGGTATTTTAGGAATTAAAAAAAAAAAAAAAAAAAAACAAACATGTAAGTAAAGGAGCTGGGAGGGGAAATTCTGAGCCTCATTAGTTGAGAAAATTTAGGGATCACAAGAAAGAGGACATCTGGGAGCACAGCTATGAGGGCTCCCAGGAGGCCAGGACCAAGAGCCCTGTGAAGAAGATAGAAATAGCTTGAGACTGTGACAAAAACCATCAACAGTGAAGACTGGGATTACCTAAAACAGAAATATGGGACAAGTAACCAGGGATGTGAAAAGGGCAGGCCTGGGTGTGCCATGGAGGATATGGGTTTGCTGAGTGAGCTTAGGATGTCAAGGCCCATCCATCTGAGGATGTCATGGCTGCACATAGGAGCCCACGTTGTCACAGCTGATAACTCTCAGCCTTCAGAGGCCCCTCAGGGTTAGTCACAGCAAACAGTGAGACAGCCTGACCCAGAGCCCGGAATTCATTCCATCTGACTGTGTAGCTCCACAATGTAAATGTTGGCATCTGAGCTAAGTTCCCGCTATAACCCTGGGAGGTACAATAAGCGCTTGAAAGGCGTATCTCATCTGAAGTTAGTCATCAGCCACCGTAAGTTTTTCTCCTTGTTAGGTGGTGATCTTTTGTGGGACTTGTTATCAACAGTTGCTGCAGCCCATGAAGATGGTGCCAGAAGACTGCCAACGTGCTGATGACAACATCTTTAGATGATGCTATATGGCCAGATTTCTGGCTTTTATATTGCTGATAAATAGCTTTGAAAATTACAGACAACATCTTCTTGTGCTGAAAGAAAATCCTTAAAGTGACAGATCCTACCAGAATATGTTTAAAACCAGTTTTAAAATGAGAATAAAACCAGTGAGTGGGTGATGGTGAGCTGAGCTGGATTCTGAGCTGGCCTCTTCAGGAGAGATCAGTTTGATTTTTCTGTTGAAAAGCCTCCTGCTGACAGATAGCCCATATAAAATTTGAATCAGGGAAAAGTATAAAACAAGCTGAGTGCGTGATTCTTACTCTGGTGCTGACGACGCTTTTGATGTGGAAATCTTCTGTTCTGCCTCCATCAACTGCATCACCCCTCTAGGTACTGGATTACACAACATTGGCCTTTATCCTGGAACAAGTTAACAGGCTGGTGTTTATAAATCTTTGATGCAAGACCACAGCTGGTACTGAAGCATGCTGTGGTGTTGCTAATTATGTCCACAATGTGCTCCTTTAAGGTAATCTGTGAATATAACATTTCATTAACTGCTGTGTTATAGGATTGCATGGTGTCACATACTTTCTGTGATGGTTTTAGGAATTAGATGTTTATTGCTGTTGTGTACAACATTTGGAAGTGCTATGGATGATTTTTAGGATGTCAATTAATAATGCATTACAAAGGGGATAGTAAATGCATGTTAGTTCTTTGTTCCGTGAATCAATTGTGTCTAAGCCAGAAATCTTTGAAAAGATCTAACTGTGTAATGAATTTTGAGTTAGGGCTGTCTTAGTTGCAAGAAGACCAGGGAGTGCAGTGATAAATAGAAGTTCCAGGTAGGGCAAAACACCTTGCGAACGTGCATGTGTATTGCCAAACCTTGTCAAAGCTATCAATAAGAGTTAAAAACTTAAACAGTATCAGGCAGGTCTTGATTCAGGGCTCAGCCCACTGGTTCACACTCAGATTTGTGTCCAAAACGTCAAACGAAAGAATTTTTCAGCTTGTCACACCAAGCCAACTTTCCTGCTCTTCCTGGCACAAAAGAAACCTAAGAATTTCAGCAGTTAAGCCGAAAGGATCAGGCGCAGCACCGTTTGCTGTTGAAACCTCCTGCTCTTCTCAGCATAATGTCTTCCCTGCCCATATAAAACCCCATGTCTGAGGGCTGACTGGAAACATATGGCACAATCCCATGTACATATGAATTTAACACAAGAATAAAGATCACAAACAAGGCCAGGCTGACTGCCTTATCCATTTGCATACCTTTCACTTGCAAACTTGCTGAAAGCTTCCCTAAATTTTCCATCAGAAGAGAGATGATGCTTGGAGCTGTATAAATGTATAGAAGGAGAGACACCCTGACACAAAGCTCTGCTAGTGTAAAGAAACCAGGCAGACGGAAAAAGAAGGTGACTCCGGAGTCCCTCTCATATAGTCTCATTCAGACTACCAACTTCCCACTGTGTCCCAGTACTTCCCCTGTTAGTCTCTCTGTCTCTTGCTTAAGTTTGTGTTATTCAGGGCAAGGACTGTTTTTCTGTTCAGTGTTTGCACAACCCTTGTTGTAACATCTTTCTGGTTTGGATGTGAAGCTGCCAAGAGCAGTAACAATGCTATGAACAGTAAAAATTATCCTATTTTCCAGATCTGTGCTTTAACCTTGAAGTCATCTTTCCAGGCTCAGCTTATATTTGTGGGAGCTCAGGTTTGTTTTTCTAAAAAAAAATAATTCCAGACAAATTGGCTCTTTTTTATATTTGCTTCACACAGACAGGGATTAGCCCACAAATCCCTTAGACAACCTGCTTCACCAGCTACAATAAGAAACCAAGACACAGTGAACACATCACTGGGCCAAACACTATTCCCATCATGAATTCATGGCCACGGGTAAGCTAGGAATTTTTTCATCCTCATACTGAAAAAATGAGGGTGGCTGTGGAAATCACCATCATTTTCAGCAGATTCCAGTGCCTGCAGTATCTGCAGAGAAACTCATTTGGCCAAACTGCAAAAAGGAAAAGGGTGTGGGGAAAGGAAATAATAATTGCTACAGCTATCGATGTCTCTGCCATTTGCATGCTGGAGCCGGTCCAAATAACTTTACCTCTTTTGGAAGTCACTGTTTACTCCAGTTGCTTTGTACTGCGCTAACAGCTCCAATAAATTCAGTGCTATTCCTATGGCTCAGGGTGGCTGTCATCTGAGTTTATGAATGTGAGATCTGTTTGGCTCTCCCCTCCGCGAGTGGCTGGGGTTAGAAAGTGCGATTATATTTGAGCAGAGGGAGAGAGATGCTGCAAGAAGGCAAACTGAACAGACATTGTGAATATTTATTTTTTTTAGATGGAAGGCAGTTGTATTTATGTGCAGTTGTAAAACAGAAAAGATATTGGGTTCTGGTGCAGGAATTATACACTAACTCCAAAAAATGTATACAGTGAGAGCTTATAATAGAAACTTATTCCAGCAGAATCATTTTTTTCAACAAACATGTAGAGTGGCATGTGGAGCATGCTGTGCTGAAGAGATCGAAGCTTGATTGTGGTTTCGTATCTGGCATTCCTGAGTTAACGGAGAACTGTGGTCCTTATTCATAGTATTTTGGGCTGGGGGTAGGAGAGGGGACGCTGCCATGCAGAATGGTTCTTGGTTTTGCAGGGAATGGGAAGCCAGAGGAGAAACAAGTTCTGCTGTCCCTCATTTTAACTCCTCTACTCTCTGTGGGTCTTTTGGATGAGGCATCATTGAGGTAAAATGCCATAAGGCAGTAGAAAAATTTGTCCTTCTAAATCATACCAAATGAATTAATTTGCTAAAGCAGGCTTAACAAATGTAATTCATTATGATAACACAGGAGCAGGCTCTTCTCTTTGCACGGGTTGCTTGGGCTGCACGTGAGGACATCAGGAATGCAATTTGGTTATCCATGCTGGAGTAGAGCATACTACTATGTGCTTAGAGATTTCAGGAGAACGAGGCATTTTCAGCTTTGTCTTTTCAGAGTGAGGCCTACGAAAGAGGTGGTGCTTCCAAGTTGTGTTAAAAACCTCTATCATGCCAACACACTGCTGTAAAGGGCCTCTTGTAAAACACAGTCTGTCAGCTGCTGAGGATCCACGAAGACATCAACTAAGCCAAGCTGGCACCACCATAAATACATTTGCATGGTTATGTTAAGCACTGTCTTTTTTTCAGTCAGGGAGAGAGGGTTGCCAGGTCATGAAGTTCACCAACATGAAGAGTTGGAGATGTACTGAGAGAGTCATGGAGCATAACTCTCTAAACAGACTCTGCCACAAGTCCCACCAGAGGAACTGAGTTTTAAGACTAGTTTAGGGCTCTTCAATCCTTTAGTTGCCCTAAGCTCTCACACTGCTGAAACTTCCCCCTCTTAGTCTCTAAAGAACTGGTGGTAAACATGGCAAGGTTTTAATATTCTGCCCATTCAAATGGAGCCTGAGATGCTGTAAGGCTTTACCCTTTATTGCTAATTAAGGTTTTGGATCACTGAAAAGATCTCTTGTGTTAAAAGTGTATGTCCCTGATCTCATCCCTTTATAGCATTTTTGCATAGTAAAATTGCTGAGGCTTTTAGGATGGCATAAATTAATAATCTCTGTTTTCTTATCCTTTCAATGACCTTATCTCAGCCTTGCTCTTATAGCTCATAGAAGCAACAGAAGATCCTCACTGGGATGTGATTCAAAGGTGTATGCAAAAAATGACATTTGTTTTCCTGCTTCCTACTGGATTCACTGAGTGATGTGCTGCTAAGAAAAAGCTGGCTCGCGCTGCAAGCAAGGTACCGGGGGTATGTGCACTGCAGGACACCTGGGGAGGTTGGAAGCTGAAGAAACTCAGGACAGCAAGGCCCAAAGCAGGACTGATGTATTTGATGTATTCCAGTGATTTTCAGACAAGCTAAGACACATTTTCTCCTGTAATACACGACATCATCTTCAGATCTACTTTGTACTCCAGATCTCAGACAAAATGTGGGATTTTTTCAGAGTTTAGATTTAGATAAAAAGTTGCTATGTCCAATAGAGAGAAATTAAGCATTGCTCCGTTGATGGGATTCGTACCATCTAACTCCTATGGTGTAGCTCTGTCCATCTAACCTGGTCGCACTAGGCTCATTTTATAGACAGTGGAAAGAACGTGGTATGTCTAGGAAGTGATTTCTGAAGCCTGTTGTAGATAATACCTCCAGCTGAGAGGACCAGTGCCCCAGAGATATCCCTCCACTCCCGTGGCCTACAGAAGGAGGCAGCCACAACCTGTGTTGCCGGGTTTAAGGAATCCTGTCCCTTCTGCCAGGAAGTCTCATCCCTTTCCTAAAATGATTATCCTTCCCCTTGCAGCCACCAAGGCATTTTGTTACCACCGTAAGATGGTTTCAGACTTTGGCCATCTGAAAATTTGAAAATTATGTCTAATTTTAAAAGTAAATATACTTCAGGCCAATAGAAGCCCATTTGCACTTGAGCCCCCATCACCCTTTGAGTCATGCAGCTCCTTTTCCTTGATGCGAGGGAATAAGCACCAATCTCCACTACTGAAAGCCAATTGCTTTTAGACTCCTTTCAGGAGGAGACTTTAGTTAGGTTTTTTCAAATTTTCTTAACTGAACCCATGATGAACATAAATACTGAACCTTTCAGCTAGAAACATTTGAGTGATGTCTGGAAATGTCTGAAGGATGTATTCAGTGCCCTAGATTAGCAATCAGCTAGAAGTATTTTTGGCTACTCTCACATTTATTCAGAATTTACTGAAGAAACTTAGGTTCTGAAGGAACATATATTCAGATCTGCAAGTTTGTAGGAGTATCTTGTAATACAGTGGTGATTGTTGTCTTATCTTTCTTAAAGAGAGGATTTCTTCTTGTATAGTGCATCAAAATAAAACACTGTGTTTTAACTTAGCTTTCTGAAAGACAATATGGGGCTGCATATCCAAAAACACAGAACTGACATATTTAAAGGGGTAAATGATATTGAGTCTTCAGAGAAAAAAAAACTATGGAAAAATTAAAGCAGTCTGCTTGAGTTGCCATTGAACATATGGATGCCAGATTGCAATGGTGAAAGCCCTCACATGATTTGAATGCTTTGACTTTTCACAGTGGCCTAATTATGATTAAGAACTGCCCTCTGCAACAATGTGCAAATCAATAGCTTGTTTCCCTAAGCAATGTGGAGGAGAGCTCTTTAGGTTGCTTGGCTGGCCGACGATCAAGGACGTTGTTCTCGAGCACTGATTGCCCTTCATGGTATACTAGCATTCATGGAAATATTGCTTCCCACTCTTCTAATGGTGACATCATCAAATTAGTGAAGACAAGCCCCCTTTCTCAGCAGGAGAGGCGCCAGGATCAGATGCAGGCATGACTGACTGGTCCCAAGGCAGATGCTTTCTGGTTTCTGACTCCTCCCAGTGGGGGCTGTTGGGAGTGCTTGCCAGCAAGCTAAAGTGGTACAGGACTAATCTTAGCAGCCCGTTTTAATGGTAGGCTTAGCTGTTCTCTGCTCACGAACTCGCTTTCACCGTCTTTACAAAGTGAATTTGTGAAAAACATCCCACAAAGTAAGAATAAGTGACTGACTTGCAGTTTATTTGGCCTTATAGTAACGGAGAGTTTTAAGTCCCCAGTTCTTTCTGGGAAATCAACCAAACAAAGTAGATTTATTAAACCATTAGTGTCCCACACAGTTGAATTTGATAACAGAGGTTAAACTGGATTTGGCCAAATGGAGTTAGGAAAGGATTGGGTTGGATCCAGACCACTAATGAAGTAAAGGTGATGACTGGAGAAAAGGTGAAAATAAATCCAAGTGTTTGAGAGAGAAAAATCTCAAAAGAAATAGCCCAGATCATCCAAGATGTACTTTCTGGCAGGACTGGGGAAGTTCAAGAAGGCTGAAATCAGCAGTGATCACAGAAAGGCAGAAATACTCCACTGTAGTTAACAGAGAGAGAAAAAACCTCCAGTCCGGTTAAGAGACATATTGCCTCTGTTAGTGCTTGTCTCTTTACTTTGATTATAGAGGAGCTGAAGGCAATTATGCTACTAATTTTTGTGGCTCCGCTGTGTGCCTGAAGTTAGGCAGGATGAATATGGGCTTTGGAACCATCTTCAGATTACTTATTTTCAAAATCTGTTAGTAATGTATTCAGACTGACAAGCTTTTTCATTTCTTTCCATCTTTTGACTGTTTAGTAAATGGTCTAAATAGCAAGGATGAGTCTACTCAGGGCCAGGCCAAAAGCCAAGTGCCTAAGGCAGGATAGGAAGTTGTCTGGACAGAACCCTGATGGAGCTCAGGTGGATCTGATTATGAGGATTCCTGTAGCCTTGCAGTGTCCTGAGAAGTCATTCCCTCCATTTTTGTGATGTAATGTATGTGTCTCTCGATCTCTTCCATTTCCACTACCTTAAGACAAGTCTGCTTTCTGGTTTGGTGCACTTGGTGCCATCCCCAAGCCCTGACTGCCTGATGTCATGTACCCAGTGCTCCTAAGAATTATCACTGAGCGTTCAGCCTATATCACGAAGGTTTTGTTCCCCACAATTTTGCTTGTGAGGCGTTGACTCTAGACACAGATGGTTTATTGCGTGTGCACCATTTGTAAGGATCAGCTTTGAAGCTCATTGGGAAGGAAGATGTCTCGGTGTGATAGGTCCCGAGCAACTGTACAGGGATAACTGGCTTTACACTTTAATCCCCAAGCAACTTTCACTAGTATTTTTCTCTTCATCTGCTGCTTGAGCTGCTCAGATGTGCCTTGTCAGTGGTGTTATTGCAGAGACTTAGAGCCTGTAGTTCACCCCCAGGACAACTTCTAGTCTTGAGCAGCCTCTCAGGGGTAAGGAGCTCTGAACAGTGAGTTGTCTCAGCAAACTGCTTCATAGTTTCAGTCCCCAAATGGCTAGCTCTGTGCATTTGACCTTGAGCATCTGGCTATGTATAAATATATATATATATATATACACACATACACACTCTGGACAGTTTGCTCTGTACTGCTTACAGTGCAGCTCCATTTAAGCTCTGTGTTTTAAATGCCTCCCAAGAGCCATGGTTTAAATTGAGTGGAGTTGACTACTTATATGAAAAGTCATCTTCTCCTGAATCTCATCCATATCCTGGCAAGTGTCTGCCAAAAATATTATTCCCACCCCCTCCTCTCATGAAATATGCATATAAAATGCCCCCTGAATGGTACCTAAAAAATTCATAGTTCCTGACCACATTACAGTAACACGCATGGTGGAACCCAGCAGTGTAAAAGATGCTTTGTGACTCTGACAGAGATGATGCCCTATTCAGGAAATTAGTATACAGCAGAAGTCTGAGCCTACAGGCAAGATCCATGTATATTATTCTGTAAGGGTTATTCATGTCTTTGGAAAGAGTGTTAGAGCTGTACTCATTTACAATATTTAGTGTGCTTGATAAATATTTGCAGTTCAAAGTTACAGAATATATATGTATATCTCTCAGTATATGTATACACATGCACTGAAATATACACATATTCTACTATCAGGTAAGAGATTTTAAAGTGCATTTCTTTTAATCGCAATCTCACTAGTAATAGATTAAGAGTAGCCCTGTGGTTGATACGTAAGCATTTTCTTAATAAAAAATGACCTGGGATTGACTGAATTTAGAGTTTATAAATATTTATCAACAAAAACCAGCTGAATGACTGGAAAAAACACTTCACACTCTCATTCTGACTTGTTGGGAACCTGGGGGAAATGTTTGGCTTTTTGAAATAGAAAGAAGTTAGTAACAGCTCTGTAACAGAGCTTTACATTTAATTCCCAGAAACTCTATGGGGAATTGGGAACTGGGAAGCTATCACTTATTCTTCCTGTTCAGTTTTCGATCTTTAAAGTGGGGATAATTGTTTTTTTTGCTGTAGGGAGCTGAACTGATGTTCTTGTCCTGGCATGGTCTGATTTTAAAATCTTCAAAAAAGTTTCCAGCTTTCAGTGAAGGCCAGCCTTTCCTTTATTCATTGTCTACAATAACCTGTTAAGGGAGTTTGGGTATAAATGACTCATTATTACTGTAGCACTTAGGAATCTTCTCTGAGTTTGCAACCTGTTGGGGAAGGTCCTGTATCTGTGCTTAACAGCAGACACTGGCTGCTCCAAAGAGTCTTGCAGGCTAAACGAATTCAAGAGAGGAAGGAAGTCTGCAATTTGTGTTTCTCATTTACCAGGAGAACAGAAGCACAGAGGTATCAGATGAATTGTTAGGGATCATACAGGCAGGCTGTAGGAGAGCCAGAACCCAAACTAACATCTCCTGCCTCCTAGTACTGTGTTTGTCCCACAAGATCTTCTTTCTTTTCTGCTGGTGGAGCCTGCATTTCAATTAAGGATGTAATTTTTCATTGTGGTCAAGAGCTGTCAAAGGATGGGAAGGAAAAACAGAAAAACACGAAGGGAAGCTTGCCCTCCCACCTGGTTGCGCCTTGCATTCGTCACTGTTATTAATGCCTCCTCGCCGCGTGGATGGCAGAGTTACCAAATTCACGTAGAGCTCTGTGGGAAGGACTCGCCTTATCTGAAAACCACTTTTTGCAGCGTGCGGAGCATCGCGCCTGCACAACAATAAAAAGAGCAGAGAGTGTGAACACATCCACTTAGCAACAGAGACACGGGCAAGTGAATAAACACTCCTCTGTGCGCGTGTGTGTGAGTTCAGTGGGGGTAAGTCCAAAAGGCATCTGTCTCCTCCACCAGCAGAGATTTCTGAAAAGAACAGCGTGCTGCATCACTGACTCCTATAAGCATTGCACTGTGGCCAGCATGATATCAGAGCTCCAAGAGGCCAAATCAATGCCTGGCTTTCCTCCCAAATCTTATTAAGGTTGTCTAGAGCTGTTTGCATACCATTTTCCAGCAAAGTGATTTGAATTTGTGATTAGTTAAAATAAATTATTTTTTTTATTATTTTTTTTAAAGTAGTCTAATAAAGCAGGGACTGTAGTTGTGAATAATTTAATTGATGGGGTTTGCACTCGTTCTTGAATAACTTGCTTCAGGGAAATCCTGCCAGAAGTCAGTGGAGCTGCACTCACATGCACTGGTAAGGAACTTAGCCCACATTTCTGCCTTTGGAGTACTGTATCGGTATGTTTAGAAACATATAGGGGGGCGGGGGGGGGGGGAAGTGTTTTGTTCAAATTAGTCAATTCCTTCCATCCATGCCTAGAGTACACACTGTTCTGGCAAAAGGTAATGTTTCAAAAGTTTAGGGATTTTTTTTTCTTCTTTTCCAATTCTATGTTTATTTTGTCTTTTAAATTTGATTTTCATCTATGCTGGATATAAACTAAAAAATATTTTGAATTTCTAAAACATTTCTGCTTGCAGGACTACCAAAATATGATGGCTTTGAAAAGAAGTGGGCTTTTTTGACAGAGCTTTTCCTTATTCCAGCAAGTGCTAGGAAAAGAGACCTCTTGAAGCCCTGCTACTACAGCCATCATCCTGTGTCCATACCATTCCCTAATTCAAGCACTTGTCCAGCTGGGTCCAGAACAGGACAGCTTGCATTTGGGCTTGGTTTCCCCACCCTTAGGGACTGTCCCCATTGCCCAGGCTCTCAGTCACAGCCTTGCAGCAGGGAACCAGTGTGCTTGGAGAGCTCTGGCTCTAGCTGGGCTTCTCTGAGCTTCCAGGCTCCCTGCTGTGGACCTGGGAGCTGAGCCCAGATTATATCTACTCTTCCAAGCTCTTGGCTCCAGGAGAGACTGTCTGGAAGTTTTGGCATCACTCCTTGCCCTACAGCTACAGCCCCTGTAATGCTGAAGACCTTGGCTTTGGGGAGATCTTCTTGGTGGGTCTATCCAGGGGCTGTCCTACTTCGAAAACTGTCTGTATGTATTTGATCTTGGTGGGTCTATCTGGGGGCTGCCCCACCTGGAAAGCTTTCTATGTGAATTTGAGATGCTCTTTAGTGCAGGAAGAGCTGGCACATTAAATCTTGGGCTGCCTTTTGCAGGGGAGCATGGAGGATAGGTCTCTCCCTTTTGCTCTGTCTCTGACCCATCTCTGTTGCATGGTGTAGCGGGTAGCCTGTTGGCTGGGCCTTTGTTCTGGGAGGTGAGGTGGGTGGGTTTGAAGCTGTAAAGACTGAGGTGGTAGATGAATCTAGGTGGGAAGTACCACCTGCATACTGCACCCCACTCTCCATTATGATCCAGGGAGTAAGGCAGGTGCCATATTTCTGCAGATTCATAAATACACTGAAAGGATGTACACAGTCCTCTGTCCTCCCAGACAGAACTTCTGGGAAGAAGAACAGGACATATCTGGGATAATGTCTCTTAAACCCAAGTACAGGCAAGGAGGAAACTGAGGAGTTCAACCTATGAATCACAGCTTCACAGAGGTACTTAACTGGTGTCTGTTGGGGACCCAGTCTTCAGACATGTAATTTCACACCTTAACATCTTTCAGCATTTTGTACTGAACTGGCGGGCTCCCTCCACAACTCAGCTGTGTGCCTTCTATTCCTGCCTGACTGATCATCTACTTCCCATAAAGGCAGGTAAGCATCTAACTGTTCTGTGAAGTCCCACCCAGGACCAGGTTCTTCAGAAGTGTAGTTGTTGGACTGCTGGGAATACACTGGGTTTTTTTGTGGAAAGCAGATACATCATCCTAATTCCTGATGAACTTCATGAAGTGTCTGATCCTCTCTCATCACACAAGACCACCAATTTTGTCCAAAAAATCCTGGAAATTGTAAGACTGTGTCTGGTGTAAATTTTCCTCACTTTTTTTTTTTTGTCATGAGGTCGAAAACCATCATCAAACTAACAAGGCAACAACTGATCTTTCATTCCACTGTCTCATAATACTATTTTCAGCCAGAAAAGAAAAAATTGAGGCAGTAATGATAAGTCCTTCCTTCTCTCCCAGTTCTTTCCAAAAAGTTGTGAGTGTTAAAACCTAGTCAGGGCTATCAAGGTATTAACTGAAGTATTATTTACATAAGAAAGACCTCTTTTCTTTTTACTTTTTGGAACAATCTAGGAAATTAAATGCAAGACAACTTGCATTAATTCCAAGAAAAGTCTCCTAGCTCCCAGGAAAGTCAGAAAATGGAAACTAAATCACTCTCAGCTCTCAGATTGCAGCACTGTATGCAACGTTACAGCTTTGAATAGCTGACATCAGCCCTTCACAAATCATGGTCTCTCTCAGGCATCCCCTGACAATCCGCACAACACCCGTTACTTCCAGGTGGGATGGTTCTATTAGTCTTTATTTCCTTCAGTGAGCAATATATTAACTGTCATCTCATGCCCTTGGTCCCTTTTCCCTGTGGCTTTATTTCTTGCATGCATTTGCCTGGCTGGTCCTTCCTTGTTCTGCTGTGTTGCATTGTGCTGCAGATGGAGCCTGGTGGTACGTCTTTTTGCCAGGATTGATCACAGAGCAGGCAAGAAACCATGGTGCCCCTTTGAACCAAAGTGAGCGAGGCCAGGTGAGCAACACAAAGGGGGATCTGCTTTCAAAGGACTCTGGGCAACATTGCCTTCTCCAGCCTCTGCTGTCTCAGACAACCAACAAAATGGAGGTGATTTTGCTCCACAGCAGCATGACTTTGCCTCTGAGTTAGAAAAGGAAGTACTTCAGAAGCATGGAGGCTGTTGAGGAAGAGGATGGGAGTGGAGGAGGATCTCCTTGCATTCCCAAAGAGGCAAATGGAGAGCACTGGATCTCTGCAGTCACGGGCTGTATTAACATTGCATTTAGAGCTTGTTTTAGATGATACATCAATTACTTTGGGGGTGATTTTGGAGCTCTGTCACATTACCCTGCTTCGAGACACTCTCCTTGATTTATTTTGCATTTCTCTGAATATGACAAAAGTTCCAGGAAGAGGGAGTGTCCCATATTAGGCTGACTGAGGCCTGGTGAGTCTAGGCTTTGCAAACTTCCTGGAGAAATCTTCTCAGAGAAAAAAACATATCAATCCCCAGCCCCAGTGTAGTAAAGCTATGGCACTGTTGAAAGGCTGGTGGATGACTTTGTTTCAGAATTTCCAAGATGAGAGGACCTTCTCAGCACCTCCAAGGACTGATGAATGGTAATCTAGTCCCACTTGCTGAGAAGCCAACATGGAAAATTTGCAGGGGGGACGTGAGTGATGGAGTTTGTAGTTTGATGCTAGTTTGAATCACAGTCTGATGAGAAAGAGAGAAGGAACAGCCAATACAAACCATCCTCATCCTGTTCTCTCAGCAGTCTCTCCTCTAAAGCGTTGCTTGGAGGTGAGCACGCTGGAAATACTATCATTACTCAACTCCTGCTACTGTGAGACCGCCAGCAACTTGTGCAGAAGGAGCCAACTTAAATGACAATAAAGTAAAATCCTTGGCAGCTGGGAGTGTTTGCTTCTCAGTTTCTGAAAAGGGAACCCTGGCCTGTGCTCTGCACTCATGCTGTTTTGGAAACTTGAAGTTGTCCATAAGGCATCGTCTGTGCAGAAGCCCTATCGCCAAGCAGCAGGAGATGTTGTCCTTAGCTGTGACAAATGATTGCCAGCAGTGATTTCGGGGAAGAAAGAGCAGCTTTCAGATGTACTACATCTAGAAAGCCAGGGAGTGAAGCTGAGCTGCAAGAGCCTGTAGTCATGCAAACACAGTGGTGCCACTGAGATGGGCCAGATCCTGTGAGCATTTACCATGCCGTGTGGGTGGCAGGATTTGGCTTGATGCTCACAGTGTCACATGTCATTCCCGATATTACGGGGCCAACTCCCGCAGAGCTGCATTGCACTGGCCGAGATGGAGCTCTGTAATTACAGACAGCTTTCCGTACAGTCTGGGTTGCTCCTGATCTGGCTGATCCTACTTGATACAGCCCTCCTCATCCCACTGTTCTTCCCACATCTGACCTGAAAGGGTGATGAACACCTTCCTGTAAGTACGCATTGTTTTTCTGAATTAATTTGGGAAGGTCTGATCCAGTTTTCAGAGAAGTATGGAGAGTCTTTCCATTGATTTCAGTGGCTCCTGGAATGGTCCCTTATTGCATAAACTCAGATCTCTGCTATTTCACACTTCATTTCCTTCCATACCCTTGGGTGAAGATCATCAACTCCTGTTGATTTACTGCACTTGAACTTCTCAGGTTTCTCCATAATTTTATTTTTTAATTTTTTTTTTTTTTTGGAAACTTGGAGTTTCTTTCAAGACCACATTCAGATTTCTCCATAAAAATTCCCTGAGAGCAGGAATTTCCCTATTATTTTTTATGGTTGAAGAATAATACACCAAAAGGAACAGAAAAAAAAAAAAAAAAAAAAAAAAGCCTTTAACTTCCCTGCTTCTTTGCAAGTGTCTCTAATGGCCTCACTTGGCTCAGCTTTGTCTCCTGTTCCTGTAGGTATTATTGAGCTTTACCTGGAAACACCACACTTCTGCTGCGCATAAGTATAGGAATGCTTAAAATCAGACACTGATTACAGGAGTGCCTGCTGAATTTTCTTTCACAAATTTAAAACTGCATTCCTGATTACTAGCTGGAACCAGGGTGCTGGAAGATGCAGAACTCTGAAGCTGTAGTAATGTCCATTTAACTGGTTTTGGGGGGTAAATTCATATATAACCTGTTCCTACTCCATACCTTGCATCCTGGATTCACAGCACCTCCTTGCTCAGATTCATTTGAAGCTACAATTGCATTCCTTCTGCTGATTCAGAGGCAGCTATTTTTGCTCCACGCTGTGATTCTTACTCTGAATGCTAATAGGGAATGGCATTTTCTTAGCCTGTATGCCTGCTCCTGTAAGCATTTGGAACCACTGGCTTTCAGTCTTCCTAGGCTTGCAGAACAAGCGTATTTAAGCCCGAGTCAGCTGCCTCTCACTCCCTGTGCAGTCAATAAAATTACTCGTTTTCCTTTCAGTTATTTTTAATCAAATCCACTGGAGTTTAATGAGTTGGACATATATCCCTGAATATCTCATTCAGTGGCTGTAAGGTACATAGAAACTAAGGGTATCACTTACTCTATAGCATCTCAGTTGAAAGTAATGCCACAGGAAAGGAGACTACCCTTACATCTCAGATCTGAGGCTACATTTGCAGGGATGGAAAAGAAAAAATCATCCTGCATAGTGTGTGTATACTTGAGAGGAGATTGCAACTGAATGAACGTGTGCTTCCATGACCCCTTTGCTGCTGTGTGGCTTTTCAGATCAGAATCAAATGTCCCATTGCTACTGGCATCACTGAAACACTGATTTTCACCCACGTATCGCTCCTAACATCAAGGGTTTGTAATGTTGGAGTCTTATCACAGGAGCTTGGTGAATGAGTTTCCCTCTCTGCAGACTGTTCTTTGTTTAAACCTTGCTTTCTCATATTTATTGCCTTTGGCAGAGAAAAACCTTTCTATCACCAAGATGACCAGAATCACCAGCAAAGTTCGTGTCTCTACTGGCTCTCATGGAGTGATACTGCTGAAACAAATTTCCTCCCTGAGACTGATCACCACTATGTTCCATTTATCTTAGGGACTCCTTTGCCCTGTTTTAGTGCTGTTTCTGACCTCTGCACCAAGAGATGGCAGGGCTGCAAGGACTAGCAGCTCACCTGGACTTAGGCTGTGCACAGCACCTGCTGATATTGATGCTTGGTCCCACATTCCCTCTTACATCATTGCTTGATCCCCCCAGTACTACGTTGTGACGATAACCAAAATGTCTCAGGCGATGTGGTTTTGCCCTTTCTGAGATATATAGGTGTTGCTACTCTCAAAGTAAAGATGAAAGATGACATACATAGAGTTTAGGAGTCTCTTTATGAAAAGACTTTGTTGATGTTCTGTTGAAAAGCTTCTCACACTTTAGGTCCTTTGTCCCTAGGTGAAATTCACAGATCCAATTTACCCACTTGGATTCACAGCTTGGAATCTTTTCCATACCTTTCCAGACAAAATTCTCCTGTTAGGTCTCTGAAAATATGAAAGGAGGAGAAGATGATCATGGGCCCCTCATACAAATTGCCAAATGACAACTGAAGGAGAACTATATTGTCCTTCAGACAGGTGTACCCATCCTGAGGATCGATTCAGATATTCACTTGCTAAGCAATTACAACAACAAAAAAAGCTGCCACTTCTCACATATGGATTGCTGCTTCTTCAGAGGTGATGCAGAATGGACATAGCTTCCTCAGACATTAAGCATCACTGTGAAGCTATTAAGCTATTGATGAATTTACTGATCTTTCCTCTGCAATGAGACCCAGCTCCCAGCTGCCCAGCTCAGATCCTCATCTTACGGGGGTACCCCCCTGCAGTCATGGCTTCTGGCATCACCTGTGCTGCCAGAGCAGAGCTCAGAGACATGACAGATAAGGAACAGCAAAGGTGAAGTCCTCCTCCTCTTTCCCTGTATTGCTAGGTCTGGTGTCACTACCACTGGACCCTGGGAACAGGTCAAAGTAGAGAGCAGACCCCCTCCTTTTCTCTCCCCATCATTCCTGGACCTTGATACCAGATGGGGGCCAGCAGCCAAGAAATTAACGGCAGCTTCCCAAGCCCCTCTCAGCTGTGTGGCACCTCCTCTTTAAACTGAAAAGGAGAAGCAAATCAACTTACCCTGCTAGGTAAGCCATTGCTATGGCCCAAGGGCTCAAGGGTTTTGCAACCCAGGTAGGAAGCTATTGCAGCATGGATTTAGGACTTGCACAGTCTCATTAGAGCTCAGATCTGAATTTGGATCTGGGCTGCGCATATGGTTTGAGCATATTAAAAAAATCTTCATTGAGATATCACCAAGGACATCCTAATATTTCTTCCATATAGTTCCCTACAGGTAGCTGACAACCTTATTCAACTTCTAGAGAAATTTCAGGCAATTCTGCTATGACCACCTTGTTTAAAGACCTTAGAGATTTTAGTGGTGGTACAGGAACACTCAAACACCAACAATTTATTTAATTTATTTCCCTGTACTGGTTCCTGAAAATACATGCTGCCTCTTCAGCTGTGAAAAGCTGAGGAGACAGCCACCATCCCAAGGTGCCACCCAAGCCACCCTTCTACACCACCTTCACGTCAGCCACGTCTCACTCCTCAGGTGCAAGCAAAGAAGCAGAGAGTGGCACCCACAGACAAGGGTGATGTTTGTGTTTGTAATTTACCTCCATAAATCTGCAGAAAAACAGTCAGGACGTGGGAGTGGAAATCTGTGCTTAGTTAACAGACAACATGGGGTTCAATTCCAGCATCTAAATCCTAGCAAGACTTTTGCTTGATTTCTTGCAACTCCTGATTAGCTCCTAGGAAAACCTCACTGAGGTCTGGATGTTGAGACTGATGTGCATCTTGGTAAGGACCTGTCCACACCTTTGATGCTGGGGAAGCTTTGTGCTGGATGCACACTTTGAAGCTGAGCCGTGCTTTCATTTGAAACAGAGCTTGGCAGCTGAGCTGCGGAGCAGAAGGGATCTGTGCTCCATAGCTGGTGGACAAGCTAACAGAGATGTGTTAACAGCTGTTAATGTGCTGCAGCTCAAATTTTAATTTCAGAGCATTGGGTGTTAAAAAAAAAATAAAAATCAGACATTAACAGTAATAACAAGGGAATATTTCACCAGTTTCTCCTTTGACATAATGGAGCAGGAGGCTTAGTGAATCAGGAAAGGCTCCATAATGCAACATCCTGAGGTTGACACAAAGCAGAGAACAGATAAAAAAGCTCCTACTCTGCCTTTAATTTATAGCACATTTTATTATGTGACATGGATTTAACACGTGGAAATATAAATATCAGGGTAACAATTGCAGAGGTACTTTACTGGAGAAAACAAAACTTGGAACTCACATCACCTACAAGGCCCCAAGATTGCATCCAGAACCTCTTATTTCCTCTGGCACCCTCTTCTCCAGGTCCAAACTGCATTCTCTCATCACAGTCATGGCGTTGGCTGGTGGAGGAAAACATTGCCATGACTTTGTTGTGTTGCAGTTTGGAGAGGTAAACATGCAGGAGTATCTCTGGAGAGGCACACCTGTATGCTGAAAGGTTGGCATAAATAAGATTTAAGCACCAATCAAACAGGTTTTGAAACAGATGATTTGATGCTCAATGAACCTTAACAGGATAATAGAAGAATGAGTGCGCTCACACATTAAAGAGGTCACATGGATAGTGGGCATCAGTTGAAGTACACCTGCAAAATACTATGTTTGCATCCACCAGGAGTATTTCCCAGCAATAAACAGGAAAATAATTTGTAGGAGATGGCCTTGCATCTGCATTGACATTAGTGTATTTGCATGGCTGCCTTGCAGATTTGGTGAACTTCATGGAAGACATGGGGTAAATGGGAAAGGTTCAGAAAAGATGTAAAGAAGTGATTCAGGATCTGGAAAACATACCTGATAGTGAAGGTGCATAGTTTGTCCATGGGGCAACTAGGGAATGGTTTAAACTGGCTTTGCATAGTGGAGCTGGCCTGATGTCACCCTGATCTTCCGCCACACATCATTCGCAGTGTTCTCTGTTAAACCCCTCTGCCTGCAGCTGACGTCAGGAAACCCTCTGAGATTGGCCCAGCAGGTTCAGCCTACTGCCCTCAGCTCGGATACCAACACGGGTGATGGCTTCTTAGTTCAGGGCCAGCTTGGGAAGTTACCCTCAGCTGCTTCACCTCTTTCAGTTGTGTCTTCTTGGCTGTAGTGCTGAGTGATGTCAGGTCTGGGCTTTGGCCTGACAGTTATCAGTGCTGTCTGCTGGTTGCGGCTGGATTGCACTCACATACTCCTCCCTATGGGCCCGAGTAAGGTGGGAAAGGCTTTCATACAGACAGGCACCAGGAACTTCCCTGTCTCTCAGCTGAAACCAGAGCCTGACTGTGCAGTTTCTCCGTCTGCCCACTATTTTGGGATATTTCTGGCTGCAACCTCTGGTCTCAGCCCAGAGGTAGCATTTGCTGATGGTTACTACATCACTGTGAGCCAATGCCACTTCCCTCGCAGGTATATGACTGTGGACACTTATGTTAGCAGGCCAGCTCAGATGTCTGCTCAGATGAAACTTAGAAGCCACAGCCCTAACCATAGCTTGCACGTACAGCTTGGGACAAAGCACATGACAGTATTTTCTGATGTTATTGCAAACTTGAATGTCTTCAACTGGGACTTGCAAGTGTTCTGGGCAAAAATTTGGCAGAGGTCGTAGAGGTAAGACTTACTTGTTAGGGCTGTACGCCCAAGGTTGTGATGGCTCCTGCAGGACTTGGTGCTTGGGTGGTTTCCCAGAAAGTGTTGTCCAGCTCCTGCACAAAATGCACAAATCACTGCATTAAATTCTATGGTCTGTGGTGTCCAACAATCAAACTACATGGTCCAAATAGTTCATTCCCTCTGGCTTTCAAAACTGTGACTACTCTAAAAATAAAAGCCTTGAATTTCCCTTTTCCATTCTGCAGTGAATGCTTGGAAGGGGTAAGGAGGCTGGATCTGATTTGGATCCAGGGGACAGGTTAGAAACAAAATAATAAGAAACATTAAAGTGAAAATGAAGAGTAGCCAGATCACTGAATTTTAAAAGAAAAACAAACACACAATAAAGCTATACCTCCGCTGCTTGGACCAGCTCCTACTCCAAACCACCTATCACATCTCATTAGAACAATGTTGAGCGCTTTGGAAAAGAGGTGCCTGCCTAGGATCCACTTTCAAAGAAAACTGCTGGGAGTTTACTTAGAGATGAAGAAAAAAAAATTAGAGCTTTTATAAGAACCAGAGAGAGTAGAATTCCTTACTCCAAAGCAATTGTTATATTTTAAATATTCTATTAAAGAATCCGTTTTCTTCTTTTTCCTTAAATGGCTGGGGATAGGTTTCAACGTACATCTTGAATTGGGCTCCACAGCGTTAGGATTTCCAGTGGCATTTGGTTTTGATAAAGCTACCCCCCCCCCCCTTTTTTTTTTTTCTTTTGCCTTGAAGCAGTTTGTTCTCTTGGCAAGAATACAGAGACTGGCAATTGTAACTCACTTCTCATTGCCAGCAGTAAGGAAGGCTTGAGGTCCTCTTTTTCAGCTGTAGCACGTTTGGATGTTTGGAACCAGAGCAGTGAAAAGAGGGGGAAAAGAGGAGGGAGAAGGAGGGTAAAAAAAAAAAAAAAAAGGCCCCTAAATCTGTTCTTTTCTCTACTGTAAATTACAACCCTGCTTTTTTAATTTCCTTTCCCAGCACAATGTTATTCATTCACATCCAAAATAAACAGGGGGCTTAGAGAGTGAACAGCTTGGGAGAACAAACTGTCCTCTTTTCACAGTCTTTACCTGTCAAGAGCCTGATTAAACACATATATGCTGATGGCAAGTATGGTATGGTGGCCTTTGGGAAGCTTCCGCATCCCAAGGGCTGACACGAGGTTGATCCTGAAGCTCTGAGGTCTTCAGAGAACCGATGGGTTCTTGTTCGGCTAAGCTACTGAATGAGGCTAAAAATACCATTTTTGTCTGTAAAAGCTCTGTTTTTCAAACACAAAACCTTTGGGGCTAGCTTGGAAGAGACTGCAAAAAAAGACTTCCCAGTTGCTAAACCTTTTGAGATCCCTGGTTATGGATGATAGATGTTTTTCTTCAAGAAAAGCAAACTGGGAGGTAAAGTCCTTTACTAAAAACCGGGCAACAAAAGAGCCCGTTCTAATTACATAAATGTGTGTTTACTGTTCCTGTTTGGCACAATGGACTGGTCCTCTCCAGCATAACTTCATGGACCTTCCAGAGTGGCCTCATGGAGATATGTGATTTTATGTTTCTTGATGAGGAAGTCAGATGCTCCTGCTTCATAATTGCTGTTTCTTCAGTAGACTCCAGTATTTCCTTTAAGGAGACCCTATGGTCTAGCCTAAAGCTAAAAGCTTTAGTAAAGCTAGAGCAGGACTTGTTTTGCACAGGTTCTTTCCCACCCAGCTCCTAACCCATCTCCTAGCCATCCCACCCTCCCTCACCCATCTATTGACTTCTACAGTACCTGTAGAAGTAAAATTAATCACACAGGCCATTAGTAACAAGGGTTACAAAGCAGACTGAGAGGTGGAGGTCTTCAGCTCTGCCTGTGATTCCACTGCTAAGATCCCGATAACTTTTAATATATTTATTAACCTCTCTGGCCATCTTGATGTGAAAATACCATGGGCTGAAGTCTATAATTTTCAACCATCACTAAGGTGGGTGGGAGTAAATGGAAGCAGGAATACTACTGGGGTGGAAAAGCTGCCCGGAATCATCAAGAAGCTGTGGGTCTGGGTGTCCTCCAGCACCAGCCATTGTCCCTGCACTGGGCATGGCTCTGGGTAAGTCACCCTTCCTCCTGGCAGGCATGTCGCACCGCAGGGAGAGGGGGGCACTGTACAGAGCTTCGTGGCTGCAGTTGCTCCGTAAGGGTCTTACTCCAGCGGCAACCTTACTGGTGATGGTGGCAGGGTCTGGGAGAGACCCACAGTGGACAAGAGGGACATGAGAGCCAGCTGTCTCAATATAAGAGATGGGTGACCAGATAAATATAATTTCAGTCTGAAGGACAGAAAAAGAGGGGAAATCCATCTTGCTTTTTTTCCATTTGCCATGGGTACTGGGGGCAGCTAACTTTTCAAGGTCATTTTCTTGAGTTTTCTTTCTTTCATGCATCTAAGTGACTAAAGATTCTGGAAAAACTTTTGGATTTTTCCTGTTTGCGTAAGTAGGTTGTTGTTGTGCGTTTCTTTTTTGTATATATATTTATATATAACTAATGCTGGAATAGAAAATAATGACTGGTTTGTAGAAAAACCATCCGGAAGTTTCTCTATATCCAACCCCATAAAGCAAGGACCAAAGGGGGCTGCTGGGTCAATTTCACAGGCAAGAAAGTTAAAATGGATGCAAGGAAATACTTCTGTTTAAAGCATATAATCACCCTAAGGAATTCCCTGCCACAGGAAATCATTGAGGCAGAGTTAAAGAAGGTCAGAGAGATATTTTTAAAGGCTTGAATGTTTATGTGACTAAACAACAGGCTTTATGTGCTTTTTCTCACTGGCCAGGAAGATGGGTCAAATATTACAGGGATTCAAATATATGCCCATCTTGTAAAAACTATAGACAAAAATCAGTGATTTAGGGTAGAAAGCTAGTCATTTCCACACTATGGCTCACTATACACCAGTTAAAAAAAAGAACCACAAGCCAAATCAAAGTACTTTAATATCTGGAAACACACATTTTAGGGATCAACAAGTTCTAGAGTAATGCAATGATACTACCATATGGTTGTGCCAATGTGTGCAAGAATTTGTAGTGTTAAACTGTCTTCTCAGAGCTTTAACCTTAACTTTTCTCACTTGCCTTGGTGTTTTGTTAGAAAATAATAATGGTTTTCCCCTTTTTCTCTCTCTTCCTGTATGGAATACTTTCTTAGCCTGTTACAGATTACTGTGCAATCGTGTTATCACAGGCCTAGCCACTCATTTGTATTTGAAAACTGAAGAAAGTTCAGAGGCATGCCTTGTTATCTGCCATCTGTAGATAGGGTTTTCGAGGGTGATCTTGAGTGTTTCAGTTTATGGAGGCTAAACCTGTTCCATTTCACAGGCATCTAACTCTAAAGAGCTGAGCACACATTCCCTGAAAATTGCCTCCTCCGCTTTATCTCCAGCAGAACTCCTGTTAACAATGCACTAAAAAGGAACTCATCACTTTCAGAAAATTCCCTTTTCCTCAAGTAGGACTTTCCACAGAAGTTATTTGCTTTGATTTTCATTTGTTCTCAGGGCAATGCAGAGAATGTAGGGTGGGCGTCTCCCACCACTGACTGCACAGCCTGGCACCCCAAGAGGACCTTTGAACCAGCCAGCTAAATGGCACCTGGGAGCGCAACCACCTCTGCCATTGTGCTGCTGGAGCTCACCTTGCCATGGTTTTGGTTGGGACCAACTGAGTGTGTCCAAAGAGTGTCCATGTATGGCTTGGGTAGTAGGACCTTGCTGGCACCATGTCCAACAGGCAGGTTGCAGCCAGCCATCCCGTTCTGAAGATGGGGAGATCATGCTACCCACAGATCACACCATGCCTGTTGGCCTTCATGCCTAGGGAGTATTCTCATTTAGTAGTAGAAACAGGGCACAGTGGGCTCAGGGCTGGGATGTGGTGTCTCATGCCCTTTGGGCATGTGCCCAGGTTCCCTCTCTGGCATAACCTTGGCATGAGAGGGGAAATGAGAGGATTTGGGATCTTACTTTGACGAGGGATCTTGTGCAGATAAAGGGTTCAGAGAGGCTAGGGAACTCACTCAAATCCTGCAGCATAGACACAGCCACAAACATCTCATCTGATACACACCTCTCAAAGGAAGAAAACACCTTTTTCTGGCCAGATGGAACAGAACTTTGGAAAATTAATTGAACAAAGTGAACTTTCAGCCAAGAGCTGTTAACAGTTGTCAAGATAGAGAAATGACTTATTCAGAGCTATCGATTAGGCCTGGACAACAGGTTTTGAAGTAAAAATTCACTGTCCTCGCCTTTTATTGTTTTCAGTTCTCTTCTGCTGTCATTTGGTTGGTTTTCATTCTGGTCAGCAATGCCAGTAGAAGGCTGAAGAGTAAATAGCCTTCAATTTTACTAGCTCTTTCTTCACAAGTTAAGAAAAACTAAGAAAGGAAAACCGGTATATGGGAAAGACCACATACCACCATAACTGGGAGATTTACAGTCAGCAGCCCTGGCCATTGCCTGTCTCTAACAACTGCTACAAATTACTTAAAAAAAAAAATCCAAGTTACATTAAGGAGGACAAAAATAGGTCTGAGCAGCGTTATGAACCTGTTACCACCTTTTAGCTCCCTTCCTAGCTAACCTTACCCTTAACTGGTCTAAAAATTCTGGTGGTTAAAAGCAACTTGTTTGAATACTAGAGCTCTCACCACTGCTACCACCAGTGGTAGCACAAGTGGTTATTTTAACAAACAAAGCCTAGCACAGAAACCCTACTAACTGGAGTTAATTAAAGACTCTAGTGTACTGGAACCACTAGATGTAATTCTCTATCACCATACCTCTATTGGTACTTTACATTTTAAGAATTAATTCAGAGGATCCAAACAGTGTATTCTCTCTTTAAGGATAACCTGGCTGCAGTCCTGCATATCTTGTGGGCTGACCTGAAAGCATGGTCTACAGCCCACGTAACATCTCATCCTCTTCATCTGTGACTGAATCAGCTTCCTCACATGAAAGTGTTTGCAAAGGAGACGGCGCTCTTGGGTTTTATGGTGGGAGGTGTCCTGGAAGGATGAGAAACAACTGCAGAAATTCAACAATGAACCAGTCAACTAGCCCAAATTACTGACCAACCCGGCTGATGGCTGCACCAGTCCCACTGCCAGCTGATCAGGTTGGCTACTCAGTCTCTCAGGTGGTGGTTCAAGTTTCAGAGAAAGATACAATCCTCCCTCTTACAACTTGTTAGCTATGCAACGACTGCTGTGACATGTTATACCTCCTCAGACTTGCCAAAATCAGCTGATTCCTTGATGGAGACTGATTTGAAAGTTAATATATGATAATACTAGCCATAAAATTAACCAGACATTAAAACCATAAAGAATCGAGGCAAAAATATCGTGCTTCTCTCCATTAGAAACCTTCCTCTGGTATCCCAAGGACTCTGGTGAGGCTCATGAGTTCAGCCTTCTGAGTTTCTGGCTTCCAACAGTGGGAGTTTCCCAGGCTTTTGGTATGGTGCAGCAACTAATTTGTTCTAAACCTACTTGTCATTAAATTTACCATTCTTTCTCATGTCCTCACACTAAGGGTGAGTGTTCTCCAAAACAGGGTGAAGGAAAGAAGCACATCAGAATGACCTTAGAGATGAATTAGACTTTTGCCTCTGAAGGCTTTCAATCAATTGAGAGTGACATTTATTTAACCAAAACAAAAGTTCTGTGGCTTTGATTTTGTTGTCACACAGCATCACAGCTCTGGAAAAAATAAGCAAGGGACTGCTTAAACTCAGATTATAGCAGGTCTTTTTTTTTTTTTTTTTTTTATCCCTTTGGAACAATAAATTGGCTTAAAATATAAGACAATACCAAATGCTTATTACTCCTGTGGAGAATTAATGAACCATGGCATCTAAACTATCGAGTGGTCAGACCATATGTTATTAGAAATGGTGGATGCTCTATATTGGTTAGGACTGTTATGCATTTGTGATTAAGGCTATGAAACTTCACCAATAAACACAGCTGAGAAATGAGCATAAACAGTCAATCCATATGAGGGAAACCAGCCACGTGTAGTAAATGTAGCAAAATGCAATGTAATGAGCCTTATAGAGAAGACTTGCTATATCCAAGAAACTTTTCCACAAACTAATATTGCCTGAGACCAACTGCTTATCAAAATAATCCTTGCTCTTACTGGACAGTGGTTCTATACACAGAGAGTGTAAGAGACATCTGACATTAATAATCTCATCACTCTTGGGATATTTACTGCTGGCAATATGTATCTGTTGTGGCACTAGCAGACTGAAACAAGGCTTTTACCATCACATACAAGCTTAACTTCAATAAATAGCTCCACCACAAGGTTTCAAAAGTTTATCTACTGTCCATGCTGTTTCTTCATCCTCTTCAGGCCAGTCCACCCTGCTTCTTGCTTCTGCTGCATCCAGATTCTTTCTTCTCTGGGCTCGTCTTCCAGCCAGCCTGTCCTCATCCAGAGCCCCTGCTTCTCTCTCAGGGCCTCTCCTACTTGCAAGGTGCTCTCTCTCCTCCCTCTGCTTCTTCCAGATCACTCTTCATCTGGAACTTTCTATTCAGTCCTCATCTTCACACAGTGCCCCTCTGCTATACCCCTTAGAGCTGTTTAACTACTCAGCAGGAACCAGCCACAGCTGCACCTTATCTACATCAGCCAACTCACCACCCCTGAAGCCAGCCCACAGCTGTATATTATCAATGCTAATTAACCCAGCTTCATTCCTCTGTAATTCCTCTACATGTATCTTCCTTGCTATAGGTTGTAGGGCCAGGCAGCAATGACTGACTGTAAAAGAGATTGTTGTGCAGGTCCAACCACTTGAGCAACACCGGGAAGCCAAGTCACTGTTCTGTGCCTCAATTTACCCATCACTCTGATGTGATGTTAATACATACAGCCAACACAGCTTCCTTGGTTTGTACGGAAATGGTTTAATCAATGTGTTAATGCATGTATAAGCATCTCAGCTCCTGTATGTCTTCATTGTCTTAAACACCATTTAGCAGATAATCAGAGCAGAGCTGCTATTCATAACGAACATCTTAGGCTCTTGGATGAATCATCTCTGAGTGTTTATGAAATGTTGGTGGAGTTTCAGCCAATATGAATACATGGCTCGCATCTAAATCTAATGCTGGGGAAAGCTGTGAAGCAAATGTGTCCACAGGGTATGGCCTGGCTCAGCGCTGTTCTCCAGCCACCATGATCCCAAAGCCTAGCTCATCTAATGCCGATTCAGCAACGCTGTCCCTAAGAAGAGCTTGGGCCCCCCCATTCTCCAGCGAGAAATCTCAACTTCAGTGAGAGATGTAGCCAAAACCACTGGTGTGCTGATTTGATGGAGTATTCTGATTCACTCAGGATGCTTTCATGGATGGGAAAAAATTAAAAAAAAAAAAAAAAAAAAGATGCAGTTCTGCAGTTCTTTGTAGGAGCAAATAGCATGATGTGTGCTAAGTTGTGTTGTAACTTCTTTCAAAAATCAGGTCTTCAAGAACTTTGGAAAATTAAACCTTGCTGAACTGAGAAGAGGCTAGTGTAAAGCTGTCATAAGAAGGCCTGCTGAAATCCTGGTGGCAGCAAAGCTGAATTCCTTTAATATACATCAGGCTTCTTCTGAGCCCTTTCAGCTTCCACTTGTTTATTATTCTTGCCTGGTTTACAAGCTCCAAAGAAACTCGACATAGATTACGATACATGAACAGGCTCAACACATCTTGAGATGGATTATTTCCTTCCTTCAGAGCTACAAGAAGGCTGGTGTTGCTCGTGGTTTGGTATCTTTTGACATTTCATTGAAAAGACTTACTTTCTAACACAGGAAGGCTGCAGTGGGGTGACGTCTGACCAACACAGGCTCATTTACCTGCTGACATCTCCAGCACTCTGGTCTATAATGAGATTTGCTGTTGCTGGCATGCCTTACATCTGGTTTTGCTGTTCAGAAAGTGCTCATTTTGACCCAAAACAGCACTGATTATGAGTTGCTATAATGTCCATTCCTGTGAGGTGGCCTCATTCTCCACAAGAAGCATATGATGTAGAATACAAAGTAAGGGGAAAGGGTGGGGAAAAAAAGTAAGTAGAATAGGCAAGCAAAAAACTGTTGAGTGGTTTGACATGGTTTATTTATGTGTTTGCCAATGTGAGTAATTTCTGAGCTATGAAATTAATCATCATCTGGCAGTTTGGAATAATGTTTAGGGTCATGGATGTCTGAGATTCAGACCTTCAGGGTTCAGACCTGCTGGACAAATGGGCTTGTCTGAGTCTGCCTCTATTTCAGGTACAAATTGGGAAAGCACTAGTTATTAAAAATGAAAATCAGGTGCTGATGTCATCTCCTTTTGAGTATCCGAATTTAAGAAAATTGGTAGTAACTCAAAGATGACCATGTATCAGATGGAAAGTAAAAACTTCACCAGGGAAGAACTACCATTGGTGTTTATTACAACGTGCTAGTAGCGTGTCATGGTTAGCAGAGCCTGATGAGAAGATGCTACGTCACACCAGGGACCAGGTCATTATGCTGAGAGTCTAGAGCACAGATGGACCCCATGGCTCAGTTGTATTGGGGATACACAGCCATCAGAGGGAATCAGATCCTGTTAAAAAAAAAGTTCTCAGTAAGATTATTCTGATCTGCAACATCACCTTCCTGAAAACTGCCTCTGAAGCTTGCTTACTGTCCTACCAGAATCTAAGCTGAGTTGTTCTACAGTGGCCCTGAGGCATTTTACACATAGTCTGATAGAAAGCTGCAAGCAGGACTCATTGCAAATTACCATAACTCTTCCAGTGCACTGTACTGAATTCAGTCTTCTGGATTATTCCATTTTCCAGTGAGCTACAGATTATAGTATAGCATGTGTTCTGTTTTTAAAGCAATTATGCTTAAATATACTTGTTCTTCAGTTTAATTTTCCTTCTGAAAGCACAGCAGTCATCTTCTATCAACAAATCCATTCCAGAATGTTTTTGCTAGCAACTGTTACTAAGACTTCTTCATCCAAAGTGGAAGCTTGGGAGGGATATAATCAGCTCTCTAGCATGGCTAGAAACATTTGCCAGTAGCTAAAATATACAGTGAACAAAATATCTGCCTTTTGGATGTTTTTAAAACAAAAAAAAAAAAAAGCCATCATAGCTTTAGGGCACAGACCTCATCTGCTTCTCATCCTGGAAAAGCAGGAGTCATTCTAGTCTAGCAATAGGATGGCTGCTTTCAACCAAGAAAGAACTGCTCTGGTCCAAGCAATCAAAGACCATTATGACAAGAACAACTGGAAGAAACACCATCGTTGACGTTAAGTGACAGGATTGAGGTGTGGGCAGTTATAGGTTTTCTCACAAAATTGAAGTCTACATTTAGTGTCTTTTCCTGGATCTCCACTGCTGCCCAGAGGGCCCCAGGCAGATGCAACTGCAGCCAGGTTTGACCCTGGGGGCAGTTTTGGCTGTGGATGCCAAGTAGCCATAAGTCTGTATGTAGAAACAAAAGCTCAGTGTCTATGAAAGTGGTAAAACAAACACCAAGCCCTATGCCTAGTCCTTACTCTTGAGGTAAAGCACCATTTTATTTTGATTGAAGCCTTTAATTATTTTACCGATCACTGGCAAGCACTTGCTTCTTCCATTCTTTCTATTCTCATCATGTTGTTGGGGATCAGAATAAACAAACTTGTACACTGTTTGTTGCCAAGACTTTGGTCTTGTCACCCAACCTGTGGACTACACACCCATATCCCTATTCCTCAGCTTGTTATAAACAATAACGATTCCTGCTAGTCAGCATTTTTAGAAGATCCCATTCCCACTGTGCATGCTAGTCTACTTGATTCACGAATTTTGGATTGCTTCAGAGGTTTGCTCCAAGAGCTGTTTCAGGTTGCTGTGATGTTATCAGGAGTAGCTAGAGAAACAAAGGGCTTTGTACAGAAAAACTGGCAGGTAAGGTATAAGGAAATTACTCAAATCATTTGTTTTAAGGTATATTTATCATACTCAAATCTAAACTTATTGATTTATATTACGGCTTTGGCATCATAAACATTTGATAGGATTATTTATTAAAATTGTGCTGGGGTTTTTTGGCTTTCCATAACATACTTCTAACGAAATATTTAAATGCACACATGGTACACAATTGGCTGACTCCAGCTCACCTCCTCAATACAACTGAATTGCATGAATATTCACATCTTTCATGAAGAAATCCAGCACTCCTGAGCGCAGACAGATCACAGAATTGGGCTTCTAAGCTAAAGCTACAAATGGACCTAAGTGCTACTTCCAACATGGTATTTTACAGGGATCCTTCAAATTCCTGTGGTTGAGGGCTATGCACATTCACATTACTGCTGGCAAAGCCCATGGGCCTGAAGTCTCCACCAGAGAAATTACACCATCCTTGAAAGTGGCATCCTGCTCAGACCCCTGTGTCACATCAGAGGCAAAGCAGAGCTCTCAGACTGCCTCTTTGCTCTATGGTGCTTTCTTTAGGACCTGCTTTAGGGCATGTTGTTCTTTGAGCACAATTATTATACTTGGCTTTGCACCAACCAGAGGCAGTAATGAAACTTTCTGATGTTGCCATGTGCGTCCCATCATATCCCACAGACCAGTGACTGAACTGGACTGGTTTCTTGTGAGTTTCCTACCCCACCAAAGAGATGCTCAAAAAGCTACCCCAAAAGATAAGACGTGGGTTGAAGCTCCTGCCTCCAACAAATGTAGGGGATATCTGAGAAGATAACTCCTCACTTGTCTTTTGCGCTGTCAAAGAACAACTCATCTTCCTGGAGGTTTCCACAAAATTGGGCTAACATGATTTAGGTACCTAACCTAGAAAAAGATTCAGAGCTGAAAATCCCAGCTAGAGGCTCCCAGAAAGACTTCTGCTTTCATCCACAACCAGGTATCTAGAAGCCCTGAGTCTTGCCCATCTTCCTGTTTTCTACAGGTTTTCCCAGGTATTTTTAAGCTCTGCTTTCCAGCTTTGGGTAATCCTATTCACTCATCTAAACTGCTTACAGAGACCCTGAGTGCCTGATGCCTGGAACAACCCAAGTCTGCTTATAGATCTAGTTTGAAGTGACTTTTCCAAGACGAGGCAGAAAGTGGCTGCAAGAGCCAGGAATGGAAGCCAAGTTTCTTGTTTCATAAACTCCTGAGTTAACCACTTCTGCTCATAAGAATCAAGTATGAAAAAAACATAACAAAGGGGAATGAGAAGGAAAGCTTTCAAAGAACCAAACCAAACATCACCCGTTCAGTTTTCTTGAATGCCTTGTATTGCCAAACATTTACAGCTTTGAGCACTGCTGGAATTCTCAAAGCTGGTGGATAATTTTTCCCCACAAATTTTATTACTGTAGAATTTGATTCTACTACCCTTATGCATTTGGTCAGCCCCACTTTTTTCCCTAGAAGTTGAAAAGACCCCTTAAGTTTTTAGGGGACAGAAGACTGCCAAGTTCAGAAGCTAACTTATACTTTGTTTCCTTTTTCTCTTTTTCTTTTTATTTAAAAAAAAAAAAAAAAAGAAAGAAAAAAAAAAAGAGGAAATGAGCAGTTGAAACCCGTGTTGCTTTTTTTCTTGTTAATGAAATTTGCCCTCCCTTGTGATGCTAACTTTTCCCTGCTGTACTACCCAGGACGAGGTAACACTGAATATGAACCAGATCCAGTGAGAAATTCTTCCCTCAGATCATTTTCCTGCCAGGAAAGGCAGATTTGCTGCTATCTGAATGGTTCCTCGAGGTGGTTCGGTTTTGGCAAATCTTGCAGGAGACCTAAGAAAGAAGTTGCACTGGAAATTTGTGTCATTTTCCATCAGCTCAGAAGGATGCTGCTGATTTTTCAGCAGCTGTTTTTAAGAAGGCTTGATGAGGACCTGGGTGCTCAGTGACCAAGGTCTGTGGGTCTTTTGGTAAGGATATTTGGTAGCAGGTAGGATTGGGTCTACATGCGATGAGGTAGGTGCTTTGAGGTAAAAAGAAAGAGAGAGGCTGTTAAGATGGACCTTTTCACTACAATTTAATAGACATGAAAGTAATTTCCACAGCAGTTGCTACAATTAGAGTGTAAACATTTTTAAACTGCCATCTACTATATTTATTGGGGAAAGAAAAATAGGTGAATGAATAAAGTCAACAATGGTGAAGAAGTAGCTTCCTGGCTTCTGATCAGGAGGTGGGGGCGAAAAGGGGAGGTGGGGGGAAGGTGGCTGCTGTGCAACATAGCGGAGAGGAAAAGTCCAGTAAACAAGACAGAATGGGAGAGCTGCAGAGATTAGAACTGAAAAACCCAAAGAAAACCAAGGGGAATTGAATAAAAACAACAGTCTGCTTACAAAAGTAAACACAGGGGGAAGGGAGAACATGCAAAGGGAAAACAGATGCACAGTAGGACAGTGCTCAAGAGACAGAGTGAGGTGAAAGCTGTCTAAAACAAGAGGGAAACTTGGAGTGGAAAAAAAAAAAAAACAAAAAAACCCCCAACAAAATATATTGGCAGCAATGCCTTGGTGACCTTCATGTATTGAGGTGCCCGTTTGTACAAGCCCGGGGGACGTTGGTGGCATTTTATCAACACAGAGGAATTTACTACTGAGGAACCTGAAACACAGAAATTCTGTCTTAGGATTGTTTCTAAACTCTCCTCCTTACTCATGCCTCAGCCATGCAGATCTGAGGTGCAGCAGGTGAGAAGGAACTCTGAAACTGGGTCAGGGTACCCGTGTGAGGTCTGCCTTCAGCCCACAGCATTCAAAGAGAGCCTGATCCACAACCAATCATCTGAGCAGCCTCTCCCAATGGGCTGTAAGTGCACTCATCTCCCATAGGCTTGAAGCCAAAAGGTCTAACAAATCATGATTTCCAAGCACAAGTTAGGTTACTTGTAGGGATGTGTTCTTCCTGCTAAATAGATGAACAAAAAAAGGAACAGTCAGGGGAAAAAGCTGTTCTTTAGAGCTTCTGTGGAACCTGTGGGAAACCCATGGTGGTTCAGAGTGCTGCAACCACACACAGAAGGTCTTCTCATGTGAAGAAGTTTTTCTGAGCTTAAATTCACAGTCGGGATTCGTACAAGGCTATTCTGGGGAGCTGTGCAAGGAGGCTTAAAATATTGCTCTCTCAGCTGCCTGTCCTCCTCCTCAGGCAGCTCAGAGTTTGGTGGGCTAGTGCAAACTGACTTTCGATAGCAATTTCAGCTAGTACTCCAGTCCAAGTAGGTAAATGTTCCCTCTGTCTCCCTTGCTGTGGCGCAGGAGAATCAGGGTGATAGCGTGTGAGAGCCTACCCCAAACAGGTCTGCCTGGCTGTGTGGGAACAGATGGAGGAAGGGAGCTGAAAATGGTTGAGGGGACAAGCCCACGAGTGGCATACACGGGCTCTCCAGGCGTTGTTTTGATGGTGACGCAATCTGACAGCGGTCCCATGGGTGCTGAGAGTGGCATAGCACTCATCTGTGGTATAGAAATCAGACCAGGGAGCTGTGAAGAGGCTCAGAAATGTGATTTCAGCATGCAGTGGCGACGTCACTGTGGTCCTGCCCTGTGCGACATGTGGGAAGTCCAAGGGCATTTGGGGCATGGGGTCATTCAGACCATGTCATCCTCTGAAGAGCACTCGAAGGGCAGGGTGGTCTTAGGTTTTCCTCTTTGATCTTTCCGCTGGGAAATCACTCATGACAGGATACAACAAGGCAGAGGATGGGATCTTAAAATCATCGCTTATGCTTACCATACCAGGGCATGGTAGATACAGAAAGGTTCTGTGTCTTTTTTGGAAGACTCTATGCATGTACTTGACCTGTTCCACTTCAGAGTTCAGGGGTTTCCAGAGCATCGGATGAGTCTTATTGACAGCATTGGTAAAAAGAGCAATGACTGGGTCTGGGAGGCCAAACATGGTCTCAGAAGGAAAATGCAACATCTTGCTCAGGATTGGGATTTTTGGGTTAGTGACACAGCATTAAGTGCTGCTGCCTGTGTTATTCCCATCTAGAGAAAAAGCAGAGGATTTACAGACCCTTATCTTCTTTCAGCCTTCGTCTCCCAGATTGCTTAAATGTGTCTGTCTCTACAGTTTGTTTCATTGACCTCAATGGCTACATCTATATTAATAAAACCAAACAATGCCAGGAGTCATTCTTTGGCTTGGAGACTAACAGTCTGGTTATGTTCATGCTATCAAACTCTGTTAGCCTCTAAAACAGGGTAACTGCATCAATCCGTCTGTTGGAAGTGGTCCCAGGAGTGTGCCCATTCCTGCACCATCCCTGGAAGCAGCCTGGGAGAGACATGGCAGCTTGGCCAGGACCACTCTGGCAACACGACAGCAGAGGCCATTGGTGAGGTCTGTCCAAGGAAGTAATTGTTCTTGATAAGACCGAGGCAAAGGGCAAACTGTCCTGGGATTGCTCGTCATTACCCATTCATTCTCACTATGCTGATACCAAAACTAGTAGAGAACGGTTGTACCTGCCAGGAAAAAAAAAAAGACCATGTGTACATTCCTTAATCAAAATGAAATCCCAAATCCCTTTAGGACAAATCCTCAAAGACTGATATAATTCCTTTACCTTGTAAAATTTCACTGTTTTGCCCATACCTATGATGTTTGCCAGGAGAATTTTGGAATAAAATGCAATCATCTGTTGAAACACAAGACGGGTAAAATTCTAGTTTCTCCTTCATTTATAGAAAGCTCATGAGTGGCTGTGTTTTGTCAGAACCAAACTTCCTCAAAGCCTAAGTCTCCTACAAGTGGAGGTTTGGATCACTTTTGTTATAAGCAACAACCTCCAAATCCAACATTTGGATTTGGGACTGAGGTGTGGGCCTATTAACAAATTAGGACCGTACATGATGCTAGGTTGAAGATCCAAACTTGCCCAAGTGTTCAGGGAGTGATCAGATCTGTGGTTTTGGTTTAGCTCCATCACTCATTCAGAGGGAGGAAACTAGTTTAGACTTCGCTGATAAAAGAAGCTCGCGCTTGAATCGTTTTCTATCGGTAATGTGTTAAATATACCGCAGCAGATTCATATGGC
This sequence comes from Falco naumanni, assembly GCF_017639655.2. Taxonomy (NCBI): domain Eukaryota; kingdom Metazoa; phylum Chordata; class Aves; order Falconiformes; family Falconidae; genus Falco; species Falco naumanni. Next base: position 81,061,082 of record NC_054059.1, read on the forward strand.
AAGGAAGTATTTTAAGCATTGCAATGAGTTAACTAAAAGGAACCATAAGAAATATATACCAGAAGTTAATTTTTTCCAGTTCTTTTTCAGCTCTGCACCCTGCCTGCGTTAGCTCTTGTGCAGGGTGGCTTATTTTCACTTAGAACTGTTTTGGCATCATTATAAAATACAACTCGCACGCCACAAGGACACGGGGAGCCTTTTGGCTTATATTTTGCAGATGTCCATAATTTAATTGGACCAGCAGGTGACCAGGATTACAAGGTCACCTTATGATGGTGCTCAGCACATGGCTGAACGTGGGCAGCTCACAGTAACACACTGGGACTGTTGTACCCCTGCTCGAGCCCTGCATCCAGCCACTTTCCAGCAAGTCTGTTGTGGATATTAGATGCTCCCTGCCTGAAATCTGTCCCTTGAGGTTGAGTTTCAAAATCTAATAGTGCCTTCTGGTCCTCAAAAATGTGTCAATCCAGTGAGGTGGTGGTTTTGCTTAAAGGTAAAGCAATCCAGGGAGCTTTCAGGTCTGGATGCAACAATCAGTGATTATGGAGTTTATCTTGACATTTATTAGTTGTTAATGGCAGTGCTTCCAGAGAGCTAAGCACGTTCCAGGCAGCCACATAGCATCCTTGGCCTGCAAGAGCTGGTAGTTTAAGAACACACAAACACTAAAGGAAACAGCAAAAATACAAAGAGGGTTTAAAAGTTGGGGGGGGTGGGTTTTTTACTTTGTCATTAAAGCTCACTTGAGTCACTACCAGTCAGATGCAGTAGGCAGTTTCTCAGAGGTGGGAATAACCATGGGGAAGGGAGCTGCAGGCTGAGTTAGGTGGGCACGGTGAAGTCGGTTGGACCTTGGGCTTGGCCCTCTGCAGGTGTCATGGGTGCCAAAACCAACAAGGATTTGGCTATAGTCTGGGCAAGAAAAATCGCTGCTCATGTGCAGAGCCTTTGACAGTGGCAGAGGTTGTGACCAAGAAGGAGGTCAGTGGAGAAGACACCAACAGCAACTCAGGAAGTCATGTTGGGGAGTGTTGCTCCTTTGAGATGTCAGTGGTGCTGAGACCACCTGTGATGGCTGGTGATCCTGAAATTATGAAAAAAGAGCTGCTCCTTTCCCACTAGAAAGCAAAGTCCCGAAAAGCTGAGATCCTTTTGGGTGGCCTTTTCCATCAGTGTCTGCTGCTGTCCCGAGGATGGAGGAAGGATTCGGATGTCTCTGGGCTCAGGCCAGGCTGATAAATGACATGCCAAGACAATGACCATTACACAGTAAAGTTAAATCACCGAAGCTCAGTGCTGGCTTAACTAGTGAGGACTGAGTCATTTCTGAGCAGAGCTTTTTGCTCGCCAAACTGTTCTCTTGACTATTACTTTTAGGGGCTGCCATGTGACCCAAAAAGACCTTTTTTCTTTTGCCAGGAGTAAACTTTCTTCCAGCAGATAAGAGAAACATGTCATTGCGGCGACTCTCTACAGCAGAGGCAAGTGGATGAATGGCAAGGGGGTGTGTGCGTGTGGGGGGAATGCAACTAATCGGATCATTGAGTCTTTCATTACATATTTATTTATTTTCTGGTTTCCACCTAAGTTCAGAAACTGAAATTCGACACTGAACTCTTCATCTACATAGGCTGGGCATGCTTTTTGATCTGCCTGGGCTTTTCCCTTTGTAAAGTGTGGGTAATGATGTCAGGTAGTCTCAGTAATTGAAGAAAATGCCCACGTGAAGTAGTCTGCAAATCAGAGAGAACAGCATCATTGTTCAGAGATTGCAAAGGACTGTTTAGTGAAGTTTTTGAATAATTATGTATTACTTCCTTGGGGTAATCTCAGATCTCAGCGTCATCTTACACCGCACCCCATGTCTCTTCAGACCGTAGCAGTGACACTGGAAGCAGAACCCAAGTTGGATGGATCCTGGCAACACAGATCTCTGCCATTTCCATTGAAGCTGGTGCCTTTAAAATTATTTAAATTATTTAGAGACATTTGTTTAAAATAAAATAGACTGCTACCAGCACATATCCTCTAACATACCACTAAATACTTTGGATTTCTCCTGGCAGACACCCTACATATGGAAAAATCTCCTTTTAACTAAGTTTATGCCTTACCCACTCCATAACTGCTCTGAGAAGTGCCAGTGCCACACCACAGGTGCCCCTGCACATATGAAAAGGGGCGCTGTATAAGCCCTCCTCCAAAGAGGAACGTGCCTGCTTCCCCTCGGGGCAGTGGCAGAACTCGGTGAAGGCAGCAGCCGCTGCTCCTCTGAACTGTTATTACCCCAGGCTGCTCACAAACTGGCAATGGCATTGCTGATGTCTCCCTGTGCTCCTCAGCTTTCCTTTGCAGCGACAGAGAGTGGGGACTCTCATATCTCACACCATAGATGTGCGGGTCCAGACCCGATGTCACCTTTGAGTCCTAAATCCAGTTTGTCAGGAAGGTAGGAGCCTAAAAAGGCTGCTGAGTCTGGGTTGGGGCATTCACACTGCACATGGCAGTAGGCCCAGAAGGGTGGAAATGGCTGGGCTCAAAAGCTTTACAAGTGCTTGGGATGGATGAGGGCTTATAAGAGCCAGGCAAGATGCCTAGGAGCTTAAACAATGCTGAGTGTGGCTCAAAAAGCACTCCCTGTGGACAGACCATCTTTCCAACACAGCCAGAGATTACCCATGTGTCTTTAAAGCCCATTGCATGCTACATGTTGCATTGATTGTGCACAGCAGCTGAGCGCTGAACAAATAAGCTGCCGCTGCTGTGCTGGATGGGGGAACATCCTGGTGTTGCTATGACATTTCTTGTCAAGTTTTCAGGCTCAAATGGATCCCACATGGGGGAGCGCATCAGGCTCTGTTGGCAAGTGGGAGATTTGGAGGCTGGAGCGCTCCCCATCTCCTGTTCGTGGAAACAAAGCATCTTTTATGCTTCCTTCCAACCAGGACAAGGGGCTGAAATAAATCATCGAGTGACCCAGCCACTCCCCTGCTATTATAACAAGCAGCTGGAGGGCCACCAAAACCGGGCACCGCTGCTAGTCAAACAGGCGCTTTCCCATTTGCCTTTTATTTGGATTCACTGGTGGCACTCTGGGGGTTTGCCGCTTCTTTCTTTGCCTCCTACTGTCCAGAGACACTACCAGTTAAACCCCAAAGCGATATTAAAAAACGGGAGGCTGGGCTTGCAGCCAGCTGTTGCTAACAGATGTGCCTGTGAGCATCGTGAGGAACAAGCCAATGTAGCCAATCCCGCCTGCTCGCAAACCGGAGTCCGTTGTTTGATGGGGCACAACAAGCAATTGCAAGAGGTTAAATAAATCCCTGGGCTGTGGAAAGCTTCCAGAATGGTGCTTTGGGCTCCTCTGTGCTCATTGCCACAAAGAAAGGTTGGGGAGTTCTCTGGAGCAGGTAGTAGGTGCCTGAACACGGGCACTATGCCACCAAGTATATACCTTTGCATTTTTAAGCTCACATTGAAGGCAATAGGAGTGAAAAGGACATTGAAGGGGTCAAAATGCAGTTTCCCAGGTGTCCAGGTTGGACGAGGTTGACTTGCATGACCTTGGAGATGAAGCAGGTCTATGGTGGAGCCAAAAGCAGATGCCCGAGCCTTTTGCTGCTGCTTCAAGGCCACCCTCCCTCTACCCTTCCCCTCATCGAGAGTCTGTCCTGCGCTACACAGAAGTGGCAGCTGCTGCAGCCTGTGGGGACTCATTTTATACCTCGAACCACAGCTCCAAGGAGCAGCGAAAAGATGAATTTGGAGATGCCCTGCAAACCAGCTGCTTTTCTGGGCCTGCTGCCGCTTCTGCTGGAAAAGGAGAGGCACAGTGGGGGGGAGGAGGCTCCAGCTGAGAAGGTGGGGAGGGCGAGAGAAAAACCGGGAGGGAAGTGCCTGAGCAATTTCACAGCAAAGGCAGCGTATGAAGTTGCTTCGGTTCGTGGTCTGCACTCTGGGGTTTGTCTGCGGGAAGCCTGCAGGGGTGTTGCAACCTGCCAGTGCCAATAAACATCACCACAAGACCAGAGGAGCTCAGGGCCTGCAATATGAAAGGCAAAGAGAGGAAAATTAGAAGCAAAAATATGAAGTTAATAAAAATCCTTTATCCAATCAGACTCTAAAGAGAGCACAGCCATGGGCTGGAAGCAGCAGCCGGGCGCTCCGAGCTCTCACTTTGCTTAATTATCTAATAGCTTGCAGAGCCCCTTCAGTTTTATGAGTTGCACATTTATTTGCAGCTGTCCTGCCTCGCAGGAGCCATGGTAGCTGGTGGGGGGGTGTCTCTGCCCATGCCCCCTGCCTGGATGCAGGGTGATGGGGCTCTGTGGCTCAGATGCTCCAGATCTCAAGGTCTAAAGTGGCTAAAGCCCTTTAGGTAAATAATCTTTCTTATTAAGGACATAATTTGCCTGCTAAGGGAAATAAATTCCCTCCTCTGTGCTGTTTGTGCAACAGGTCCTCTGGGCGGTTTATCTGAGGCGATATTCCCAGGACAGTAGGTTGATGATTTCATGAAGATCAGAAATTGTGCCTGTGGCCAGCTGGGGGCTGGAACAGGCTTTTCTTTGGTTTTCCTGCCCTGCTATTACTGCAAGAAAACATCTTCCCAGATCAGCTCCTGTCTCCTTCTGGGAGCAGCTCCCATAGCAGGAGGCGGGTGGGATGCTGGAAAATCTTTCAGCACCCCCTTTGTGGGGCTGGAATTGGGCATGGACAATGCAGGCACACAGCTGCCCAGGGTGTGAGCAGCACCCTGGACCATGACAAATAATGGGGCTGGGCACAGTAAATCTTCTACTTTGTTCCAGGTCAGGCTGATGCTGGATCTAGTGCAGTTTTTTCTTCAGGCTGGACTGAGGAGGACTGCGGGGGTGCGTTGTCTTCTCCTCTGTCATGAGATCCTTGCTGCTTTCTGGACGTTTTGTCTGTGTGCCCCATCCCAGCATCCCAGTTCTGCCAAAACACCCCCCTGCATTTCCACCCAGTGACTGAGCTGCAGGCATAGGCATTTCAAAACTCCTCTGCTGGCACGAGGCTGTGCTGTTGGCAGGGTCATGGCAGCTTTGTGCTGGAAGAGACAACCAAGCCCTGCCTTCAGCAGACTGTGAGATGCCAGGTAGAGTTCCCTGTGCTGACAAAGGACCACTTGATATCCGCTGCCTCAGCGTGTCCCAAGAATAAGCATTGTCTGAAGACCTCTCTAATCAACAAGAAATTATTTGCAAGGTGCCCATGACTAGAGTGCTTTGGCTTTTGATTAACAGCTTGCTGAGCAGAGCAAAACATAAAGGTACCATATGCAGGAGTGCTTGCCCTGCAACACTGGGTGATTACTTCTGGGCTTTGTTTCTAGCCCGTTTCTGGGGGAGGATGTGTGCCTAGACAGCTATGGAAAAACGTGATGGCTTTTTCAGGGCTCTTAGACCCAGATGGCAGCACTCATGACTGACATATGGGGATAAACACTGGCCATCTGGAAGGAGCTGATGGCTTACTTCGCAGCTGAGCACCATTAACCCCACCTGGTCATTAATCCCCAGGAAATTGAATCATATCACAGAACTGGAGGATAAACGGGTCTAAGGGACCTCATAAGATCATCTTATCTGACCCTCTGCAATGTGACAACATCAGGGAGTCCCTGTTCCAACACCTTTTGGTGTTACAAGCTTAAAAAAATGGAGAAGGAGAGGGAAAGGAGAAGAAAATAAAAGAGCTAAGGAGAACTGCAGTGTTTTTAATTCAATGCATGTCTCATTGTTATTCCCTCTCTGCTGGCAGTTCATCATTGGTATAACCAAAGAGGGGAGATTTCTTAAGGCACGAATCCTCTCGGTGAAAAATTTAGGGTGAGCATTTGATCTCTGTGCATTAGGAAGGTCTTTCTGCTCTCCACGTATAGCATATTACTGCCAAAAGGTGATGGGCCCTCAAAGCTTGCCCATGAGCCCTGGACTCTGGCTATGGGGCAGTGACAGCTGTGTGTTTGCAGGATACCTGCGCTGGTCATGGCTGTGTGTTCCCACATCTACAAGGTGACAATGGTTGATCAGTTGGTTGACTTTTCTCCTGGGTAGTCACAGATAGGCTTTGTATGATGACGCTCCTGTGATCCTGCCCTGCGCACCATTGCCTTGGCGAGACAACAGGGAGACACCTTGTTCCCCGGACAGGCTGGACCCGTAAACTGATATAACTGCACGTGAGGAACGATGACTGACCTCTCCCACTTCAAAAACAGTGTGAAACCTAAGTGCAGTCCATCCTAACACACCCAGCTAGTCAACCAAGCAGGCTAGGGGGTTTCCGAGCCCCCTTCCCAGATGTTTGGATGTGGACACACACAGCTTTGTCCTGGTCATAGAGACACCCCTATACATGGTTTTCTGGTTGTTTCGCAGGTACCTGGGCCCGAGTACAAGGTGCATCATGCACTACCAGTTCACCAAGCTTAGGCTCGTCTTTCATTGCTCTGCATGGGGTGAGGGCCAGATGCTGAGCACTGGCATGGCTCTGATGCCCTGTGCTGGCCAGGAGGTCAGTTAAACATGGCTGGTGACAGAAACACCACCCAGTGAGTTCCCTGCTCTACCTAGCAGAGCTCACAAGAGTGCCTGGTGAAGGTTGAGGTTCAGCATAGATCAACCTTTAAGAAAGGTGAAATGTTCTCGCGTTGGATTTTGTGGTCCATGGGACCCCAGTCTGAAACCTTGGGACACTGACTGGGTCACCTGCATAGGGCCCAGAGAGCCCAATGCAAGACATAGATCTGGCCATGATGGGGTTCATGCTGATATTATTCCTGGGAAAATCCACTACATGGTCTTTTCTTGGTGAAAGAATAGCTAAGGTCATGTTTCCAGGGAAGACTTGGAATTTTTTGTTCTACTTGAAAGAAAAATGGCAAAAATTCAAAGCTGTATTACGCCTTTAGTGGGTGTGTGGAAAAAGTTCACACAGGTGTCTTTTTCTGCATTTCCCAGCTCCATTTTCCAAATCTGGGCTCACTGTGAAATGGTTTTATCGCACATGGAAAATACAAGTAAAATAAACATTTTTTTCATACCTACTGATATTTTTAAAATAGAAACTCTAAGGCTTCCATTAAATCCCAGTCAGTTTTATAAGAGACATAGATAAATGAAAAAGTTCAGGATTCACAAGGAAACTTAAAAATTAAGATGACCTGGGAATGAAATACAGTAAAATAAAAATCACCTTTCTGTATATATTAAACAGAAAGAGACAACTTCTCTCATTTCCCCCAAACTCTTCTGTGTAGGAAATGCAATGTGACGGAAAGAAAAGTCTATCCATGGTTTTCCCTATTGCATAAGAGGAAGGTGATAGATACTTGCTTAATTGAAGTCATGAATAATTTCTTCATACAAAGGCTTTTGATTAAGACCAAACAAGTCCAAACATTTAATCTCAAACTGCAGCTGACAGAAGCTGTACAAACCTGGCTTTTTGTACCTTCGGTGCATGTTTTGATACTTTTTCCCATTTCTACAAAACATCTCAGAGCCCCACACTGGGTGCTTCTGCAAACCCACCCGTTGTCTAATTGGGATCCGAGCCCTTTTGAAAACGTATCTCCAGTTGGGAGAGCTAACCACTTCTGTAAATCTGGAACAGGTTTTCAAAGGGAATTAGATGTCAAGTTTTGAAAACACCAGTAGGCATTTAAATACCACCAAAAGTTTGACTCTAGGTGCTCTGAGGATAATAACCCTTTCTTCCCTTCATCTAGTCTTTCTTTGGTGTCCTCTTAGATTGTAAATCAGTCCATGTACAAACTGTCTGTACCGGGGGGAAGGGGGGGGGGGGGGGGGGGGGGGGGGTGGGGGCGGGGTGTGCATCAGAGCCCTGACTTTGCTTAGAACTGCTAACTATTGCCAGAAATGCATTTAGAAATATTGATAATCATCCCTTTCATGTCTAGAAGTGAAGAAGGATGCAGAGTTCAGACACAAATCGACTTTTAATCTTAATCGGTCCCATTACCCTGCTTTTGCAGTTTTAGGCCAGGCAATCCTGCAGCAGGTATGACTTGTGCAAGCTGCTGAGAGCAGGCAAAACTTGCAGAGAGTGAGTTTGAGATGAGCTTAGCGGTTACATGGCCTGAAACCAGGTTTAATGTTAGGTCTGATACTTGTGGCTTGAGCAGGGATGCCCAGATGAGAGGAGCTTTCTCCTGCTCCTCTGCATCCCTCTCAGCCCCTTAAGCTGTCCTGCCGGTGTGTGATGCAGGGAGTGCTGGGTCCAGCTCTTTTACGGGCTCCTCACGTGTGAGGATTTCTGGAGACGGGGCAGGGAGGGGGATTTGCAAGCTCCAGACACATCCCGGTGGCTGCAGAGGGTGAGTCCATTTGCCGCACGGTGTACACTTATGCGGAGCTGGCTGCCAGCTTCAACAGACAGATCAAAACAGCATAAAACTAGATTAGTATCTGAAGTCTGGATGAAATTCCTTGACGTTACCCCTTAAAAGTTTCAGGTGGAGGATAAAGAAAAATCTTGTAACTCGAAACCTTCTGATGTCCAAATTGTTATGTTACATAGGAAATCTCCTTCTTTCTTACAGCCCCTGGTGGACTTTCACTGATGAGTGACTGGGCCATCTGTTTAATTTCACGATTAACATATGTGTCGTGCAGTTACAAACGCTTTCCTCCCAGTGCTGTCCGGCTGCCCGTATCTGAAGTGTAGCTGATTTTGGTCCAAAAACCACAGCAAGGCGTGTAACTAATAAGGGTAATGTTGTGATATGATAAGTGCTGCAGTTTAGTGTGTGGTTGAGCCTATTGTTAACCCCAGAGCTGTTAATTTCAGGGTAATGTTTTAAGCTGATTTACATGAGAGATAAGTAAATTCATCTGTATTACAGCAATAAGACTACTTAGCACTTATCCAGCTGCAGATCTTAAAGCACTTTATAAACATTAATGAATTAAACTCCGCTTTCAACGAGACTGCAAACAAACTGACGGTGTTATAGCCCCATTGCTAAAAACAAAATCCAGGAAAGTAGGAGGGAAATCACTGTTCTACCTACAGAAACCGAGAGCAACTGCCTCCAGGTTTTATCAGAAGTTGTAACAAGCCTATTTTATCCTTCTTTTGACACCTGGGGTAAAACTCCCTTTGACTTTGATGGTCATTCAAAGCTAGGCTTCACCTTACAACTTCATAGTGAAAGATCCCTTTACCAAAAGCCAGTGTTCAAAACACCACCAACGAACGAAGAAGAGGGAGTGCATGTGTTTTTCCCATGCTTTTTCCAATCTATACTAGAAAAATGTCTTTTATGCTCTGTTTATCTGTGCCTGTATCTTCTCTGTCTCTACTTAACAACAGCATGAAAAAGAAGGTCTACATTTTTGCAGCTGTCAGTAAGGGTCGGTTCCCAGATCTTTGTGATCAGTTAAAGGGTCCTAGTGCTTTGCAGCAGCTCCAGATAAGACCCTGAGGATAAATGCTCCCTGTTTAAAGATAGGTAGCTCTGCAGGAAGCTAGCCAAACCCATTGGGTTGAAGATGTTTTAGCTGCTCTGCCAAAAAACCCTCATTGATTAAACAGGACTTGCCTCAGGAGGTTTTGCAGCATGTGGCGGTGTCCTGCAGGCATTATTTCATGGTGGGGTGGGCAGTCAGCAGTAAGACAACTTATTTTGTTTCTATAGGGTTTTGTAGCAGGAATATAGACTTCGGTTAGATGTGATCCTGATTGCTTGTGCCAGGCATTTGACTGTCCGGTAGAAATGGCAAAGAGGAACTTTAAAGCCTCAGCAACCTGCAAATCAAATATACCAACAGCTGGAGGAAGACCATACACTGGGGAGCACGCAAGGAGACGGACAAGATTAAAGAAAAGACCTGTGGGCATCCCCACCTCTGCATGTGGACAACAGTCAGAGGAATATCAGGCCAGATTTGCAATGAGCTCCACACCCAGCATCAGTGGGGCTCACCCTTTGGGTGCTCAAATAAGTGGCCATGTTTTCTAAAGCTTGTGTGACCATCTCAGGCCACCAGCATCACATAAAGGCAATCCTCACTCTGCCCTCACTTACACATCAGGGCAAGGTCATGGTCTCCTGATGAGCTCTGAGGACAGGTCCTACTGAATGGAGCACCGAGATAGGATTTGCATCCTCTGGTCATACCCCAAAGGCTACCCACATGCTGAGCTGCCTGTGCTTATGCCCACCATCACTGCATCCCAAAAGAAAGCCAGTGTTCTGCTGGCAGGGGAACTGCAGGGAGGTGCAAAGCTTCACGCTCACGTGGTGTTGGCAAGGGTCTAGTAACCACAAGAGTTGACTTACTTTGAATCAAGGCATCAGAAGGCAAGTCTGTTATAGGTTTGCTTTAGGTATTGAGGAGAAAGGAGTGGCCAAGCTGGAGAAGTCTTACTCAAGAGACTGACCACCGTACGCAATGGGGTCCATAACACTGCAATTCAAAGTGTCTAGGGCCTGGAGTCAGCCTGGAGAACATGCACCAGCATTTTTTTTTCTCAGCTTCAACATAATTTCTGCATAAATCCTTATTATTATTGGCTGAGATTCTTGTGGGCATCACCTGTGATTCATGTTTGTGTGGAGCACTGTCAAGGAAAGTGCAAGGTGCCTCCAGCTGCAGGTTTTTAATTGCTGGTGTCACCAAAATGAATGTCTTGGGGATTTTTAAAGCTTTCTGAGAGATAGGGACCCACAGGGAAGAGGAATGCTGCATTTATCTGGTTGGCATTCCCTGATACACGAACTGGGACACTCCTTGTAAGCCCTTTTCTCGTAGACAGAAAATAATCACTAACAGGAACTTTCCCCCTTCAGCTCATATGAAAAAGGAAAAGAAAAAAAAAACTGTGCCAAGAAAACTCCTATCCAGGGCCTCCTAGACACTTTCCCAGTGCCAGAGGATGATCGTTAAACATCTGTTACAGCTCTGCACATGAAAGGCTCACAAGCACATTAGTTTGCATGTTCAGTCATCCTATCTCCAAGGGGAATGCACTCATCGGCTGACGGAGCTATCTGCAGGATGCGATTGTTCGTGCTGCATCCAGGTACTTGGCAGGCGAAGCAGGTGACGATGTTCTTGGCATTGCACCTGCCTTGTGTAATCAGCCAGGGGCGGTGATTTCCGCATTGCTGCCTAGCTCTGCCTGGGGAGGAGAGTGGCTGCGAGCTCACAGCTGGAGCTGGCTCCGGAGGAAGGATTTCACCTCCCCTTTCAAGGCAGAGATGTGAAAAGGCTTGTGCTCTATGGGTTCTTCCTCTATAGCTGGACCAAAGATGCTCAGTGAACTCAGTGGATGGTCTTTGCTGCAGCTTCTGAAATAGTTTTTAGGCAAAACGTTGCTCTTCCCTGGGAGGAGATGGAGGTGACTTGCAGGAGGTCACACACTACCTTTGCTCCACCAAATGCATCTGTAGCTTTCTTGGTGGTTTCAGAGTAGCCTCAAAATCACCAAGGCAATGCCAGGAGCCGAGTCCAAGTGTTACCAGCTCCTGTTGATTTGCTTTGACTGTGAAACCCACCTTCACAGGCTGTGGTATCTTATGACACAAACCCCTGTCACTGGCAAAAGAGTTAAAAGAAACACTTGAGTGTCATAAAAGGCCAATTTGCCACATGCATCCTTTCACTACTCAGCCTGGGAATGGTGTCGCTCACCACAGATGAGCATAGGCTTCTAGGACCCGCTGGACATCTCCAGCCTTTGCTCGTCATGTATTAGTGCTGCAATCCTACAGCAGCGTGAGAATACACAAAATCAGCATCCTCCCCTCCCTGTCTGCCACCAGGGTACTAATTTAGATCGTTGTGAGTTTTATAACCCTGCTTTCATACCAAACACGCCAGAAAACACCCCAAAAGAGTCAGTTGTCTGAAAAGTCTTGTGCTTCTTGGTATTTGCCCAAGCAGAAATGTTTACAGAAGGCAGTGCATCCCAGGGCAACTCTTTCAGTGGAGGAGGCAACACAAAAAAGAGGGCTGCTGATATGTCCTGGGGTCTGTGTCACAGGAGCGTTCAGGTCTGGGCTTGTCTTACCTAAAACTCTGCGGTCAATTCTCTCTCCTCCTAGCTCGTATCTCCTCTACAGATTTATTTCAAACAAAGCATTTGGACAGTTCATAGGCCAAAGTCCCCTGTTCAGTTCAGTCCCCTGCTATATATAGCAGTGTGTCCATCTTATACTTGGATTTAAGAGGTTTTACACAGTGTAGACAACTACGTGTTGGAAACCAGGCAGAGAACAACACTTGGTTTCACACACCGCACCAGGCAAACGCCACACAGGTAACAGCATTTGGTCACTGCTGGTATGGGCTGAGGTCACGGCTACTTGCCTGGAGATGCAAAAACATTCCTTCCTGGGCCGAATGCTGATCTGCTTGTACCATCTGTGTGGTTATGGGACTACCTCCTTCAGAACAAGGAGTTGCAGAGACAGAGCAAAACACAATCCTAAATCTTATCAGAACTTCAATATTTCTCCCTCTTTTTCCTCAGTCTTACCCCATTTAATTCAACTCTTGCTTTCCAAATTTGCAATAGTGGGTTATTTTGTATCTGCAGACACAAATCCAAATCCTGATCCCATTAAAGTTAGTGGCAAAACTTCCAATAACTTCAACTGCACCAAAACTTGGCTCACTGTGAAGAAAATGTTGTTCTGAAGGCAATATGTACTGCCACAAGGATTCAGACATCCATAAATCCATCAGGCCAATGAGTATTTCCATCTGCCATCCAGCATTTGGAGCCGGGTGTGTTAACAATATGAGCTAGAGAGTGAAAGTTACCAGCAAATCCATTTCTGCAACCATTTCTCCCACTCTTATTAATGAGGTTTTTGCATTTACTGTCAGAAGGATAAAGAACAGCTTCCAGAGCACAGTAGTTTACGTGCAGGTTGGGGTTTGGGGACAGGACCTTGGGTGACAGTGTGATGGACACCTTAAAAATATTGCAGTTAGACCTATTTTAAAGAGGTGGATTTCGATCCCAGGAAAGCTGAGCTCATTTCCCAACTCTGCCACCGACCTCCTGTGTGTCCTGGGGCAAATCACTCAATCTCACTGTGCCCCAGTCCTGCTGCTATAGCATTTCTAACTCCTGTCCTTCACCCATGCAAATTTTTGGGCAATGCTATATATATAAAAATATAATATAATAATAACATTAATAATGAAAATAATGATGATGATGAAGACAATACACAACGAGAACAATAATGCCAATCTGGTATATACACTGCATCAAATCTCAGCCACCCACATCTGGCGAGCTGCATTCTGGCAGGACTCTCACAGCTGAGCAGCACACACGGGAACCCTTTAGCTGAGAGAAAAAACAAAACAAAACAAAACAAAAAAAACCCTTTCCCTTTCACGGTGAGTAATTTTAAGGACTAGACTGGTAGCAAAGCCAGAGTGCAACCTGGAGGCAATTTTGCTGGTGTTCTGAAATAAGTTTTATTTAAGTCCATAAATGTTTTTGAAAAATCTGTTTTAACAGAGGCCAGAGTGCCCTGGGGTGACTCTCTTAAAGTGCTTTGTTTTGTTAATAATGATTTGTAAATGCCATCTGTTGGAAGTGTCCGCTGCCACTATCTTGGAAAAGTCTCGGCAGGGAAACACAGGTACCTTGTGTTACTTAATGTGCTTCCAGTGTTTTTCCTTGCAATAACGCCTGTTAATGCCACCAGTCTGTGTGGCCACAATGAAACGGTGCTGTGCTGAACAGCCAAGGTCTCAGGCTAGATTCAGCTGTCCCTTTCTCTGGTGGCACATGGGAGGTCACCACTGGGAGCAGATGGTGTTAGCCTGGCATTTGGGAGGCTAAACATCTTGGAGAACTCACCAGGTCATTTCTGAGTGAGGACAACTCACCCCTGGAAGATCCCTGCTGCAGCTGCAGCTGGATGCGCTATCATGTCAATAAAGGACCCATCTGACCTGTTGGCAGGAGGACTCAATTTGTGGCACAGTGTCCCGCTAGGATGCGGAACAGCACCCATGGGGATACCCTGAGCAGAGCTAAAATGCCAAAGCCACCAGTCCTGGCATTAATTGTCAGAGAAAGGAAAAAAATCAATTATTTCAATGCCTATATTTGTATTTAGTGGGAGTTAAGCCCTCTAAGTACCTTTGGGAAATATTCAGAATGGTACTTGCTGCTGTTATTTCTCCAAGCATGTACTGTGTGAAGACATGATCACTGCTATTTCCCATTAAAATTCCCCAATGTGGTTTCCCTGCAAGCACCATTTCAAGCCCCTGGGTCTTTTCGGAGGACCCAGCCTCATCTTCTAGGGATCTGCAGTGCTATTTCTGCCCCTCAAATCTACAACAGCAGCCTCAGTTGGGATAAAATTACCATGGCATTCAATCCAGCCCTCATACTTCAGAGCACACGCTAATCACTGCAGAGGGGAAGGAAGCAATTTTATTCACACTTTATTACCGCGCAGCCCAGTACATTACAGATCTTGGTGCTGCTCTTTGTTTTGCATCCTTACAGAGCATCCGTCATCATCCGCTGATGGAAAGCCTGACGAAAAAGCAGGCTGGGCAGACTACCACGCTGCCCAGATGGGGTTTGCCTGACCTAATGGCAAGTGCCTGCAAGCTTGGCTAATGCCAGGTATTCTTCTCTATTTTGTGGAGAGAGCAGGAGAGGGTCAGAGGCTGATTCATCCCATGCTAAGAGAGGTGTCTGAGGCAGGGAAGATAAATCACCCTTCAGAGGCCCCTACTCTCTGAGTCGGCTGTACATGGACCCCATATGATTTGCCTATGTCAGATGCTTAACTTCTAGATTGCTGAAGCAAGGTGTTTCTTTCCTGCCTTGGCCATGTGTGCTGTATTGCTGCTCCTTTGCAGAATTTCTTCTTCAGATGAATGAAACACCAGGAGATTTTCTTATGCTTAAGAAAAAATTGCCCTGGGCACGCTGCCTCTTAGCAGTTTGATGCAGGATGCTAGCACAGTATGGATGTGTGATGTGGTAGTAGTAACTGCTGTTTTGGAGTAGGGGACTGGAACTGCTGAAACTCAGCAGAAAGGGCGGCAAGAAGTCTTGTTCCAAAGGGATTGTGCTGCACTGAGATGGGGTGGAAGAGGAGGGGAAGTTTTATTAATTACTGTGCTTAAACCTGAGTGAAATGGCAAACATCACTGCTTTAAAACATCCCAGCTGTTCTTTCCTTTGTTCTGGTGACCGCTTGGAAGTCTGAGCAGTGATAAAAGCAAGGACTCTTAAACCAGTTTGAAAAGTTGTAGGAGACTTTAAACAGCTGGTATGATAAAACACCCACAATTTCCCCTGACAAATGTAAGCTTCACCAGTAGCTTTTAGAGAAGGGATCCATACCAGAGCCATAAAAGAAATAAAATGGTTAAGTGTAGAGGTGACATTCTGGGTTTTCCCAGCTCAGTAAAGATATATCTAACTGGCCATTATCACGCAGGTGCACGTATATCATTCACCATCAGACATCAAGGAAAATAATCGCCTGAAGTGAGAGAGTAAAGTTCAATGAAAGTTTGAAAGCATTACACACCAGCACTCCTGGAAGTATAATCAGACACCCAAAAAAAATTACTCCCATGCTTTTGTTTGGTTGATGAGTTTCAGTTTTCTGGCTGCATCAAATGAGATCTTGTACAAATCTGTCTTCATTAGACTTCTTCTAAAAACAATTGTACATTTCCTGGAAGCTCATTAACAGAGGAGCATTGCCAGGCTCTTATTCATAATGGTCCTGATTCAGCAAAGTACTTAAACATGTGCTCTGGGCCCAGTGATTTATAACAGAAGGTATAAAAGTAACCCAAACTTTTTCTAAGCTGTAGAAAATACTAAGCCCATCTTTCATTTGCATTTTTAGTGAAAACTCTAGTCAATTCCTCTTATCTTTGATCTGACGTGTTTTAAATAATAACATATTCTATATCTACCTATCTATGATTCCATCAGTCAGCATAAAGTCATGCAGAGCTCAGAATTGTTGGTGACTCCACCTCTGCATCTGTTGATGCCTCCTCCTCTCCTCTGGAATACTTCAAATTCCCTCGCAGGCTGGGAGGGCAGCAGCTATTATCTGCTGAGCACAGGGACATCTCTGTCTTCCTGAGTGCAGTGTCCTCCCCCCTGGTCAAAAATTCAACACAAACACTTGAGCTCATTAACAATCTAAATATCTTCCAGGCTAAATGTCTTTTTCCCCAGCAGTAATACACACTCCTTGCAAATATTTTTTTCCCCCTCCTGCATTCCCTTGCTGTAGAAGTGCTGAAGGACCGACTGTTCCCAGTCTCAGTCATTGCTTCAAGCTTTTCTCCTAAAATTCATGCATTAGCAGGTAGCTGCAGAGCTGGAGGGGTGCTGAGTTAGGGCGTTTTGAAGTGATGCACTTTGTTCTGACATCAGGCAGTTTTGGAAGTCCTTTACAAGTGTCTTTCTCCCAGTTTGCTGGGTTCTCTTTGGCTCTTCCCAAGTGAGCTGTAATGGAGATGTGGAAGGTGCTGTAAGATGGCAAAGCTGCGCCCGTTAATGCGTACTGCGGGCCATCAAGCTCTGCTAACTGTCCTGCTGGGACATGCTGAAAGCCTCCAAAGATATTATTGCTTTTGGGTCCCTCTGCTTTTCATCTCTTGACTTGAGGCACCTCACCAGGAGACCAGTTTTTGGGAAGCCGGTAAACTCCTGCCTTTGGACACTGGCTGCCTGGCTGGGCAGCTGCCTGGCACCCTTGCGTGCATGCGTTTCTCGCCCCCTTGCAGCTCTCAGGATCTTACGGATGGCTCCTCAGCGCGATGGACTGTGGGACATGCAGGGACAGCTGTCTCCCTGCCCTGACCCTGAGGCCACCCAGACCCTGAACAGGGCTTCTCCCAGCTCTGGCCAGCACAGCTACAGCTGTACAAACACGGCCAACATTGACATGTCCACCAGACTCTAAAGGAGAATGCAGGCAAGGGTCTTTCATCTAGTTAGATATATTGAAATAGTTTAAATATCTTTTCCTATTGCACTTTCCTCACTCAAACAGATTTGCCATTCCCTGTTGAACTGTGATTCAGCCTTGGTCCTCCAGTGGACAACTTTATTCCAACCACCTCCAAGGCACCAGTGCCTACTGCTGCTTTGCCCAATTTATTGCTACTTTGCTGTTCTGATTACCGTAGGCTGACAGCCCCAAATGCGATTAAGTCCTTACTACGTACTAGGCACTGTACAAACATGTAGGCAGAGATTAACATCCCGCAGAACAGCCTGTAACCTAAATAGATGAAATAAATAAGGAGGTGAAACGAGTTGCCAGGAGGAAAAGCTGATTTTCAGATTTGCACCTGACGGCGCCGGGTCTCAGTGCCTGGTCATTAATCCCCAATTGCCCAGGGGAGCACGTGTGTTACCCGCTGGAGGTCCGCAGCTGGAAAGACTTCCAGCTACAGATTTCCTCTTGCAATTCTGCAGGAGACAAATCGCTCCTTGCGTGACGCGTGGAGTTGTAAGAAGTCTCATTACAGAAAATGTTTTATGCTGTTGATCTTCCAGAGCATCGCCATTGGCAGCAAGGCACCGGCTTCAGAATGGGTGGATTCTGCTTCCAAATACTAATTAAAATCATTAGCAGCTCTCTCAGATCAGTTTCCAGAAGCTATCCTTCATGACAGTAACTTCACATTCCCCCTTGTCTGCTTGGGTACATTTAAGAGTTATTCTGAAGTTTATTATCTACCTTTTTAAAAATAATTCATGGTTATTTTATGGTAAGTAAGGGGAGACATCTTAAAATGATTATGTATACCCAGATAAGCAATAAAAATCACAGAGGTCAAGAAAGAGAAGGCCTGTTTTGAATGTTACAAGCGCTCTGTATCTGCTGCAAGGTTCAAGCCCAGAATCTTTGCCAAATCCCCTGAAGTCAAATATCTTTGTGCTCTCTGCCTGTTACAAATGGTAGCCACAACGCTGCTCAGCACAAAGGGAATGGAAGGACGAAAGGGGAGTTCTCATCCAGAAAAGAGCCACGAGACAATATAATAATTTAGGATTTTTTTTATTTGGCCTGAGTTTCTAATTCTCATCCTCCACTGTGCCCAGCCTTGCATCCTTTGGAAATGGATAGAAACAGGAGTTTCATGCAAGCTGTATGTGTATCTGTGATATGGATAATCATTTTGACAAGGATTTATACTGCTTACCTGAATACTTGTATTAAGAGTACAGCTGCACTAAGTCCCTGGACACAGAAGGGTGGTTCAGTTCACTGGATGTGGGCTGTGACCCTCAATAAATTGAAACAATACTGTTCTTCTCTGAACCCTTACTTGTTTTGTCTCTTTAAAATATATTGTATTTGCCTTTACCATGCTGTATAGTGGATTCTCCAGGTGCTGACACAAAGCATTTCAAGATTTGTAAGCCCCGTTGCACCTGCAATATGCTGGGTGACTGCTGCAAGAGGTGCATTCATTTCAGCTATGCTGAGAGCTGCTGGCCACAAGCATTCTGGCAGCGAAATCGAGTGGCTAAAACAAAGGATTGTGGGCTACTGTGGGCAATTCTTTGTGTGGCTGATTGCTTTCATAGACATGGAAAGCCATGCTGGAAACATGGTTCTAATAATTAAATTCATTTGGATATTTAATATAGAGTGTTGGTTTAGTTCTGTAATAATAAATTCCAGGTTTTCTTCTATTCTCTTTGCAGCAATTTAACTCTTGCTGGAAGAATAATTTCTGCCCTGCTTCTGCTTCCCACTCTGGTTAGCTCTAGAGCCACCTATTAAATGAATGTATCCACCTATGTAGTTTTTAAAAACAACAGGATCCCAGTGATTTCTCTGTATTTGGAAGTATATCAAATGAGCAAATACAAATCCCTGAATTCTAAGTGATTAAACTGGGGCTGATGTTGCTTAATGACACCCTTGCTGTGCTCTGGCTCTTAAGGTGGGCTGGCTTTTCACATCTCATGCAGCTCTGCCAATATCTAATTGCTCTTACTTCAGTTCTCTTGAGCAAAAAGCACAGTTCGCGTTAAAGATGGTTATTGGCCATAGCAGCGGTGATGAAGAGCTGAGGTCTGCTGAGCACAACCCTGGCTGTAGGCGGTTGCCTGGAGTGCCTGGGTGAGCAGCAGAAGACCCACAGTCCTGCTTTGCCTCCAGCAAAGGCTGGTGGCTGGTGGTACTGTCCTCAGTAAGCCTCTCAGAGTGCATAGGTGCCCCTCTCCTTGGTGCCATGCCACAACAAGCTCCACGCAGGACACCTTTATTTTTTTCTCACTAGTACCTATAAAACTACAGTGTTTGCTGGGTGTGAGCGCTGGCCATGCGTTGCAGTGTAAGGGCCTTGCCCACTGGCTCCTGATAGAGATTTCAGAGGTTTCCTTTACCCCATCCCTTGTGCAGGAGGCTGTTGGCAAGGCTTGCATGTTCGTGATGGACCTGCTTTTCCATGCTGAGGAAGCAATTCCAGTGCCTACAAGAATATTACTCTAGGCCTGAATCCAGTGACCTCTATTCAACCTTTACTCCATCAGGAAAATAATAATGGAAATTGGAGGAGAGGAGGAGTGAAAGGCTTTCGAGGGAATGCTTTCCCATCTGGTGCCACCAGGACTGGAATGGTATACCACACCATAGGGGTACATGTCAGCTGTTGGCTAGAGGTTCAGCCCTGGCTGGTACACTGTCCTTGTGTCAGGTAAGGCTTTGAGGGATCATCCTCCACCTGCAATAACTTACAGATGGATTTTCTGGTACTTTAAGCTCCCTTAAGAAGAGGAGGGGGGTCCAAAGCTGGCTGTGCCACCCAAGAGGGAGGCATTCACTCAAATGAACATCCTTGATTAAAGGGTTAACCCACTTTGCTCCTCAGCCTAGTGCCCAGCCTAGTGCCCACAGTTGTAACTAACTGCCTACTCCTCAGTCCAGCTCTCTTCTAGCTGAAGCTCTGTTCTCCAAGGGCTCCACATGCTTCAGACCATCCCAAGGCACCTGTAAGGTGGGGCTCCCCATTGTCCCTTGGCCAGCCCAGTCTGTGAGCATTGCTTCTGCGCAGCAGTGCCAGTGATTTCAGCACAGCAAAGAGCAGCTCTGGATCATTTTTCCCAAAAACCATGACAGAAAGAACATTCTTTATGACTGTCTCCCACAGTGAGCACTTTCCATGATGATGGAGGGTCCTGGTCCAGTTACTGCCTCTCTTTGAGGGGATGCAACTTCTCTCCCACCTGGATAGGCTACACAATAAGACCTTTTTAAAAAAATCTTTGGCATCTCTGCAGGAAAGACTTAAAGATATTTGGGGGCAGGAGGAAAACAGGTAAGAGAAAGTGGATATTTTGCAACCCCAGCTGGGAGAAAGGCAATGTAAGGCTCTGCTCCCTGGGTAAATAACGTACTGCAGATTGTACTCCTTGGGTATAAGACAGAGACTATCTCAGGAGTGTGGCTGGGAGGACAGGATCCCCTCCTGCCCAGCCATGGGCTCTGCGGCTGCCAGCAGGAGCTGTGTTCTGGCTGGACTGAGGTGTCTAAAACCACATGCCAGTGCAGAATTTCCCTGTCACTTTTGCTCCAAAGGCTGCTCAGTGGTCGTTGGGCCAGGATCCTTATCTGCTCAGTCAAATCCAAGGTTTTGAAGGCAATGCCTGAGACTGCAGGATGAAATGATAACAACTAACAACATTCCCTGGCTTTAACTGAGTTGCAGCTCGGTCAGGATCTGCTCAAATTCCTTGAAATAGCTGGTTAATCCCAAATGTGCCCAGAACCTGAGCAAAAGCTTTTGCAAGCCTGATCCCTGCCATGCACAAAGGTGGTACCTGCAGCAGCTGAGCCACACCGCTCAGTGACAGCCACCTCTGTAGCCGTCCTGGGGGAAAGCAGCACTCCAGCCACATTCACCAATTCATGGTGAATAAATATAGCAGCTCAGTGCATCATTCACCTAGCAGAGGCCTGTTTTCAAAAGTTTTACAGCTTTTTTTTTTTTTTTTTTTTTTTTTTTTGGTAGTAGGAAGCATCCTTCGAGTGAACATAAGACCATTTGATGTTACAATAAACCATTCTGTTGGCTCAAATCAAAGATGAGGCACTGAGGTGTTGTAAAAATCTTTGAGTCAACGAAAGACAGCTGGTTGAATCATTTCCCAGATTTTCATATGACTCATAAATTTGTTACATAGTGAGGAAATTCCCTGAAAGCTTCTTGGCAGGCACTACCAGTCTGACCAGTAGCTAAGAAACACATAACCTTCCAGTTATAGTGGGGGAGCAGTGTGGGGAGGAAACAAAGAAGACTCTGCATTCGGGTTTGAGCGTGGGGTCAGTTGAAAATGCGTTCTTACCACCAAAGCCAGAATCCTTCTGCACAAGAGGCCAGGAGATTTAAGGGACAGCTGCTCGGCTGTAGTGCATATGTCCAGCAGAGTCTGCCTCCTCCCTCTTTCTCCTTCCACCCGACTGTGCACGTGCACAGAAACGCGCACAGCCACACTCCATGGGGGTGACACGTCGGTTGGATGCATGAAATTAGACCTTGGCTCTGTTAAACAAGAGCATGAAAATCAGTTTCCTTTCTTGACAG